>NC_056725.1:543825991-544149324 GCF_019279795.1 Protopterus annectens | reverse complement strand
CCTGACGAATGATGGATAGAACCCAAAAATCCTAAGTGATCCATAACCAACTGGGAAGGGACAGGGAAAGATGAACAGATAGAGGAACTTGGTTTAGAAGGGAGGGAAGAAGGTAGTCAGACAGAACTTGGCCTGTTTGAAAAAGGTGGCTTCAGAGCTGTAGGAGTCTGAGTAGACTTAGCAGGAGAAGCCCTTCTAGCACCCTCTTTACCTACGGGAAGAGGGCAAAACGATCTACAAACAGTCTGAAATTCTGGAACAGGGAAAACAAAAATGTTTTAATTTCTACATAGCCTTACCCTTTCCCAGAAGAGATGTAAAAAGCTCAGCAGATACAGAACCAAAGAGATGTTTATTGCTAACAGAAGCATCCATCAGCTTGGCCTTAACATCATCAGGCAGAGGCTGAAGGCGAAACCAAGAATACCTCCTCAACACAGAACCAAAGGCAGCAGCTCAAGAGGAGGCACCAGTTGCATCATAACTACATTTAATGGAATGGTAAGCTACTTGAGAAGAGGACCCAAACAAAGTGGGGGCCAAAGCCTTTCCCTCAGAAATAGGAAGGTTTGAAACAACTTGAAAAGCCTGCGAAAGAAGGGTCTAGTAATTCACAACCCTAAATGCCAGAGTAGCTGCAGTGTACATCTTCTTCCCTAATGTTACAATGGTTCTGCTGTCCTTGTTAGAGGGACGTAGCTTAGTAGAAGATAAAGCTTGGAGGGCTTATCAAAAGAAACACTTGTTAAGAAATTTATAATTATCAGGCACCTTATAAAACCTATCAGGCTTTTTGGGAGCAGGGAGCTGGGCAAGTTGTGGGAAAAGTGTCTAACAAGGCAGCAAGAACAGGAGAAACACCAGAGGCATTAGGAGACTCCATATGAAAAGAGTGATAATACCTGTTCTAAACTCCATCATATGGGGAAACAGTATTCCCAAAAGAAATCTCTAAGGAGAATCCAGAGTAAGAGTACTCTTCCTTAAAACCATAGTCCAAAGAAAGGGAATATGGGAGAAATAGGACAAAGATTCTTCATCAGAATCTACTGCCTCATCAGAAGAATCATAGCCCCTAGGCCTCTTAAGGGGAGTAGACCAGGGGTGGAGGTGGGGGGCAGGAACAGAAACTCCCTGAAGGGGTTTCAAAGCCATAAGAGCATTAAGCAGACCGTGTGTGAAATCCTGACATTCACGTTGAAGATTCTTAGGAGCAGGGGATGTCAACCCTAAAAATCTTATGCGGTTCGGACCCCCTGTAGACACTCAGTGTAGTGGGAATCTTCTCCCTAACAAAAATCTGTGAACTCCCCTAAGCCCTTTGGATATAATCAGCAGTGGTTCCCCCTGAACATCTGAAAAGGACATCTGCAGAGCTTCCAAGGATGTGGGAGAAGCCAGGTCCATGCCAGCCTCCGAAACAGTCACAGCAGAAGAATCTAACTAAAGAAACAGGCGATCCTCCTGGCCTTCACCATCCTCACGAGAGACATCTGGTGGATCTGGTGGAGGCGGTAGAGCAGAAGAATCCGACCAAAATTTCTTGGCTGCCTTCTTTACAGACGGTTGACCTTCAGGCCAGGACAATTCCGCCATTATACCCTGAGCCAACAATTTTAGATGCTGGTTCTCTAGATAAATAGCTAAAAAGGAGAGATGACTACACAAAGTTTTAGGGACAAATGCTTGACAAATAGGACAAGACGTATGGTCATGAGAAGCACCTAAGCAAAACAAACACTGCTTGTGACGGTCCTTATAGCAAATCTGTCTCCCACACTGGCATTTCCCCTTTCTGGACGACATATAATCCAACAACCACAAAAAAAAAAAAAAATAAGATAAGGAAAAACCCAACGGGGCATTTAACTGAAAACAGCTTGGCAACCAACAGATGAAACAGTGTTCAGGCTGACGATCAAAGATGGCATTTGGACTGTTGGCAAAGAAGCTGTGATCTATACATCACCTTTACGCTCTACCCCATGTGTGGGGAGCACATGTGTGACATACGATGTCCCTACTTCAACCTAAGTCTTTGGTATACTGGCCAAACATCGGGCTACCCTTTGTCAGGGGATACCTAATGTAAGGAATACTGCAACAATGATATGGAAGGACATCAAGAGCTTTCTAGCATCCAAATTATGCTTCCTCTGCTGGTTTAATGGAGCAGGTGTGGCTTGCTAATGATCCTTCAAGGCTATACATTCTGCAGAAGTAAAATGGCAGTAAGTGTTCTACCTTCAAACGCAAAACAAATAAAAAGGGCTGAGTTGAGCCATAGCAAAGACGATCAACTGTGGCCAACCTGAAGTATACTTTTTGCGGTACAATATACATAATTAAATGCTCCAGAGTTTAAATGCTTTAAACATATGTTATACTACAATAATGATGATCTTACATCAATGCAAAACAACCTGATGGAGGAGAAGAGCAGCATACAGAGTTAGTGTGGAGATCTAAAAGTTATGGTTACAAACCAGATGTCTTGCTAAACTGTAGACCACAAATCAAGAATTAACAATGCAAAAATTTTGTGCCACTTTAAATCAAGCAGCAAAAGCTGCCTCGACCTAGTAGTGGGTAGATGTATTACACCTTCTTCTAAGTAAACATGCCATTCAGCATATCTTACGCTACTGCAGTTTGTTTAAGCACTGTTTTTTTTAACTTTTGCACATACATACATAAATAATTAAATAAATAAATAAATAAAATATGGTCTTCCAAAGAACAGTACCCTTTGAAAGAAAATGATGCAGAGCTCTGTCTACACCTCAAATTATTAGGAGCATTTTTCCCTTCTTCAAAATAAAATGGTAAACAACCTGGCACAGAATTCTGTTTTAAATAAAATCTTAAATTTACTACAAAGACCATGTTACTGCAGTAGATAAAGTTCCTAACAAGAGAACTGCCTAAACATAGTAACGCCTTAAGTTTAATTTTGTTGACTGCCAACAAAGCAATTACTAGAAAATGGGAATCAAAGTGTAAACCATCTGTATTTGAAGTACTGAATATTACAAAAGACATAAAAGATTTGGGAAAGGGATCTTTAAAATGGAAGCAGCAAATTACATACAATAAATAGAAATCGTGGGAACAATACATGTAGGATAAAGTTCAAGAGTGAGGTTTAAGGGAAGGTACAACTCAACAATTTATGTAATGTTGGACTGATGATAGTTACAAGTAAAGAAAATATATGTGATGTATGTAAATGGAAAAATATTAATATGGTTTGTTTTCTTTTCTACTTATGTATATGTTTGCCTATGTCTTAAGTGATAATTTAACAATGTGTTTATAAAAAGGTTCCTAACAAGGCAAGATCTGAAATTCCATGGAAATGAAATAACATGGACATGCAAGAGTTGCGGATTTCTTACAGCTCATGCTCTCAACCACCATCCATAAATGTTAACAAGAAAAAATAACCATTAACAGAAAGGTTTACCTTCCTCTTCTCATGTCTGCTTCAAGACTAAGGGTATCAAGGGGAACCAAGGAAATGAATACACACTTAGTGAAACAACAACCTCTTCTAAAAATGAATATAAAGTGGATCATGTAAAAGCAAAGCTCCTAACACCCCCCAAGAAACGGCATCTGTCTCTTCTGCAACTTCTACTTATAACCAACTCCAAAACTACTGCCCCATGGGGAAAATATAATTTCCTCAGCAGCAACCCAGATGCATAGTGAAAATTTTAACAAAATGCTCCACTGAAATTAGTCAAGTCATGTAATGAGATCCACTTAATCTGCCCATGTTCAGCAAAAGCAGCAGTAGCTCTTACCAGCTTCAACTGGCCTGGATAAACAATAACTGAATGCAATTGGGTTGCCCATCCTGTTTAGAAGGATTTCTCCTGCATTATACTTCCTAGGAAAACAGACAGGCAAGTAAGCTGACTAAGCAAACCTCTCTCAAAAACCGAGAACTCAGAGCACCTGCTCAATGAAACCCAATTCTAAAAGCAGACTGCAAACAACTCTTCTGCCAAAAGAGATGGAACTCCAAAATTCTTCTACTCGACTTAACAGCATTTGAGGATGTTCCAAAAAATGGAAGCAGAGTTTGTAAAAACACAAAGGCTCAAAGACGGGCAAAGTTGGTTTACGAGAAACAAAATGCATATCACAATAGTGACATGGTTCTTTAATGAAATAATGAAAATGAGTACTCTTCGGACCCAGCCCAGGTAAAATGCCTAAAACACAACCTTACAGAGGCATATTATACAGAAAACAACTTTCCACATGAACATACATACTTTTGCAGATGAGGGAATTGAATAGTTTTCCTTTATAGTTAAATCTGAAATCACCCTGAGGATGTAAGAAATACTATATCATTTTGAGGACTGTACAAGGTTCCTTACAAATCACACATTATAACTCTCAACTTCTCCTAGCAGATGCTGGTGGCCACAAAATAAACAAACATGATTTAACAGAACATAAAACAAAGAAATCTTATACTAAAGAACTTCATATCAACTGAGCTAATGGTGTCAAATGGAGGAAGAATTAGCTTTACAATGGCAAAACTTAGATCAAAAGGTAGAGAAAGAGGTTTACTAGGAGGCCTAAAATAAAGGACTCAGTTATGAAATAGCTTCCCTGATGATGCAGAAAACAGCCTATAAAAAAAAGCAAGCTGAGGCAGCGGACAAATTGTCCTCAATGGAAAAATATGCCAATCTTTGGTCAAACAGCTCTGCCAGGCACTTTAGAATACGGAAAATAGATTCAGATGCAGTTTTCCACCCATCTACTCATGCCCCAAACTGATAATTTCTTCCTGGTGTTAGGATTCTTGGCCTCTTGTAACATGCACAACACCTCATGGGAGAAAAATAATAAAGTAATAAAGTCATAATGGAGTACTGTAAAAAGGAGAAGAATCTAAGAATAGCATAGATAAACTATAAAAAACATATGACAGTATTCCACACGGATGAATAAAAAAGTGCTTAAAATATTTAAGATACACCCTACACTGATCAATTACATTACAGCGACCATGAAACAGCGGCAAACCAATTTGCAGTTAGGCCATGATAAAGGACAAATTATTATTCCAGGAATAAAAATTCAAAGTGGGATATTCCAGGGTGACTCACATGACTCAGCATTTCTCCCCAGGCCTCCGCTGAAAACAGGATCTGTGGAACCTAGTCGGACTTTCCCGGTCAACAAATGTTAAATAAATAAAATAAAATAAAAATAAATAAAGACTCTGTCACCGCTGCTATTTTGTCTTGCCCTTAACCCATTAAGGTGTTTACTTAACAGATTAGGTTTGGCTCCCCAAAAAAAAGTGTAAAGACTTCTCATCTTGTTTTTGTAGATGATTTACATCTGTATAGTTCATCGGATGAGGAACTGACAGCACAACTGAAAGTGGTCAAAATGTTTTCAGACGATATAAGAATGTCATTTGGTCTTGATAAATGTGCAAAAACAACATTTAAAACAAGAAAGCTGCAGCACCAAGAAAATATCGGTTTGGGACAGGAATGTGATATAAAAGAACTTGAGCAAAATTAAGTGTATAAATATTTGGGAACTGATGAAGGATCAACAATAAAACATGAGCAAATGTAAAAAAACTTAGTAAGGAATATTTTAGAAAACTTAATACTGAAAGTAGCATTGACATCTAGGAACAAAGTCCAAGCTATAAACCAATTTGCTTTTCCTGTCCTAACTTACAGTTTTGGAGTGAATGACTGGCCCCAAAAGGTGTCGAATAGCTTGGACAAGAAAACAAGAAGGATGCTTCATGCTCATCAAATGAGTTACAAAAATCAGTGCATACCAAGATTATATATTCCCCATTCTGAAGGAGGTATGGGCCTCCTTGAAACTGATTACATGTACATATCTGTAATCGTGGGACTGCATGCATATTTGCTGGCCTCACAAGACCCAAACCTAGAGAAGGTTTTGAAACATGAGGAGAACAAGTCTAAGGTGACTTCCCTGCTTAGTTTAGCAGAAACAGGAATGGAAATCTAACCAGAAGTAGATAAAAAATCAAACAGCAACTGAATGTGCCAAAATACCTCAAACAACAAAAGAAAGAATATAAAGTGAAGGCTCAGATGAGAAGCCAAGAAATGTGGATAAATATAGTTGCAAGTATAGATCAAACACAGGAATAGTTAAGGAGAGGTGAATTTAAACCAAAAGGCGAAAGGTTAACATTGGCGGCCCAAGACAGTGGCCTATGTACAAGCTGGCTTACAAAGTCCATTGAACATGTGGAAGAAACAGACAAATGTAGGTTTTGTAAAACAGAATTGGTAACAGTTGCACATCTTGTTGCTGGTTGTGATATACTAATGGCCACTTTATTATGCCTTTCAATATACAGTCCGTATACTGAAAGGCATAATAATGCATCAAGACTATCCCATTGGGGCTTGTGCAAACATTATAATACTGAAGTAGGTGAAAAAGACTGGAAACATGACCCACATAGCATCGCATAAAAAGATGAAGTTTATATCACATGGGATCATGCATTACCAACAATTCAAAAAACAGATGCAAGAAATCCGGATACAATAGAGTTCATGAAAAGAAGACAAAAGTAGCACTGATCATTGAAATTGCTACACCCAGTGACTATAGTGTCTTAAGTACAGAGAGACGCGCAGTCATAAAATAGCAGGACATGCAGGCAGAAATTAAGGCAATGTGGAGGAAAGATAGCCAGACAGTTCCAGTTGTAGTAAGAGTTTGTCTTATATAAAGAATTTACAATCATACCTAGATATGTTACCGATACACGTAACTCCATATGAACTGCAGGAGGAGTCATTACTGGGCACATTGCAAGTGCTGCTAACGTCAAAGATTGAAACAATACTACTTTCTTGAATTTTAATCATGCTGTGAATTACGAATGGGGTGCATTCCCGTCATGGTATTAGAAACCCAAAAGAGTAGGAGAAATTAAAGAGAAAAAAAAAGCAAGGCAAGCTAAAATCATCAAGCACCCAAACTGAGGTTCTTAAGGTACAGCTGCACCAATGTCTTGTCTGTTTAAAGGGACATAGGGCATTTAGAGCTCATATGCAACAACTTGAAAACTACAGTTGTCTTAGGTAGAGAGATGTCACTAAGATATGCTTTACTTTTTTCTTTCTTGATTTTAAGAATATTTATAAGGTATGTGAGATTGGAAGAACGACATACAGAAGGACCTGGTTCCAAGGATGATTATGGTGGTCACTGTCCAGGCAATCTTACATAGGAATCTGAAGAAAGATTTATTTAAATAACAGCTATCTGTGAGCAAACAGATCCGTTGAGTGACCACTTCCACAATACAATCTGAAAAATCTCCCTAGCCAATTTTAATTTCTGCATATTGCCCAAGATCCTGCTTAACTGATCTGTCACAGTACTTTCCTCCCTGGTTAAATATGCTGCTTGGATAAAAGGCCCAGTTTGTATGCTAAATTCCATGCTAGTGCTGACAGCATGCAGAGCAAGTAAGTGTGATTTCTCCCTTGTATGGCAATGCACCACATTACTGTGGTGCTGTCTACTACTGTCCATAGGATGCCTGTTTGAAACACTAGCACAAACACTTCTATAGTGTGCAATTAACTACCACCCATCATCCCTTTGTTATTTGTGTGTCTGGACTGGACCATGCTGGACAACCTGTACTAACCTTTCAGGGTCTCTATGCGAGTCCCCCTAAATGTACAATCCAAAGAATCTCATCCGGGGGGGGGGGTTGTTATAATGGTTAAGATCTTTACCTCAATGATACAAAGTACTGGGTGTTCAGTTCTAAACTCTGGATATTGGCTACGTCTGTGAAAGTCTACAGACTGACAGCCTAGTATTTACCTATACGTTTCTGATACCAGGGACTAAGTAAACTCCTGAG
Source organism: Protopterus annectens (assembly GCF_019279795.1). Lineage (NCBI taxonomy): Eukaryota > Metazoa > Chordata > Ceratodontiformes > Protopteridae > Protopterus > Protopterus annectens. Next base: position 544,141,397 of record NC_056725.1, on the reverse strand, counting down.
TGAGCAGAGGAAACACTAGAAAGGCTTTGACCTTCTCTGCACAAGGAGGCCATTTCTGACGGAATTAGAGAGATCTCGTGTTCTAAAGGTTAGCAGCACTGCTCCCAAACATTTATGCAGTACTAATGGATTTTCTTTACGTAGATCTATGCAAGAGAACTGATTAAAACTGTAAGCAACACAAGAACATCAACAATGGCTACAAACTAATTAACAGCTTAACTAGAGCTCTCACACTGTGAAAACAGAAACTGAAATACAAATCAGTAAAAGCCTTCCATTCGAGTAAAATTCAATTAAAAGTAGTTATACTGCCTGGATGTCAGCAAAGATGACATCTGGAGAAAATAAGTGAAAATCAATCATAAAAGAAAAGGAAAAAAAATTCTGTCTGGGATGAATATTACAGCGGTTAAAAAAAACGTTTTGGTACAGGAGATGGTCTTCAGTAATTTATAGGGGAAATAAATGAAAAACATTAAAGAGATGTTCAAAATAAACACAGGAATATCTTAAAATCAAATAAAATGCTGGAAAAATTGAAAAAGCTTTAACTAGTTATTAGGAACTCAAAACACTGCAAAAATCAGTGGGTGAAATGAAGAAAAGGCTGGCTGAGCATGAAGCTTCTCAAGAGGAACAGTTTAAAAAAATAGTGACATTAGAAGATAGAGCAAGCAGAGAAAACCTTGAGATTTTGTAAAGTACCAGAGAAACTGCATGAAAGAACAAGGACGCAAATGGAATGGTGTTCCACAGCAGAATTTACTAACTGAAAGAGCACATCCCAGCTATGCTCCAAATATGGCCACGAGATAGCAGCCAAGAAATGTACTAATAGAGATGCAATCACACCAGCAACAAAGAGGTGCTTCTCCCAACAACTGCGGAAGAAAGGAAAAGTATTAAAAGTTGGGACAACACAGTGTGTTTCTGGAAAATGATTATTCACTGTAAAAGAGGCAGAAGAGAAGGAAGTTTGTCCCAGCAATCAGAAAATGTTGAGAGAAAATGTTGAGAGACAGATCAAGCGACTTTATCCAGCTATGTTCAAAATATTTTTCCTGAAGAATTAAAGACTTGTTTTAATGGAGAACAGGCTAAGGAAGAAATAAAGTTTATCCAGCAAAGAGTGAGCCAGCAGGCATGAGAGGACTCTGCTTGCTTCTGATAACAACTTTCAGGAAACACACTTCCTTGTGAGACCTTGCCTATGAAATCTCTTCCACTGTTCTAACGGAAATTACTTGACAGGCAGAAAAAGCACAGTCACTTACTAGATGAATCAGGAATACATTGGACCTGAACCAGACACCTTCACTGGAAGACAGAGAAGAGCAGGAAGACCATGAACATTGTGAAATTAGTAAATAAGTGGGAGACTGTAAAGCATTTGTTGTAAGAAAAGCGCAGTCCGGGTCTGAACTGTCTGCAAACAGCTACAGTTAACTTTGAGTATGTGTCTACCTGTTTGAGCCAATATTCATTTTCCCCTGGAGAGCACTCTGCTTTGGCTTGTAAGCAGCCCCCCCACCACACACACAAACACACACACACACACACACATCTTCCACTTTCTCTTATTCCCTTCTGTTAGCAAATAGTATCCATAACTGATCAATACTGTGTGTTTGTTAATTTAAACTATGACCACAGTAGCCTACTGATACAAGGTTATCCTGTTTTTCCACCTGAGAAATTAAGAAATGACTTACAGTTTCAGAGCAGTCCTTAGTCAATTGTGATTGTTTCTTAACACATACTTGTCTTTGCTTTGTGATTGTTTCCAGCCCCCTCATACAAGCAACTAACAGGGTCTCTACCCGCTCCCCACCCTGCCCCCTATTCCCTCCTGCCCCCAGTGGTCCCATCTTTACTGCACTCAAACCCCTCCCATCTTTCCAATAGCCAACCACAGCGCTAACCCAACACTACCTCCTCCATCTTCCCACTACTATCACACCTCCTCAACTAACATGTACAAGCATACCTTTCCTATGCACACTGCATGCACTCTCCTTGCATATCTTACATCCTACCAAAGCTCCATCATTCCCCCACTCAACCACTACCACTGTACTACTACTCACACCACCACTCATGTCTTACCCACACTCAGCTCCCCTCCCACCAGCTCAACCATCCCTATGCACCCCCCACATATTCTACCAACTATATTACTCAAACATAAAGCATCCCTACAACTTAACACAGTAACCCTCCCACCATACCTATTACCCACAGAGCACAATCATAAAGCTTCCCTTATAAACAAACATTCAAAAACTGAGAAAACTAAATCTCATGCATATCAAAACTAGCCCTAAGTGGAGACATCCACCCCAACCCTGGCCCTACCATCTCCAACCCCAATCCTCATAATCAGACTAGAAACCACAACTTCTCCCATATTACAGCCAATAGAAAGCCAAGTGACTTCCTTCTACTAAGCCTAAATATTAGAAGTATATCCAACAAAGTCCATGAACTCCATGCCACCATAGACTTGTACTCCCCAGACATAGTCATCCTGACAGAAACCTGGCTAAAACCTCACATTACCAGTGAGCAAATACTCCCTACAGGTTACGGCATACTAAGAGTATACCGGCTAAACAAAAAAGGAGGTGGTGTAGCTATAATATTTAAACAGCATCTAAACATCCAGATCTTAAAATCATCAACTCCACAAATAGGCAATGAAGAAATAATATATACCAACCTCAAAATTAACCAAAACAAAACCATCAACATAATTGGATGCTACTTCCCACCTGGCCAAAACATCCCTCCGCTAAAAACCTCCTCAGCTGGTCTACCCACCATCTCCCCCAAGAAACTATCATCTTAGGTGATTTCAATATTGACTGGCAATCCTGTTCTGGCAACAATCCAACCCATCATGTACACCTTCATGGCTTCACCCAACTAGTCCAGTCACCAACCAGGATAAATAAAAACTCCAGCAAGCACACTACCCTGGATTGGATACTAGTCAGTAAGAGTCCCCAGTCATATATAACAGGCTGCTTATCAGATAGCCTCAGTGATCACTCCTCAACATTCCTACTCAAAAAATACCTATACCAAGCTAAACCTGTCATCTACAGTCAAATACGTAAAAAACTAAACTTTAACCCACTCACATTCATCTCATCCCTCAAAGAATGTAACTGGCATCCTCTAAAGTACCTCAGTCTTGATGACGCAGTTGAATTTTTTAATACTACCTTCCTGAGCATCCTTAATTACCATGCCACCATAAGACTTTCCAGAACCAAAGTACAACCCTCCCCATGGCTACAGAAAATCATTAAGTCAGAAATTAAAAACAGGGATAAAGCCTGGGAGCACTGGCACAAAACCAAAACCCCTTCAACTAGACAGAAATTCCTAGAACTACGCAATAAAGTCAAAAAGCTAATAAAACAGGACAAATTCCAATACTACCAGTCTGCCCTAGACTCCTCCCAACACAGCCCCAAACAATTCTGCTCTTCCATAAACTCCATCCTCCACCCAGGTAAAGTCAGTACCCCTCCTCCTAACATCCCTCACTCCTCAGAAAATATTGCTACCTCATTCAACACACACTTCACCCAAACCATACTATCACTAGCTAAACAACACAACCCCCCTCCCGTCCAACCCACACCTTCAACTAGCAATCTCTCCCACTGCCTTCTCTTTTTCTCCTGTACCTACCTCCAACATAAAAAAACTCTTAACTAAACATAAACCCACCAAATCAGCAACAGACAATCTCCCAAGTGAATACCTACAAATCGCAGCTGATGCTCTGGCCTACCCAGTATCCATCTTGATTAACCGATCTCTGTCAGAAAGTTACGTTCCCACACTGTGGAAATTATCACATATAATTCCCCTCCACAAAGGTGGACCCTCCGCAGAACTAACCAATTATCGCCCCATAGCTATTCTCTCTCCACTCTCCAAAATACTAGAGAGATGCATACACTCTCAGGTTTCAGACTACCTCCTTACTAACAACCTCCTTTCCAGTACTCAGCATGATTTCCGACTAAACCATAGCACCACCACTGCCTTACTCTCCTTTACTAACACTACCCTACAGCATAAAAACAATGGTTATCTCTCCTCTGCTACTTTCTTAGACCTATCTAAAGCATTTGACATGGTCCCACACAAACATCTTATCTCTGTCCTCAATAACCTATCCTTCTCACAATCAGTCACCAACTGGTTTCAGCGTTACCTGTCTGACCGCCAACAATCCACTGTATGGCAGAATGACATATCTCCCAAACTACCTGTCTCCATAGGGGTTCCCCAAGGATCCATCCTTGGACCCCTACTCTTCTCTGTTTACACCAATAATCTAGCCTCTGCCACCAAACATGACACACTCATACAATACGCAGATGACTCGACCATCATCTGCTCAGCCCAATCCCTACCAAAACTGCAAAAAGTCACACAGGAAGCCTTTTCCTCTGTTGAAACATGGTTATCCAATGCTCAATTAATACTCAACCCGAACAAAACTAAACTACTTATCTTCCAACCCACCAAACATACTCAAAACAACTCTCACTTTAACATCACAGCAAAAGACAACACCACTATATACCCACCTGAACACACCAAATTGCTAGGAGTGGAAATAGACAATAAACTAAAATTTGACATTCACATATCCATGACCATAAAAAAAAGTCCACAAAAAACTAGGAGCGTTATACAGAAATAAGCAATTTCTCACCAAAGCAGCAAAGATTTCAATAGCATATTCCCACCTTATCTCCACCCTACTTTATGCCTCTCCAATATATACCAACCTAAGGCAATGTGATCTAAACAAGCTAGAGACCTGCTACAACAAAATCGCCAAATTCGCCACAGGGGCATCCTACAGTAGTCACCACTGTCTCTCACTTGCTGAAGTGGGCTGGCTTGAACTCCCTCACCTCCTTCAGTGGTATCAACTCTCACTCGCCCGCAAACTAGTAAACCATCCACTAAATGTCCCATCCCTCCAGAATCTACTCCAACCCTATTGTACCACCAGACCACTAAGATCCAGCAACAAAAATCACTTGCAGATCACTAAAGCCAATAACTCTGCTGGTGAAGCACTATTCTCTTGCGCCATAGCCAAATTATGGAACTCACTCCCACCCACAATTACCTCTGTACCATCATGCACCCACTTCAAAACTTTACTAAAAGCGCACCTAAAAACATGCTGGCTATGCCCTTGCAAATCCCACTCTAATATCATCCACCCCATCCAACCACTACCTTTCTTTCCACTCCACTAGCTACCTTGACTATAGCAAGCTCAAATGCCCATAAGCCTAGTACTTATTATACAGCAGGAACTTCTCATTGTAACATTTGTTAATGTCTGTTATGTACTTCACAGATAAAGATTCGAGTTGCCTACTGATATACTATGTTCTTCATCTGTAAATATGTTGTAAGTAATTGCTATGTTAAATTGTTAATCGCTATGTAATCCAATGTAACTACTGTCTGTTTATTTTACTGTGGAGCTTTTCTCCCTGGGCCTCCGCTGAAAATGGACCTACGTCCAGTCGGACACTCCCAGTCAACAAATTTAAATAAATAAAAAATAAATAAATCGATCTCTTTGCATATAGAAAAAATATATGACAGGTGGCTTTGCAAGATGAAACAGTGGAATTTTGTTGACTGTATTATTAACTGAAGGGTGAACTGTAAAATATACACCCCGCTTTGTCATTAATGTTTAGAAGGACACTGTAGGAAATTTAGTGGTAACCAAGTAAATCAGTGTTGTTCTTACGGATATCTGTGTAAATTTTCATGATCTAAACTGCATGTTATATTGTAAAGCAGTTTTGTACAGTATGCACTGGGGTGTTTTAAATGTGAAGTGGCAGAAATTTTACCAGACACTGCTGTACATGTTAAAGATATTAAAGCAAGAAAGCAGTTTCTCTTAGCTGTAAGGTATCCAGAATTTATACTGTAACAAGGTAAGAAAGGCTAGACAAAAGCAAGTTGAAGATATTATAATGTTATGATCCTGGATTGCTTGGGAGGACATACAGGTGTACTGACCACAGTACAGACAGAATTAAGACAATAATTTCCCTTGTTTTACAGAGGTGGATATCTTGAGTAATGTCCTTAGTTTAAGCTATAGACATGTTTTTCAAACGACGACGCTTGAAAAAGAAGATAAAATGCTGAAAGGGTTGGAAAATGGCATCTTTCTTGCATCTGTAAAGTCATTAGCTACTGCGTTTTCCATCTGCAAAGGCTTTTACAGTGGGAGACAATAAATTTACTGGTGCAAATAATAATCAAGAAAGATCTGAACAACACGTTCCGAGCACAGTTTTCAAAGATTTCATGCATTTGCAAAGTTACTAGCTTTTTTCATTACTAATTGTTTTTACTTGGAGAAGACAAGAAGTCTGCAGGAGTGGGCAATTAATCATGACAGGTCTGAACACTGTCTGCTGATAGTAATATACAAGTTAGATTGTAACAACATTTAAAGGTACATTGCCAAGCTGATCAGTGAAAAATAAATAAGGTGTGAAACTGCTTAAAGCATTTAAGTTACGCAAGTAGTTGCCTATCCAGTAGTCTTCATTCAATATAGCAGTGCACAATACAGTTTATTTAACTTATTCAATCCTAAGCATCAACAGGCTAATTAATCCCCTTGTTTACGGAGGTCTTCTAGGACGGGAAACACTTTGCTTCATAACAGCTTTCCTCCAAAAACATCTACTAAAAACTAATTTCCTAAGATCTGCAATATCTGATGAATGCTGTAAGTTACAAAATATGTAAAATATGAAAGCTTAATGGTACACAGTGGGCCTCACATGAAAGAAAATAGTATTTTATTTGAAAAAATGACTAGTGCTATGGTCAAACAAAGGGTGTATCTCTGTATTGCGCAAAACAGAAGCACGATATCCGTGGGTGAATTTTTCACCTGTCCAAGAGCATGTCGGACAATAGGGGGTATTACACTGCAGTTTTGTGAAATTGCAGAATCTTTGCAAGTCATGCATATAATATATTCACAGTATTTAAAAACAATATTAATTGATAACTCTATTCTTGTATAAAAGCAAGTCAATGGCAACAGTGTGCTCCTTAAAGCTTCACGTTAGATGATACCATTTGTTCGCCTGTGTACCACACATCTTTTATGAAATCAATGCAGTTATGAAAATATAGCTACTAGTTATCATAACTGAATTACCAAAAACACTGACATTTCAGAATGTCTTCACATTGCCCATCATGTTTAACCTTTTTAATAACATCCACTGCTTGCAAAAACGACCCCCCAGCATGACAGTATCACACACACTTTTTGCATTATTGAGGTTGATATGGAAGGTAGCTTACATTTTTCATAACTTTTTGCAAACAATTCCAACTCTGTACATCCCTTGCTGGTCATGTCAGTATGCAGTCAGCTTACAGACAATACCTTGCTGCCTCAGTTTTAGGTATACATCTATATCAAAACATCAAAAATTATACTTTGAAAACACTGATGACTGCACTCATTTCACAAGTCCAGGGACATATCCTCTAATGCTGAGTTCACTCTGCATTCCTGACAACTACAATTTTGTAGGAAGCAATGTGTTAAAGGACACTTTTTTAAGAGTTAAAAGTTAATATTTACTGAAAAGCAAGCATACTTGTCTTTCACATCTGGGAGGGGAATAAAGATAAGAACAGTGCAGACGGCAGTTCGTGTAACTTGGAACACTGGCTCTAACATATACCCTTAATTTTAGAGTAGATAATGCAAATGGGTGCAGAAATCAATACAGGGCAACTTCTCCTATCTGAAGGAGCAAACCTCATTTTTTGAAAATGTACATAATTTAGTGTGCTTGTTCTAAGTTAAAAGGGAAAGAAAGGTTCAGAAAATTGATTTAATTTTTTGCTTGACTGTTTTCATTGAAGCAAAAAAGTCCAGAAAATGGAACATAGATGCAAATGGAAATGAGAAGCAGCAACTACATAAGAGATCAACTTGATAAATAATGTCATTGTGTAATTTAAAATTGGATATAGAGGTTCAAAAGCACCGACATGGGCAATAAGTGGGAGTAGTAGTTTTCTATCATAATGATTACCCCTGTCCTTATCATCATGGGATGCAAATGACCTTCGCACATACAGCAAAAAGCAGAGTGTATTGAATTAAATTAAGGGGTAAAGGGAGTAAATCACGATGTTGCAAGAGACAAACTTGGATAAAAATGAGCATAAGTGTTTGACACAAAGAATGTCTACATGGACATTCATCAAAATGTCAGGGGCAATGAAAATTGGAGTAATAATACTGACTGCTAGAGAGACTCCAATAATGACAGAAGAGGGGAAAAATATAACGATAATAGATTTCTGATACTACCGGGTTACTGGTAGACGGGGAGGATTATGCTGGCATGCATTGATATTCCACCTAAAAAATGCTATTAGGAAATTTAAGGTACGTTTTGCAGAAATAATGAACTTTTAGCAGGGCATATTACTTATGGATAGGAAAAGAAACTGGATTTGCAACAGTGAGGATGTATCAGGGGGACCCCGAAGGGAAAATATTAAAAAAGAGGGAAGGCTTCAGAAGGAATAAAAGAGAATGTTTGGAATGGAAGATGCTAATTCAGTAGTAAGAACTCATGCTACAATTTACGTATTTTCCAAGATAAAACAAACAGGCTAGACTGGATAGAAATTATATCTTAAAAGATTGTGTGGACTGTACTTAATTGAAAGCTTTGACATACATCCCATAACTATTTCAGACTATGCAAAAAAAAAAAAAACTAAGAAAACAAAGCATGTCAATGAAGTAAAAATGAGAAACTGGCACTTTCCTGTTAAAGAAGAATGTAAGGAATGGGTATCAGATATGATTGAGAGAGTTGTTAGGGAACACAGACATTTCTTCAGGAAGGATAGTTAGTGGTGGGATAAAATGGAATGGAGTTTAAAATAGGGCAGAAAAAAAGAGAAAATATATGGTTAAGATGCAAAAAGAAATATTTCCAAAGTCTACGGAGAAGGTAGGAATACCAGAGAACAGATACAAGGAAAAGGTAACAGAAACTTAGAGGGGTTGAAAAAGGTTAAAATACTGCAGGATAAAGGGAATCTGAGAGAAGAAGAAGAGAAGTAACTGCAAAGTGCAAGAGGGTAAATAAGGAATACCTGGATAATGACTTTAGAAAAGTTGCTGTTAAGTGACTAATTTTTGATAATGCCACAGCTGAAAAACTTTCACAACTATTTCGTTAGAAAGTTGCAAGTGTTACTGCCAGAACTAGGCAGCCTGTAACAAGGAAAATAATCAAAAATCATGTACTACTATCAGCGATATTTTGGAAATTTTATAAAACTCTGTATAAACCAGACGAATGTGGAAACCAAAAAAAAAACACAAATGGAAATAAGACTTAATTATGCCAAGGTTAGAAGAAGACGAGGTTCAATAATTAAAAGTAAAGATAGTAGATGAGTTTTATTTATTATTTATTTTATTTTACACTTGTTGACCGGGATTATCCGACTGACCTGAAGAGCCCTTTTTCAGCGGAGGCCCGGGGAGAAAACTCCAACATATTATACAATTTTCATTATAAATTAGCATTAAACAGCAATGTTACAGGATTATTACAAGGCATTAAGTAGCAATACAATGTTATACAGTGTGAATAATCAGGAGTATAACTAACAGGGAAATCTTCGGGAATAGATGGTATTCCTGTGGAAGTTTAGAAGCTGGGAGGGAATAATGTGGTAAAGACCTGAAAGCATACCTCTTAGAATAAGAAATCTGGACAAAGCTATAAATAATGGGGGAGCAAAGGCCCAAAAATAGAGGCATTTTTAAATATTCCTCTTACAAACTCAGAAAAGTTGATAGAATAACAGGTTTTGCATTAGCACGAATTTTCTGAAGGGTATGAAGTCTGAAACTCAAATGTCTTCCTTACTTTCTGACTTCAACTCTCAATTTGCCAGAAAATCCCACTTTTATGACAACCGGACCAAAAATATGAGGAAAAAATTTGGACATTCTGTCAAAATCTGGATAGTTGAGAGGTATGTCAGAAATTTTTTTTCATCAATATTTTAAAAGGGGTGGGAGCATCTTTTAAGAAAGCTGTGGTGGCTGTATTACCAAAAGAGGGTAAAGATCCTCATGATTCAGCTTCCTACAGACCCATTTCAATTTTTAATGACAATTACGAAATTTGAATGTCTACACTAGATATGGGAATGGCAAATGGGTTGCCAAAATTGAAAGATAAGGATTTATATGGTTTTGTGGAAGGGAAGCAAACACTTGACAACATTATTATAAGAAAGATGATGCAGAGTGTAAGAAAACTCTGCTAATGCTAGAGACTCTAGATGCACAGAAAGCATTTAATAGGGTCAGTTGAGATTTTATTTGCAGGGCAATGACAGCATTTGGCTCCCCTGATAAAATAATAAGTTATTTAGTAGGATTTAAGAAGGTGCAGAGGCAAGAATTAAGATGGAAGGGTTCTTCTCTCTGTTTCTGAACAAAGGAACAAGGCAGGAGTATCGCCTCTCCCCTTTATTTCTTATATATTTAGAGACACTGACAAAGAAAATAAGAGACTCTCAAACTCAAATACATAACCGGTATGGTAATCAAAAAAATTTAGCTTTTAAGCAGATGATATTATTTTATACTTGATAAATCCAGAAAATGGATATCTCTGTGTTGTGAACTCTTTTCTGAGACTGCTTCAGTTCTTTTGAGGATATATAAAAAACTGAAGATAAAACAAAGGCTATAGTAGCAATCTATGCACTCACATAAATTGGTTCAGCAATGCCTATATTTATGTCACATGTTGAAGTACTGAGGTGTATGGATGAAAAAGAATTCCATTATGTAACCTAAGGAAATATATAAATTGAGAAGCTGAAAGGTCTTGATTATTGCTACAAATAGTAAAATACAAGCAATAAAAAATATTTTCAATTCCTTTAGTTTTATATACAAGTCAGGCGAATTTTTACCAACCAAAGGAGAAACTGAGGACAACTAATAAAGGATTGAAGGAATTTATATGGGAGGTGAAAAGGGCAACAGTTAAGTGCAATAGGCTGATTCTCTACACAGAACAAGATGGTTTAGAAATACCACAGTTGAAGCAATATTTTAGAACTCTGCAATTAAGGCTCACATACAAATAAATAAATAAATAGTCAGAAGGTTATAAGTCAGTGGAAAAGGATAACAAGAACCACCACCAAACAAGACTAACTTTTCTACCAGGGATTGATAGACTATAGGCAAATAGAAAGGCACAGACGTTGCTAAATGAAGAAAAAACACATGGGTAGTGTTTTTAGTTGAGTCTAGAACAAAAGTTGTGATTACAAAGAGAGATAGGCAGCACGGCATGCTAAAATACTGCAAAGTAACTATCAGAGAAGACTAGAAAAGACTGGGAAGAGAGAATGGAAAGGCAATATACAAAGGAACTACGGGAGGGGATCTGTATGATTTTCAAGTATTCAAAGTCCAGAAGGTTTAGAAGTGTTTTTATAGCTATTTTTATATCCAATGCAGATTTCAGCAACAGGTAAAGGTAGATAACTTAATGTAACTGTAGCTGTTTGAGTATATCAATATTGCAGTAGTAAGTCTTGGAACTACCTGCTATGCAAAAGCCTGTAGCCATCCCAAATACCACTCTTTCATCATCCCTCAATTTGTAGATGCCCTTTGCCATCCATCAGTGCTACAAAAGTATGTCAGCTGGCAACACCAACTTTAGTTCTTTCTAGTTTGGAAGCAATACAGTCCAATGTTTCCGGAGTGGAGCATGACCTGCATCAAAGACACTACTAATAACCAGAAGCCCTGAGCAAAAAGAGAGCCGGGGGTGGGTGAATAAATAGGGTGCCACCTCAACTACTGAAGAGAAGAGAACAGGTGTAGGAAAAAGAGAAAGGGCGCTGCAACACTGATCTACTTAAACATCTACAATTACAGTATGTTATCTACACAACTTTATTGTGTTCACTGTATTTGATGCTACAGTACTAAGTCTTTGGAAGATCCACAAAGCTTCTTTACCGGGGAGACTGGAGAGAACTCTGCATTAGGGAAGAGTAGGCAATGCAGAATGGCAGAGGTGAACCCCATTCTCTATCTCTGAATATGGCATCAAGATGGCATTTGTTGGGTGATGGTGTGTACAAAGGAACACGTGGCTGCTTCAAGGATGGTCTGTATTGGATTTCCTTCCAAAAATGCTGTAGTAGTAACTTTTGCTCTTGTTTAGTGAGATCTGATGCTGCCAAGGGATCTGTTTATCATGTTTAGACTAATAAAAAGGTAACACAGTTAGCAATCCAACTGAAATGGTACGTTTTGCTACTGGTCTTCTCCATTTATCTTTTGCAAAAGCCAAAGGGAGCTGGTCACATCTGTTAGGGAATTTTGTCCTGTGTAAACAGAAAGTACAGTTGTGTACCTACGATAAATGTGGATGTTCGAGTGTATTCACTGTTGCAGTCATTACTCTTGGGTTATCCTGCTTGCAGGCTACCCGCAGTTGGCCTGAATTCCAAAGTCTTGGTCCGGCGTCGGTTGCTGTCGCCTCTTCCCTGACGTCAGTGTGCCAGGGGTATAAAAGATGCAGCCGACGCCATTTTCTTCAGTTTTTCTTGCTCCAGATGTCAGGTGCCCCCAAAAGGGTAGGCTAAATAGATTATGCCAATAAACATGCATGCACTAAAGTAAACATTTCCTTCATCTACAAGCAAATACACCACATAGGTTGTATAGAATAGAGAAGCACAGATAAGACCCAGGAAATGTAAGGTGGATGGTGGGAGAGTAACCTGGACTGCAACAGTGAATACACTCGAACATTTACATTTATGGTAGGTACACAACTGTACTATGTTCATCGTGTTTCACTGTTGCAGTCATTACTCTTGGGTTGAATCCCAAAGCTGAGGATGGGTGGCTGGGCTAAATAGGATTAGGAGAGACTATGAGGCCCTGCAGAACTGCAGAGGCAAAGCCTGCTCTGGATTTAGAGTAGAGAGGTAAGTGGTAGTGCTTTGTAAAAGTGTGCAATGAACTCCAAGTTGCAGCCTCTAAGATGTCTTTGGTTGGTACTCCTCTGAGGAAGGCTGCTGAAGTGGCTGCTGCTCTGGTAGAATGTGGCCTAATGCCCTTAGGCACTGATTTGCCATGCGGTGAGTAGCAGAAATGAATGCAATGGCCTATCCATTTTAAAATAGTCTGTTTTGAGATAGCCTTTCCTTGTGATCCTGCAGCATATGCCACTAAAAGTTGCTCATTCCTTCTGAAAGCTTTAGCTCTGTCCAAGTAGAAGTGTAGCTGTCCGTGTATGTCCAAAGAATACAGAAGTCTGTCACCCTTGTTCTGTGGGTTTGGATAAAAGGTAGGCAAGTGAATGGTTTGGTTAAGGGCCACCCTGGACACCACCTTAGTCGTAAATGTAGGGTTCGTCCTCAGAGAAACCCTGTCTGGATGGAAAATGATAAAAGGTTCCACAGTCATAAGTGCCTGTAACTCAAAGACTCGTCTTGCAGAGGTTATTGCTAGGAGCAGAGCTGTTTTCCAGGATAAGAATTTAATATCGGCTGTAGAGGCTGGCTCAAAAGGAGGCAGTGTGAGTTTTTCCAAGACATAATTGAGGTCTCATGCAGGTATTGGTGCTCTCCTTGGAGGTCTTATGTTTTTGGTCCCTCTGAGTTAGCCTTATTAAAGGATGAGAAAAGATAGGTGGTTCCGTATTGTAATGGGCTGAAATGGCAGAGGCATGAATCTTAATTGATGAAAAGGATAGGCCTTTGTTCAGCATCTCAGTTAAGTATTGTAAAATCTGAGGAATATTTGGTACAAACGTGTCAATTCCTTGTTCCTGGTTCCAAGCACAGAATCTCTTCCATTTTTCTGCATAAGATTTTCTGGTACTGGGTCTCCTGGCCTCCAAGATAACATTGATTACAGCTTTTGAAAGAGGAGTGTTCTGAATGGCTACACTATCCGCATGCTGCCAAATTTAAGGTTCTGAGTTGGCTGTGCAAGATCTGATTGTTTTGTTGGGTCAGTAAGTGAGAAGTTTGAGGCAATATCCAGGCTGGACCTTGAGACAAGTTCTTTAGGATTGGGTACCAGTGCTGGTGGGGCCAGTCTGGGACAATCAGTATCATTTTTGGCTTCTCTTGTCTGACCTTTAGGAGTACCTTGGGGAGGAGAGGCAGTGGAGGTAAGGCATATACTGTTAAGTTTTTCCAGCTGAAGGATAGGGCATCCACTTTCCATGCTTGCTTGTGATAAATCCTTGTGCAGAATCTCTGTAGTTAGCAGTTGTGAGGGGAGGCAAATAGATCTATGCCTGGGCATCCCCATTTCCTCGTTATCATGCTGAAGACTTGTGGATCCAGTTTCCACCCGTGGGGATCCGTGAGGTTTCTGCTTAGTTCGTCTGCCAGAGTATTTATTTTTCCTGGCAGGAATTGTGCTTGCAGGTGAACATGATAAGTCAATGCTGTGTCCCACAAAGTCATGGCTTGTCTGCAGAGGGGGTAGGAATGTGTGCCTCCCTGCTTGTTTATGTACCACATGACTGTAGTACTGTCCGTCCTTATTAGTAGTTGTCCTGGATGAAGTAGATCCTTGAAAGCTGTCAGGGCATTCTGAACAGCTAGCATCTCTTTTTGATTGATATGAAGATGCAGCTGGCTTGTGGGCCATGTGTCCTGAATACATTTTCCTGCCATGTGGGCACCCCAGGCATAATCTGATGCATCCGTTGTTAGTGTCTGCCTGGCTGTGGGTAAAGTGAATGGCTGTCCCTTGTTATGGTGACAGGCCTGTGCCCACCATTGAAACTCCTGTTGCAGGCAGGGAATGAGGATAATTAATGTTTCCAGGCTGTGGCAATGTTGAGTCCAAACACTTTCTAGATACCATTGTAGTTTCCTCATATGCAGTCTGGCATATGGAATTAGCAGAATGCAGGATGCCATGAAGCCCAAAGCCTGCAGGATTTTCCTTGCAGATAACTGGGTCTTTGCTGCCAACATTTTGAAGTAAGAAGTCAGTTGCCTTTGTTCGTCTGGCATGAGATAAGCCATCTGGGCAGTTGTATTTAAGCTTGCACCCAGGAATATTATCTCTTGAGAGGGTACTGGTTTTGATTTCTTTTAGTTTACTGTATAGCCTAGGCAAATTAGTAATCTTTTTACAAACGCCAAATGCTTTAGTAGAATGTCTTTGTTCTCTGCTTGAATAAGGCAGTCGTCCAAGTAAGGATATATCTGAATTCCTCTTTGTCTGCAAAATGCAATTACTGGTGCCAGGCATTTTGTGAAGACCCTGGGCGCAGTAGATAAGCCAAAGGGCAGTGCAGAAAATTGGTGGTGCATTGAGCCAGCTATGAATCTGAGGTATCTTCTGCAAGATTGTCTTGATTGGGACATGCAGGTATGCCTCTTTTATGTTCAAAGTTACGAGCCAAGCCTTCTTGCCCAGAATGGGCAGTAGCTGCTGCAGAGTCAACATTTTGAATTTTGGAACGTCCAGAAATGTGTTTAGTATAGACAGGTCCAGTATTGGTCTCTAGGCTTTGTCCTTTCTGGGCACCAAGAAAAGTCTTGAGTAAAATCCTTGTCCCTGCTTTTGTTGTAGTACTTGTTGAATGGTCCTCATGTCCATGAGGGATGAATCTTGCTTTTGTGCCTCTGCCCATTGATTGTGTGGCAGGTCTGGCATACCTTTTGCCCTTGGCAGGGTGTGAAAGTGGAACCTGTAGCCCTGAGACACTATGTTCAAGACCCATTTGTCCTGGGTAATCATGTGCCAATTTGGTGAAAAAAAAGTGTTAGTTTTCCCCCTAAGGGAGCTGCCAAAAGAGAAGTGCTTGGTTCTGGCAGAGGAAAGTCATTGGGACTGTTTCCTGTATGGTTGTGATTTGTCTTCTCCGCTTTTGGAGGTAGAAGCACCCCATTGTTTATGCCTGTATGAGCCTTGGGGCTGAGATCTGCCTCTCTGTGGCCTGTCTGACACTGGAAAGGACCAATTCTTTGTAGGTCAGTTCCTGCTAAATCTGGGTGGCTCTACCTGTAGGAAATCCTTAACTGTCTGCATGGATTTCATTTTATCCTCCATTTTCTTCAGCACATCTTCTGCCTTAACACCAAACAAAGTATCATGCTGTAATGGAGCATTCAATAATTTTGTTTTAACATGATCAGGCAGATTCTGTTCCTTTAACCAAGCATGCCTTCTAATGACAAAACCCGTAACAGCGGCCCTGCAAGAGTCCTCCAGTGAATCAAAACCACATTGCAAAGTATGCTTTCCCACTTGTTCAGCTGCATGCAATAAATCCTGCATTTCCTTGTTATCAGAACATTCAAAATGTGTCAACATTTTCTGTTTAAGCAGTGACATTATGTATTGCTGATATTTAAGCATATGAAACAGACAATTTAAAGCCCTTACAGCCAAGGTAGCAGAAGTGTAAACTTTTTTCCCCCATCTGTCCAGTGCCCTAGAATCCCTATCAGAGGGGACAGGGTTTTTTGCAGTGGAAGCCTTGACCCCTTTGGGACCCTGAGATATAGTTTCTGGGTCAGCAGCAGGGTTTTTATATAGAAATTTTTGAGAGTCTGGAACCATGTAGTATCTGTCTGACTTAGCAAGTGCAGGGGGTAAAGAGTCAGGAGACAGGCCGGACTCTGAAAATACATCATCTACAACGTCTAGAACAGGTGGAATAGCAAGAGGTCTGTGCTGAGGTAGTAAAAGAAAGTCTCCGAGTCTTTTCTTAGATTCTGAGTAATCTTGGCTCTCCCAATGAAAATGCTCCCTCATGGTATGCAGGATTTCCCCAAAAGAATAATCCTCAGGAGGAGAAGCTGAAGGAATAGATTCTTCAGCATCAGAATCCTCATAGGGAGGAAGAGTATCCCTGTTCAGAAGAGGAATCAGAGGAAATTGAAACCTGATCAGAAGAGTCATATTCTGTCTCTTGCTTAGGCCTCTTATCAGGAGGGGGATGGGAAGCCCTGATCAAAGTAATTAGGTCTTCGGCCATTTTAAGCATCTGTTTCTTAGGCATGGAAGTCTGTCCAGGTGAATGCTGCACTTGTTTCTTTGTCTTTAGAGCTGTTTTAGTCTTTGTCTTTGAAGCTGAGGTTGGCTTGACATATAATTGTGTTGGTCTGAAAACCCCCTCAGAAGCCGATGCCTGCTCAGCGGCTCCGGACCCATCTGAGGGAATAGTTTCCGAGAGTCCAATACCTTGAGTATCCAGAGGCCTAGTCGGCTCCACGTGGGAGTCAGAAGCGGCCTGTGGCTCTGAGGTAGCGGGCGTCAGGGGCTGCGAAAGCGCCTCACTGAGAACCGGCGACTGGCCTTGCAGGGGCCTCGTCATCGGTTTTGGACCTCAGATGCCTGTCCTTTTCCTTGCGCTTTTTATAAACTCCAGTTGCCGGCTGTTCCGACGGCATTATATAATTAAACCTTCAGCCAAAGTAATGAAAGGCAAAATCGTACTGACGCTTAATAGTGCATTGGTTAAACCTAGCACAAAACCGACAGCTAGCAACGTCGTGATCAGGGCCTAGGCAAGGAATACAGTAAGAATGAAAATCCTTATGAGGTATTTGCTTCCCACAAGAAATACAATTGTTAACTTTTTCTGACATCGGTCTGGAGTAAGAAAGGTTTCCCCAATGGGGTACTTAGCTTTAATGAAGACTTCGGATCTGAAATTCGATTTTGAAAATCTCAGGAGTCGGCCGACCGGCACTTGTGAACTACTTTTGCTTCGGGCACCGCATGGCAAGAAAGACTGAAGAAAATGGTGTTGGTTGCATCTTTTATACCCCTGGCGCACTGGCGTCAGGGAAGAGGCGATAGCAACTGACGCCGGACCAAGACTTTGGAATTCAGGCCGACTGCTGGTAGCCTGTCAGCAGGATAACCCAAGAGTAATGACTGCAACAGTGAAACACTATGAACATCTAAAGAGTGAAGTATTCTCTCTCCCTTGTTTTGTCTATTAGGAAATACAGGATGATGCACAGCTTGATTTAAGTAAACCTCTGACACTACTATGGGCAAGGAGGAAAGACTGATTCTTAAATTAACTCTGTCCCTGGGGAAAATGAGTAAGTCCTGTTTGCACATCAGGTCTTGTAGCTTGCAGACATGCCTGGCTGAGGTGAGTGCCACCAGGACTCTTTTCCATGTAAGTAACTTGAGGGGTGTTGAGGCCACTGGCTAAAAGGGTGGCAGTGTTAAGTTTTTCCAGCAGAGAAGTTATGTCCCAGGAGGGTACAGGTTCTTCTCCAGGTGGCGTAAGATGCAAGACCCCTTTCAAGAGCTGTTTCATATGTGGGTGAATATATGCCCTAGAGGACATAGGAAGGCAAGCAGATACAGCTGAAGTAAGCACTTTTAGACCTGAATAAGATAGTCCTTTGTAGAGGGCAGGTATTCAAGTACCTGTTTCAATGTAATTTGGATGGGTAGAATATTGCTAGCCTTGTACCAGACAGAAAACCTTTTCCATTTAGCCATATATAACTTCCTGGTACATTGTATTCTAGCTTCTTTCAGTATAGAGAGCAAGTCTTCTGCAAAAGACTGTTTAGATGGAATCAGTAGACAATCATTTAAGCTGTCAATCTGAGTGATTTCAGGTTAGAATGGAAGTTCTGGGCTAGATGAGTTCATGAAGAGGGGGAGGTGTCATGATTCACCCTTTGTTAAATGTTAACAGAAGGAAAAAAACAGTGTTGCCTGGACCAGTAAGGAACCATCAGTATTATCCTTGGTCTGCCTGCCCTCATTTTCTGTAATACCCAGTGGATAAGGGGCACTGGGTGAAAGGCATAGAGAAATATGTCTATCAAACAGAAGCAGCCCT
Organism: Protopterus annectens; assembly: GCF_019279795.1. Lineage (NCBI taxonomy): Eukaryota > Metazoa > Chordata > Ceratodontiformes > Protopteridae > Protopterus > Protopterus annectens. The sequence goes on along the minus strand of NC_056725.1, from coordinate 544,122,405 downwards.
CTGTTCTCCACACCCCTCACAATAGGAGTCCTGGCACAGAACCTGCTAATTTTCCATTTTTCTGGGAGAAGCAAAAAGATCTACTTGTATCACGTCTAGGAAAAATGTCCTGTTTCAACATCCATTCACTGGAGTCTAATGATCTCCTCAGTCTCTCTACTAGCATAATGTCTTGACCTATTATGCATGAAGTTATGGGAGGTGAGCCCTAATTATTGAGCCACAAGATCCACTTCTAATCTGCATAGGTGGTAGGAATGAGATCCCCTGGTTTGTTTATACAAGACCTCACTGTGGTGCTGTCTGTTAGTATCATCACTGTTCCTGGAAGCAGTCTTTCTTGGAATGTTCTTAATGCCAAAATAATCGCTGTCATTTTGTTTATATTGATGTACAATGCTACTAGATGTCTGTCTCAAGTCCCTAGGACCCTGAGTTGTCCTAAGTGTACTTCGCAGACCATATCAGAGCTTTAAGTGGTTAAGGTCTGAACAGCCTCACAGTTAGAAAGGGCTCCTCGGTTGCACTGACACTCCCCAACCACCACAGAGTTTCTTTTTTTTCGGGCAGGGTAGGAAAAGGATTGCTGTTTTTAGGGATTGCTGGTTCTAGGAACAGCAATTTTTCAAGAACCATTGTAGTTTCCCAATGGGACCATTATGGTGCCAAAAGACATGAATCCCAGGGACCCCTAAAAATTCCCTTGCAGTAATGGTCTGTCTGCTGCATAGGTTTATGGGGTACTGCATGAAGAACACCACTTTGTCCCCTTGTAGGAAAGCCTTCTATTGGGTCAAAGTTAGGTCTATCAAAAGAAAGGTAGTCTTGATGCTGAGTGTGAGTTGCGACTTCTGGATAGTGAGGATGAGACCTACCTTCAGAAAGCAATCCAAGGTGATTTGCACAGCTGTCAGAAGTTCTGTTGGTGATGCTGCCTGGATCAAGCAATCATTCAAATATGGACCCCTTGTGCTCTGCAAAAATTAATGAGCAGTGTCAAACATTTGGTAAATATTCTGGATGCAGTAGATAAACCAAATCATAAGGAGCAAAACTGATGATGCAATCCTCTGCCTAGAAAAGTAGGAACCTGCCATCTCGATGAAAACAGGAACATGAAAGTAGGAGTATGGTTAATCCAGACTCACCACCCAGGCACCCCCAGGAAAATAAGGGGCAAAAGTTTCTGAAGTGTCAACATTTTGAGAAACAAGGAATTTGTTCAGTCTTGAAAGAACCAGAAAGGATTCCAGGTTCTTTCTCTTTTGAAGACTAGGAAGATGAGTGAGTAGAATCCCGTGCTTGTATTTCCTGGAGAGGCTGGTTTGTTCGAGCTCTGATGCAACAAATCCTGTAAGAGAGATTAAATCATTCCCCAATGTTGTTTTGGTGGGGAGGGAATGCCTGGGGAGGCAAGATTTTCCAAAACTGAAACAAGTAGCTTCTTTTCGATTATATGCAGTACTCATTTGTCTTCGGTGATCTGTTGTGAATATTTGAAGGAGGCAAGACTTCTTTCCAGGAAGGGAATGGGGGACATGGGGTTGGGGTGAGTTTTGGGAAGGGGAGCTGCTGAATATAGGCAAATCTGCTCTGGTGGGGGGATGGCTGGGCCCTTAGATCCACTCAGGTCTGGAATGCTAGTCAGTTTGCTACTTGCTTTGATACCTGGGCCTTTTCTCCCTTGGATGGTTTAGTTTTTTCTTGTTTAAGTATAAAGGACCAGACCCTACTGGGATACTTCCTGCTGCATCTAGGGGTAGTAAAATGGTACAATTCGTTAACAGACATCATCTGTTTTGCCTTTTTGTACAGTCTCTCAAAACACTTTTTCTGATAGGGGTCCAGAGAGAAACTCCTTGTCATGGACACCATGTCAGCCACCCTATATAATGCAGCCAATGAATCACAACCACATTTTAGTGAGCATCCCTCTGAATGCCTGATCAAAGGTCCACTCTGTCTTGGTTTTTATTTGTTCCTGCACTGTCTCAAAGTATTTGAGTCTATGACACTAACAGTTCAAAGTTCTGATGACCAGGGTGTCTGAGTAGTATGCTTTCTTGTCAAACTAATTAAGGACTTTACCCCCCCAACATTTGGCAAGGAGTTTTGGATTCCTACCCAGATGCTCCCTTGGAGGATTTTGTAGACACTACAGCTGGATCTGCCACTGGGTTGTTCTAAAGATCATTGTGGGATTAAAACACACTATGAAAGGGATCAGGCTTCCTGTAGGAAGGGGGAAAGGAAATGGGCTTGTGAGCTTACGTCAGCAATCACAAGGACCAAGATTATGTGGACTGGGGTATGCCAAGGGACCTAATGGCCAGGAAGGCATCTTTCATCCTATGAAGGGTATTCCCAAAAATAAGTCCTCAGGGGTGAAGGTGAGGACAGGTGTCTTCTGAGTCAGCTTCTACACACTGCCGAGGGGGATGATGCTCTACACGGGCAAGTTCCTCTACATCCTCCAACTCCAACTAATCTGTATCATCCTACAGGGAAAGTGTCACAGGTTTCTTTTCCAGGATGGGCTGTCTAGACTTCATCAAGTCTTGTGCCAGCCTGACTAGGTCCTGTGGTGAGAAATGAGTTGAGGAGTCAGAAGAGTCATGCAGAATTGGACTTGGCAAACCTACCACCTTTTTAGTTTGTGAGGTTTGGGGGTGGACAACAAGGCCTCGGGGGTCATAGACAGGTGGGACTGACCTAAATCTGGTTCTCAGGCAATTTTTCCCAGATTATCACCAGGGAAATATTGCCCTCACTCTTACTCACTAGAACCCCAGCATTAGAAGTCATAGCCTGCTTCGCAGCTTCATACCCAACCAATGGTCTGGTGTTGGCATGTGAGGACTGGCCCAAAGTCATGGTGGCATCTGGAGTGGACATGCCAGAGGGCTCAGGCCTAAAAAGCATTAAAACAGGGGGGGCTGCAAAGGCGCCTAACATAAGTCAGCAATCTCTAACTGAGGTAAACCTCTTGATAAGGAGATGTCTTTGCCCACCCACGTCCTTCTCCTACAGACATTTGTTATTTCATTTTTTTGGGATGATGGCTTGGGAACTGGTAGACCCCATACAGTTTGAATGCTTAACTCTACCTGAATGTAAACGCCATTGGAGGTATTTGGCCCTTCATTTAACAGCTCTGTTGATGAACCTAGCACAAGAAAGGCAGTTAGCTACATTGTGCCGAGGCCCTACAGAACAAACAATAAGAGTGGAATTCTTTGTGGGAGATTTGTTTCCCAAACAAAGCAAATTATTAACTTTTTTAAACATTAGCGACTGACATAAAAAAAAAACTATAAAGATCCTCAGCAGTACTTGTATAAATATTCCAATCATTTAAGCCAACCAACAGAATGACTATGCTCATAAATGCAGTCTTGTGCACCAGACTGCCAAGCAAGAAAGAACTGAAGATGGTACTGGCCAACGTACCTTTACAGCACCAACACCCTGATGCTGGATGAAGGACATCCACCATCTGGAGGATGGTGAAAGACACAGGTATTCAGGCCAGCCTCAGGTTTTTGTATAAAAAGAAGTCCCAAGACTTGTGACTCCAACAAAGACTATGATGAACATGTGTGTTGTGAATGTAACAAGATGAAAGACTTAATTCCTTACAGAATGCTTTGTCAGAAATGTTTTTTTTTTTTTTTTTTAAGCTGAGATATTGGATCTGAATTGCCTAGAAATGGGCATTACTAAGTAATTGCCAAGAAACAGGCATTACTAAGTGTTATGCTACTGAAAAAAATTACTAGAAAATGGAAATTTAAATGTTAAACTGCAACTGATGCAATGGATATTGTAAAGGAGATAAAAAGAAGTGGAAATGAGATCTTTAGAAAAGGAAAGGAGCAAATTACGTTGAAACAGGATTTGTGGAAGGAGAACAGTTTTCAGAGGAAGAACTGAAATTTAAGGGAATGCAGGAATTGAGTAATTTCTGTAATGCTGGAGTGAATGAAAATTGTTAAAATGAGTACTGCATGAAAGTAATAAAGGAAATGTTAGTATGGCTTTTCTATTACTGTATCTATATCTATGTGACTTAAAAAAAAGAATGTTTAATAAAGATAATACAAATTAAAAAAAAAAAAACTCGAACACACAGAACAGTCAACTGGAAAAGAATATGCACACAAAAATATACAAGAGCTGATAGTGGATTTGAGGCACTGGCAGCAGTGAGAAGAATTAGAAAACTCTAAGTAAAACTGGCTGAATACAAGTGTCTCACACACCAGCCAAGGCTCCACAGAACTGAGGTGCAAGACCAGCAGCGATCTTAGAAAAGGCATTACTATCGGAAATTCTGGCAGGGAAAGCTTCATAAAGTAGATAAATACCATTTAGTGTTAACAGTGATTCCCCCCTGAAGAAAATACAGCAGACATGCACACCTTAAAAGGAATAACAAGACTTACATCACACAGATACCTGTATGCTGAATTATTGGGTGCCACCTCATAAGCTCATAAATGTGTACTAGACTATCAGCAAAGGAGACCATTAGGAGCGCAGTCACTGCAATTCCTATTACTTACTCCATCTATCCATAAGGGTCTGGGCAGCTAGACAATAGACATCTTTACAAAATGCCATCCACTCATTCAGGACAGTACTGAGCATCAATCCACCCAAACTGAGAACCTTTTGCATTTGACAGAACAGGACTGCTGAAGGCAAAGACTTCCTGGCAGTCACAGAGACAACCACCTGCAAGTCCAGCAGGAAAATAGGGTTCACAACAGAAGCCAACCCCAAGATGCAACCAGCTGTCCCACCAACCAGGATTGTCAGCCCTGTCTATTAATGGCAGGGCTTGCTATAACACTACAGCCCTTAGGGAGTGGAACCATGTCATTATCAGCCACATAATGCTAAGAATAATGGGTTTTGTGTTGTCCTTTCCAAACCTTGCAAAGTGAAGTTGTGGGGAAATGAACAAGAATTTTCTGCATCATGCGAAAAAGGACATGTCCACCACTACCTCACTTGTGTGCTGCCACACACACTAAGGGAATGGAAGTGTCACAATCAACTGACTGGCTAAAATGATCGCCCTAGTGCACAACTTTCAGTAGGCAAAGACCAGTTGCTGCCTCTGAATCAAGAGATCCATCAAAGAACATGAAGACCAACTCATAGCTCTAACAGCTTAACTTCCATGGAACTGTGATCCATTGAGAGAAGTATGCTCCTCTTAATAGCTCAATACCAGACAAGCATCCCTTCCACGTACACGAAGAAAGGATATTTGGGAAGAGACTAAACAAAAGATAACATAAAAACTGAGAAATTGTAAGCTCTTCATTACAGATATGGATATCATGATACAAGCAGTGGCAATGTTTTTAGTCCCTTTAGTTTTATATACAGGTTAAGCATATTTTGATCAATAACACGAGAAGTTGTGGACAATAATTAATACAGTTGAAGGAATTCATTTGGGGGTCAAAGATACTGGGGGAGCAAATCATCAAGGAAATTATTATTTTGATCTTGGACGTGGAATCTGGACCGTTTTACAAAGTTAAAAGCAACCAGCTGCCAGTAATTACTAGAAAATCAAAATCTACACCGACTAACTGAGGTACTGAATAATGTAAAGGAGATAAAAGAACTGGAGGTGGTATTTTTTGAATAGAGCAGGAGTAAATTACATTGAATAAATGCAGCTTGTGGGAACAAAACATGTAGAATAATATTCAAGACAGTGAGGTTTAAGAGAAGACGGGAATTAATTTATGTAACACTGGAGTGAATGATAACTTTAAAATATAAAACATACATATATAATACATGATCATAATGCAAATGTCAATCCAGTATTATGTTTTTTCTATTAATGTATGTGCACCTATGTCACTGCGTAAACTGTGACTAAAAAAAAAAAAAAAAAAAACTAGCAGAAGTCATCCAAGTACGGGAACATCAGTAAACCCTTCTTCTGTAAAATACATCCACCATGACTAACTTCTTGGTGAAGATTGGGTACTAAAAAAAAAAAAAAAAAAAAAAATATATAGTAACATCTCATACTGTGAAGGATATCCACCCAGACTAAAACTGGAGTCTCTCCTATGGGGTACTGAAACATCAGTGTTTCAGAAGGCATCCGTCATACCTAGAGATATCATTAAGGCTTCCTGTGTGACCAAAAACATAATCCTCTGCATGGACATCACCAAGAAACAACTCTATAAGATGAGGAGGCTGAATTTGCTGGAAAACCAGAGTCGAGCAGAACTCATCTGTTCAGTGCAGACTAGGAACAGATGGGAATAAAAGCTCCATTCTGCCCTTCCACACTGGAACAGCCTCTACATCATTTGGAGAAACAGCAGCAACTGAGCCATTCTAAAGATGTTTGTCTTATTAGATTAATCCACCAGCAAAAGTCCTTTTGGGAAAGACCTATGACTGCCAAAATATGGCTGAAGGCATTTAGCACCCACTGTTTTTTTTTGTGACATTTCCCAAGCAGGTGAGAATACTCCCTTGTCCACAAAGGCAGTCACAAGTCCATAATAAGGACTGCTTTAAGCCAATTAGAGGATTCAACAACTTAAGAGATTTTGACAAAATCAGGAGCAAGAGTGCATGACTGACAAAATTAGAAGAATGCATGACTTTTTTTTAAAACAAGAAACATCTTTAAATTATCACATATGACAGAGGCAAACATTTATATAAACAAAAATAAACCATACTAACATAATTTTAGTTACAAACATTATACATCTCTTATAATCTATCCAGTCACTGTCAGACAAACATTACATAGCTCACTCAAATCCTGCCTCATTTTAAACCTTGTTCCTCCCTCTGCATAAGCTGTTCCCACAATTCCCATTTTTTCCTATGTAATTTGCTCTGACCCTTTTCTAAAGATCCCATTGCAGTTGTTTTCTCTCTGTTACCATATTCACTATGTCTAGTTCAGTTGGTTTACACTTTGATTTTCATTTTGTAGTAATTGCTTTTTGGCAGTCACTATAATTAGACTCCACAATGTCTTACTATGTCTAAGCAATTCAGATTCTGTATCATAGCTCAAAAAAAAATGTTCTTAGTTTCACCAATTTGCTCACCCAGTATCTCTGACAAAGTAGTCTGCAGGGAATCTTTAAAGTCTGCCAAGTCATTACACTCCCAGAAATATGTGAACAGTTAGCTCTTTCTTCCCCATCACCCCTCCAACATTTGCTGTCTGCCTGAAGAAGAGTTTTACTTGGGGTATAAAAATGCCTGCGTAAACACTTCCAATAAAGATCCTAAATCTTCTATACTTGGTTACATATTTGGGAGATGCATATACCCCCATTGTTTCTTTGCAAACTGCTTACTCAGTCTCTCTTCCCAGTCTTTTCTAACTTCCTCTGATCATGCAATATTTTGTATTCTCTACTAATTATTCCCTTTTTAACAGCAGCTTCTGTTACAGAGTCAACTAAAAACCCTACCAGTGTTGGTCTTTCAAATAAGATCCCCCTATTTCTTTCTCTTTGCCTATACTCTGACATCAATCCTTGATAAGGAAGGCAATCTCTGACCTGCAGGCCAAATAAGTTTTTGGCCTCTTCTCATTCTACTACCTTTCCCACTCAATTTTTTGCTCCCAATTCCTGGTTTCTTTTTCCATTTTTCTCCAGTTAATTCCAGCCCTCTCTTGCCTACTGTCTGTATCCCTAATTGCAGTCATCCCAATAATCAGCAACTCCTTTCTCCATTCCTGTGTTGGCTTAGCTTTTAGAATACTTTCTGCTACTTTATGAATGTAATATTCTGTATGGTTACTGTTCTCCTTAAGGATCTGCATCCAAAATCCCAGTCTCTTCTTGTTTCTTAACCCCATCCCATTTCATTAACACCTTCCACTGTGAATTATAGGTTTCTGCTTGTATCTCTGAAATACCCCTTCAAATCAGGTGATCCCAAACCACCTTGTCTTATTGTAAGAATCAGCTTATTCCACTTGACTCTTCCCATCTTCCCCTAACAGATAAAATTCTTCGGCTCTTTATTAATTGCCATCCACAACTTCTCCTCTGGTTGATAAAATTATGCCTGACCTGTCCTGTGTATAAAACTAAAGGGACTAAAACATTTTAACTGCTTGTATCTTGCTATCCATATCCATACTACAGAGCTTCCAATTTTTCAGTTTTTGTATTACCTTTTTAGTCTCTTCCCATATATCCTTAGCAGCCACACCAGAATCTTTTTTAATCCATACTCTTACGTACTTCATTTTATCATGTCGCCATAAATATGGATATTTCTGAATCAGTTGTGTGTGGGTACATGATTTACAGCAACTGCCTTTGTTTGAGCTTCATTAACTTTGCATCCCAAAAAGATATGAAACTCTTTCAAAATGTTCAACAGCACTGAAATGCCCTTTTCTAGTTTTATCAGGTATAATTCTCATCAACAGATCTATAACTGAATCCAAAGTACCTAAATCATGGAAAATATCACACATAATACTATTACATAAAGGGGGACAATCCCTTGAACTTACTAACTACCGCCCTATTGCAATACCATCACCCCTATCAAAGATTCTAGAGAGAGTAGTCCACTCGCAACTAATGAAATTTCTGCTTAACAACAATCTATTATCACAATCCCAACATGGATTCAGACCATCACACAGTACAACCACAGCATTGCTATCCTTCTCAAATAATATTAATGCAAACAGAAACAACAGCCTGTTTGTATCCTCAGTATTCCTAGACCTATCTAAAGCCTTTGACATGGTGAACCACAGTATACTACTAGAAAAACTTGCCACTTTTAACATACACTCTTCCACCTTATCCTGGTTCAGTAGCTATTTATCTAACCGACAACAAGCTGTTCTCTGGGAAAACCAACTGTCGCCCCTACTCCCAGTAACCATTGGTGTACCACAAGGATCCATCCTTGGCCCACTATTATTCTCATTATTCACTAATGACATAGCACCATCCCTACCCTCCACCTCAATAGTCCAATACGCAGATGATACCACTATAATAAGTGCTGCTAGTACCCTTGATTAACTCCAAATTAGAACACAAAATAACTTTACCCTTGCCGAAGAATGGTTCACAAACATCAAATTGTTACTTAACCCAAAGAAAACTCAACTTATTCTTTTTAGCCCAAGTAGATCCCCCCCCCATAAACAATAACTTTTCAATAATATCCAAAGACAACACTACCATTACCCCTACTCCTCACACCAAGCTGTCAGGAGTAGTAATTGATAATAAACTTAAATATGACATCCATATATCTCAAACAATCAAGAAAGTCAATAAAAAGATGGGACTCCTTTATAGAAACCACAACTACATGACCAGACACACAAAAGCCACCATAGCCAGAACTCATCTGTTATCTATACTTCTGTATGCCTCCCCAATCTTAACAAACATTCACCAAGCAGAACTTTCAAAAATTGAGTCATGCTACAACAAAATTGCAAAATTTGCTAATGAAGCCACATATAGGTCCCATCACTGCCAATCCCTCAGACAACTCAACTGACTTGAGTTACCCCAAATCCTTCTACTCAACCAACTCACCACTGTCCATAAGCTCTACTACATCCCTAGGAAAACCCCAGGCTTGCAACAATTAATTCAACACTATACTCCCTCCAGAAACTTAAGATCAACCCAACAAAACCACATAAAGGTCATCAAGCACAAAAATGAAGCTGGCAAATCACTCTACGCCTGCTGCATTGCTAAAACCTGGAACCTCCTACCCAATCACCTAACCTCAATATCCTCACCTTCCCTCTTCAAAAAAAAAACATAACATCACATTTTATGCAACACTGGCAATGTCCATGTCTTCCCCCAGGCTAGACCAAACAAGTCACAACTATTAGTACTCACTTAAACACCACTGTCCTCAACCACCAATAGCTTAGTGACACAAAGCTATACCACTGATTATGCTCTACCATCTTACCCCTTTTGCACAAATTTTAGCAAATACTTCTATAAATCTCAGATCAAACTACTGTTTTGATCTATATTCAACAAACATACTGTACTCTGAGCCAAAATATCCTGCACCTTGCAAATATTACTAATGTAATGTAACTAACTTTGTAACTGTCTGCAATTCTACTATTGTAATGTAACTAACTTTGTAACGGTCTTCATGAATACTGTCTCATATCATACTAATGTTAATTAACTAAGGTTCTGTCTAACTGTTAATGTTAACCAAGAGAATGTATTGTAATTATTTGTGGAGCTTTTCTCCCCGGGCCTCAACTGAAAATGGACCTGTGTCCAGTCGGACTATCCCGGTAAACAAATGTAAAATAAAAATAAAAAAAATAAAATAAAAAAATAAAATAATTTGTCTCTTTTGGCTTTTTCCCGGTTAGGGGTCGCCACAGCGGAACTCCGGTCTGCTAATGACTGGCAGTTGATTTTTACGTACCGGCTTGCCAGGCCTGACGCACAACCTTCAACGAAGGTACGCCCATTCACGCATGTCTCCACGCAGAAGACGCTCTAGCTGAGAATCGAACCGGACAGCATCTTACTGTGAGGCGACAACGCTACCGCAGCACCACCACCGCGGTTATCAGGTATAAAAAAATATCATCTGCAAACACAGCCAGCATTTTATGACTACCACACCAATTCTATCCTTGAATTTCTGAGTCCCTTATTTTCTTTGCCAAAGGTTCTAAATATAATGCAAACAACAAAGAGGAAAGAGGACATGCCTGCCTAAGTTCCTCTACTTAAACAGAAATTATCAGAGAGGAATCCACCCACTTCAGTTTTCACCTCCAATCCCTCATACATCCTCCTAATTAACCTTATAATATTATCAGTGAACATAAATGCTTCCATTGCCCTACTGAAACCCCTAGCTTACTCTGTCAAATGCTTTCTCTGCATCAAGACCCACCAACAAAAGTGGTATTTTTATAGACTCTGCTTCCCCATGGATCATCAGTGTTCTGTTAATGTTGTCAAATGTTTGCCTCCCTTTCAAAAAAAAACAGTGATCCATATCTATCAATTTTGGCATCACCTTCATCATTCTTTTAGCCATTATACACAAATTTCATAACTATGGTTTAGGACTGAAATGGGCCAGTATGAAGTTGGATCTGATGGGTCTTTACCCTCCTTAGGTGTTACAGCCACCACCACTTTCTTCCAGGATATTAGTGCTTTTACACCTCTTAAAATACTGTTAAACAAAACCTTCCAGATCTTTATCATTTTCCCCCCTCATAGTTTCCAAATTTCCATAGGAATACCATTTATTCCTGTGGACTGGCTGTACCTCAACAATTTATCTCATCTCCTCATATCCTAACTGTTAATAAATGAGCCTCATCTACCTCTAACACTGGCATAGTTAATTCTTCCATAAACATTTCCATCTGTAACTTTTCTTGCTTTACATACGTCACTGCTTTATACAGGCTTTCATAAAATTGCTAAAATATGTCTAGTACCTCTACAGTATCTCTTGTTACCTTTGTTTTATGTATTCCCTAAGCTTGATGACAAACCTTTCTACTCTCTGATCAACTTCAACAACTGGCTAAGCTTCTGGTGTCATTCAAAGGTGATCCAGTATCTGTCTGCCTGGGATGACATGCTTGACAGGCCACGATGCTTCGCCAAAGATGGCCTGCACCTGTCACCCCTGGGATTCCGGATATTGGCCATGGCTCTTGCTGCTCCCATAGTGCCTTTTTTAAGCAAGGCTCAAAAGACAAACCCACTACCGTAAGAACTACAAGTGACAAAAAACTGAGGGCTATGCTGCTCAATGCTAGGAGTCAAAACCTCAAAATGCACTCACTCGAGGCACTCCTCAAAATGGAGAACATCGATATCTGTGCAGTGGCTGAGGCCTGGTTCAAGGCTCCCCAGAGCACCACAGCACTACCAAGCTATAACTCAACCACACGTTTCGGCTACAAAACACGGACCGAAACACTAAGGGCAGAGGTGTGTCCATATTCATCAAGGATATTCACACCTCCAGGCTAGTTGCACAACACAATAACTCTGAGATCATCCAAGTGCAACTAACCCTGGGCAAAAATGCATTCCAAATTGTAGCTTGTTATAAATCCCCCACCATGACCCAGGACCCATACTCCTCGTTCCTGGAGACACTGGAAAAAATTAGGGTCTAACCAAATACCCTAATAATGGGTGATTTCAATTACCCGAACATAAGCTAGGAAAGCTACTTTTGTACTAATTCCCTTGCTCAACGATTCCTGGAATTTATAAACTCTAATGCCATGGATCAACTTGTCAACACCCCTCACCAGGGGCAACAATATTATGGACCTGGTCATTACCAACATGGGTGACTGGTGCTCAACACCTGAGATCGACTCCTCGCTGGTTAGATCAGACGATAAACTAATCACCCTAGATATCCACATCCCGACCCCACCCCCACACAAGGAAACCATAGTAAAAAATTTCTCCAAAGCGAACTTCACACTACTCAAAACAGAAGTGGCTAACTTCGCAATGCCCCTGCAGAGAGATAATACAGTCACAACTACTGAATCCTATACAAAAGCACTCTACAAGCACCTGCATGAGTGCATGGATCGTGCTATCCCTTAACAAAACCAAGACCCTATCCTCCAAAAAAAGGCAGCCAATCTGGTGGTCCCCTGCCATTAACAAACTCTACAACAGAAGGAAGATACTGTTGCAAAAGAGAGTAAAAACCCACGAATGGAGGAACTCCCTGATAGGCCTCAATAAGAAGCTAAAATACATAATAAAATCCTCCAAAGCAAATTTTGAAAAAGAAAAATTGCCATGGATTCTAAAGACACCCACAAGGAATTCTTTAGTTATGTCAAGAATCTCCATAGCAACACCCAGTCTGCGCTGAGCTACAGCAAAATGGCACAAAATATACAGAGCCAACTGATATTGCCAACATCTTGGCAAATAGGTTCAGTACCAACTTTATTCCCCTCTCGCCCCCCAAAGGACCTATAACTATACCAAATGATTGTAGAACACCGTTAATCACAAACGCGCAGGTAAAAATGGCACACTCTAAAACCAAAAACACAGCATCCATGGGACCGGACAACATCACAGGCTGCGTCTTACATGAACTCCAAAATGAACTAGCCCCCCACCTAAACTCCATGTTCAATTAAAGACCCACCACAGGCTATGTGCCCACTGAATGGCACACAGCAATGGTAATCCCACTCCACAAAGGGGGAACCACCACAGACCCTGGGAACTATCGACCTATTAGTCCGACAAGCCTGGTCTGCAAAGCCATGGAGTGTATCATTGTGGAACTCATAAACAAAGACATTGGTAACCTCCAAACGTTGGATGCTACCCAATTCAAATTTGTAAAGGGTAGATCATGTCTCCTAAACCTGGCAGACTTCTTTGAAACAGTTACCAAGGCCACAGACGAGAGCAAGGTGGTTCAAACAGCCTACCTGGACCTCACTAATGCCTTCAATACTATCCCCCATTCAGGAATCATAGATAAACTCACCAACCTTAACATAAACCCTTACATCACAAGATGGATGGCCAACTGGCACACACTGTGAGAGTTGCAGACTCCAGATCCGACTCTAAGCCAGTGACAAGTGGAGTGCCCCAGGCTTCAGTCTTGGGACCTCTCCAATCGATATATACTTCTGCGAAGTGCAAGCGAACACTGACCAAGTTCGCAGATGACTGCAAACTGGGTGCCATAATCGATTCCCCTACCGACGTAGACATCCTGCAAAAGGGACTCACCGAGACAAATACATGGTGCCAAAACCATGGCCTCAAACTAAATGCCAAAAAGTGCATTGTCATCCCCTTTGGTAAAAACACGGCACCCATGAATTTCCAAATAGGGGGAAGTCCAATTAACACAGAAAGTGCGATAAGAGACCTTGGGACCCAAGTGGGTAGTAACCTTTCCTTTGACGGTCACATAGCCACAGTGGTCAGAAAATCTTTCGACGTGGCCCACCTAATCACAAAAGGGTTGCATCTAGAAAAAAGGAAGTTATTGTCCCCCTCTACTCATCACTTATCAGACCCCTCATTTAGTACAATGGGATGTACCTCACAAGACACCTGCAACAACTGGAGAGGCCCCAAGAGTACCTCACACCAAGGGGATTGCTGGCCTCAAACAGTTGTTCTATGCTGACCGGCTCAAGAAACTCCAACTCTATTCAGTCGCATACCGCTTACCACAAGGAGATCTCTGCCTGACATACAAAACTATGTCAAACCCAGAATTAATGGACATGCTCCACTTAAAAAAAATCCCAATCTCCCCGAGTTACACACTCTAGGGACATAAACCTCACCGCATCAATAAATAGGACATGCTGGAAGGATAGATTTGTGACCCAGAGACTTCCAATGCTCTGGAACAAAATTCCCATCTACATCAAGCAGATCTCATCATTAGCACTCTTCAAGAAAAACCTTGATGAGTGGATGGGTAATAGGAAATTCACCCCTGGAATCACATCTATGGCTCTGCTCAATAGAGGGGTAGGAATTTAATCTACATGGGTGGCGAAAGCCAAGACACTAAACTTACTTATGCCCTCGGGCCGATAGCTTAGTACCTGCCTATGAACGTAATCTACGTTGTTGTACTAAAAGTTTTTGTGCGCTGGAGTTAGCAAAAAACAGTTGCTTAACAGCAATCTTTCAAAATGCATGCATGTCATCTAGAATACCCCTTATTTTCTGGTTAGCATTCTGCAACTGCTCCCTTTCCTGTTCTGTGAGAATCCTCCTATCCTGCAACACTTGTAGGTCCCTCCAAATAAATCTTGCTACTTCTTAACCATCTCTCTATTTATTTTACTTCCACCCTATTTTTAAGCTAAACTTTAATTATACCCCACATTCTAGCTATATTTTCAGAAAAAAAATTCTATCTTCTCTAATAACTCCCAATTAATTTCCACCACCCAGTCCTTAAATTCCTCTCTTTATAACAGATAGGTGGGAAAGTCCCAGTGTCTCATTTTTATTTCACTACCCTGCATTTTTATTTTAGTTATTATTGGCACATGATCTGAAATACTTATTGGATACATATCAAAACTTTCAATTAAATGCACATGTTCCTGTGAAATGTAAGTTCTGTCTAACCTAGCCCAGTTTTTGTATCTTGGGGAATAATATGTAAATTCACTCCTAGCTCCTACTACTGAATTCACATTTTCCATGTCAAACATTTTCATAAATTTATTCAAAAAGCTACCCTCCTTCGTTATATTTTCCCTTCTGCCCCCCCCCCAAAGACACATCTTCACTGCTGCAAACCAAATACCAGTTTCTACCTATAAGTAATATTCCCTGCTGAAAGCTGATTATTTCTACCAGAATTTTCTTGAGCTCCATTACAACAGTTTTAGGTGGAATACGAACATATGCCAGTGTAACCCCCCTTTCTTGCCAGTAGCTCCTTACTAATACAAATTATTATATATCATTATATATTTTTATAGTCTTCTATCACTACTGGAGCTCCTCTTGCAATTATTATAAGTACTCCTCTATTCCTTTGTCTCAGGTATTCAGTTGAAAAATCTTCCTGAAAACCTTTCTTTATCAAATTCACATGTGCACGTCTTTCCAAATGTCTCTCCTGTAGCATAGCTATTTGCACTCCACATTTTTAATATAGTCCAGTACTTTTTTTTTTTTTTGCATACACCTGTGAGACCATTAACATTTAAAGATAATATAGAAAGCATAATTATGTTAAGAAGTTATTATTCCCACATTTTATGTGCAATGGCTTTTTTAAGTATCGAGCTGCAGCTTTTGTGTTACATGCAAACACTGATGTTGGGCAGGGTGATCCTTTATAAACTTTCTTGTCATATCCTGCAAATGTTTTTTTTATTACTGAAAGTAGTCAAGCAAAAAAAAAAAAAAATAATAAAATAAACACCCAATATACCCCTAAAACCTATAAACTTAATACTAGTACACAAAACTAAGTACATCTTCAAATACTGAAGTTTTACCCTCCTAAAAGGAACAATTACCCCATACTGACAGCCACACTCACAAACTTGGGTTAACTTTAAAGGAAGGTTATCCATGCTAAGTGCATGGTACAGCCTGTGCTTCTACTAAGTGTTGTCTGTTTTTGTCTTATCTTTATTGCTCTCCCAGATTGGGAAAACACAAATACTTTCCGAAAACACTACCTCCTAGCCATTGAAAGAAATAATTATTTTTTATTGCTTTTTATCAGCTGTCTCTGCATTTGATAGAGGAAAGCTTTAGTATACTCAAATGTTCTTTATTTGCTTTATCTTGAAACTTGTTACTAAATCAAGCCAAGGGCCTTAATCCAGTCATTCCCCTATGCAAGAATGAGAAAAAGCACATCAATTTTTCTCATATCAAGCTCTTTTGACCAACTTTTCTTCTTTTTTTATGCTGCAGTTCCTACAGTTCTTAAAACTGAACAAAGAGAAAAGGAAGAAAAAAAAAACAAGGGCACCTGTTTACTTTAGTATCCTCATTACACTTGAAAATAACAGAAAACTTTACTTTATACCATATTATATCATGCTTTATAAAAATACTACTGTTTAGTACAAAATTTATTTTTACTTAGTTAACTCTCTCCCTGATCTTCCAAACAATAATGACATGAAGTAGGGCATATGCTTTAGAGTCTCCTACAAGTTTAACAAAGTTAAAAATGTCCAATATTTCCAGGTTTTCACAAATATAATTAATGCTTTGTAATCCCACATTTATTTGTGAATTTCCGAGTTGCTGGTTTTTTTCATGTTTATCTCCATCTCCCAAATACAGTCTCTGCACCATTTTCAACATACTCTCGGTTCTTCTAGTCAACGTTTGTGCTTTTTTCTGTTTAAGTATTTTCCGTTGAAACATTGGAAAAGGTTTCTCTGGCACAGTATTTCTGTGGTCTTTATTACCAGAAGAACAAGAAGCAGAATTCTCCTTCTATTTCACAGCTCACTTTTTGTTGAACAAAGTTCTGCATTTCCTCCTCATCATGCTCTGCAGCGAAAATGATTTTGTCCCTCCAGGAAAGATTATTCTGAATATAGCTGGGTACAGCAGTCTGAATCTAACTCCTGCTTCTAGACATTCTCTGATTAGCTGAATAAATTTACATCTCTTCTGCCTGGTGTACAGTCAGTAATTATTTTCCACAAACCCTCTACTGTCGCCACTTTTAGTACTTTTTCCTTCTGCCACAGTTTTGTCAGAATCAACTCCTGCTGTAAGAATTGCATTTTTACTATTAAAAGTCTATGTTGTTTTGGCATGTCCATGTTTGGAGCATACATACAATGTGCCCTTTCAATTAGCATCACCTGATGTGGAATACCAATCCAGTTGTTTATTTGTGCTTTCATAAAATTAATACAGTCTGCAAACAAGACCTTTAAGAAAACCATCAGATCCCCCTTGGGATCTTAATTTTGTGTTACAGAAAGTAACACTTGCTCCTTTTGAACCAGCTCATCAAGCCTATTTGAGGTTCTTAACATGGAAAATTATTTTACTGACTGCTCTGACTTCTGAAAAAAAAGTATCAAGGACTTGTAAGTTCTTTGAGAACCACTTCTTTTATGGCTAACATGGTATCCAAGTTTACATTAAGCCAAACTGCCCATCTCCCTGTTTTTTTTTTTCCTGGACCCAAAAATTAGTGAGAAAGGATATTTCATACCTTGAATGTCTACAGACAACTCAGGTACTATCTTGACAAAAAAAAATAACTTTCAGATCTTTGCATCAATTCTTCATTTCATGTGAAGGTAAGATGGGACAACCCGTGTCCATTTCCAAACAGTTGTCTCGGATTATTACCTTTTGTTATTTTTACGACAATGAAACTATTTCAGGCAAGGTCAATGTTCACTCTACCAGGGCCTTGGTCTTCATCTATGACTTTCTAGAACAGATTGAGTTCTGGAAATATTTAGAAGCAGCAACTTCACCCTCTGCATACACTTTTACAAAGCACTGCAAGCTTAACTCCTTCTCTAGGTCTAGATCAGACTTTGCTAAGACCACTCTCCAGTGGCTTCTGGACACACCCCCTTCCTCATCCCAACTGCTATAAGCTAGGGTACTACACCCATATAGCTAAGGCCATTGCAGCAGTGATTATGATGAACACAGTACGGTTGTGTAATTGTAACAATAGATGTTCAAATGCTCACTGTTGGAGTTGCCACTCCCTCTCTCCATCATCTTTTTTTTTTTGAGTATGTTGTTTTGCTAGGGTGTGTATATATGTATATATGTTTTTACTCACAGCTATGTCCTTTCAGGGCTCAGGCTCCCTCTCTTAGTTGGCCTAAAATCTCTGAAGGGCTTGGTGCTCAAATCTGTCTTTTTAGGCAGATTAGCTCAAGCTGCCTAATGGTTTGACCGAGTGGAAGGTGTCCTTAAGCTTTGGAAACTGGTCAGCTGCTACATCCTTGCCAGGATATAACCCAAATAAACTATGGGCACTGCAGCAGTGATCAAATATCTACTGTTATGGTAAGTTTACCCAAACAGCTGTACTTAGAGTTTATCAAGGGTAGAGCTCCCTCCAGTTCTGTTTTGTGCAATTAAAATTAGAGAGCTGGAGTTTTTTTTTTCCCCAAGCAGATAAAAGGATTGCTGCTTTGTTGCACTTGGCATAATGAAATAAAAGTTTCAGCAGAAAAAATTGAATTCCTGCTGCACTATAGTAGTGCAACCCAGATTTTTAGTATCAGAGTTCTTCCTCTACTGCTTAGCTCAACGTGAAATAGTTGTTACTTAATCCTGCTTAGTATTACCTGTGAAAGGCATACTCTGGAAAGAGCTTGCAAATGTTGGAAACATGACTGGGCTTCTAATGAAGAAACCAGAACCACTTTTGTTTATGGAGGTGGTTATGTCACAAAGTGTTCTTGCTAATAAAAAAGAATTGTCTTCTTACTGTGGAAATGAAGATGCACTTACTTATGTAAACAAACTTTAACTAGCTTAGAAGTGGAAACAGTAGAGGGAAAACAATCACCCTTCCCTACACGGAAATTCATGATAGCTGCAAGTTGGAACTTTATAGTGGAAAAAACATCTCTGTGCTGGAAAAGACAGCTAAGAAATATAAGGATGTCTGGGACTGAAGAAGAAAAGGGGTCAATATTCCTCTGTGAAGACCAAATGGAAAATCTCTTCCATTTACTACAATACTCTTTCTTGGTGGAAGACTTCTGAGAAGCAAGAATAATTTCCTGGACTGGGGAAGCTAGCCTGGATTTTCATAGAATTACTGGAAGTGGAGAAACCAAGTGGTCAGTTTAAGGGATTGAAGATTGGGAATCTGCCATTTCGATGGATGGGAAATCAGATCCTGCCTGGGATCCAGTATCTATGGAAGATATTTGATGTGAGACCACAGGAAGGGGAACCATACCTGACAAGGTCAGTAAGGGTAAATGGGGATTAGATTGGTATTCAACCTGCTGGCTTTCTGTAGAACTTTGGGTATCAGAGGAATTGGAGGATAAACAAAGGAAACCCGGGGCCCAATCGTGGACTAGGGCATTTTAAAATACGACCGGGACCACCGATCCAAGAAGTAAGCAATTTTAATGAAACACTTAGCGCCTCGGCTTGCACAGCCCTCCAAGAGTAAAAGCACTACAAAACACTCTTTACTTAAATACAGCATATTGCACAAAACAATTAATCAATTAAGCATGCAATTTAAATCACACACTTCTAATTACATTCCTAGTTGAGTCCCTGAGGCACCAAAGTACCATACTTTAAAATCAAGAGGGTTCTTTTTTTAAAAGTTTATTTTTTTAAGGACACACATTCACCTATACCAACTTGCAATTTTTCCAGAACACAACCGCTAAAAGAATCAGGATCAGAATTGTGTGCTGTCATGAAATGGCTCCCTATATTACCTGATTTTGTGAGTATTGCATATAAAAGAGCTAGGAATGTGGCTGATATTCTGGTACATAACCAATTTTGTTTACCAGATATTAATGTTAGTCAGAATTTAAGCACAAATAAGGACACTGTTCCGTGTGATGGCTGTTCCATCTGTCATTATGTAGTGAGTTCTTTTAACTATATTAATGGTATTAAATTTTCAGCTAGGTATGAATACAGTTGTAATACCGAGGGGCTAGTGTATGTGCTGAGATTTGGATGCAATAAGTTCTACATAGGGGAAGCTTACAGGAGTTTTAGGGTCTGGTCACAGGAACATATTAGGGATATAAAAAATAAAAAACAAGAGAGTCCCCTTGGGAGCTATTTCATGACCGCACACAATTCTGATCCTGATTCTCTTAGGGGTTGCATTCTGGAAAAATTGCAAGTTGGTATAGAATAATGTGTGCCCTTAAAAAATAAACTTTTAAAAAAAGAAACCCTCTTGATGTTAAAGTATGGTACTTTGGAGCCTCAGGGACTCAACAAGGAATGTAACTGGAAGTATGTGATTTAAATTGTATGCTTAATTGATTGTTTTGTGCAATATACTGTATTTTAGTAAAGTGTGTTTTGCAGTGCTTTTACTCTTAGAAGGCTGTGCAAGCTGAGGCGCTAAGTGTTTCATTAAAATTGATTACTTCTTGGATCGGTGGTCTTGTTGGTATTTTAAAATTTTATTTTTTGCTTTTTTTAAGTTGTATTTGTCGTGGACTAGAGCATCCCTGGGTCACTCCCTCAAGAAGGAGATCGAGCAAAGTACTTGCTACTCTTGTTTAGGGGAGAGGCGAAAAGGTCGCAGCAAGGCTGGCCCCAACGGCTGTATATTTGATTCACTACTGACTGGTTCAGGTACCACTCCTGTGGACTTGAGATTGATCTGCTGTCTGTCTGCCAGAATGTTGGACTACCCCAGGATGTGCGCTGCAATGAGAAAGCAGTTTGAAGAAATAGCCCATTCCCAAACCCTCATGGCCTCCCTGCACAATGGGTACAAACGGGATCCCCCCCTGCTTGTTGATGCAGCAAACCACCAACATATTGTCTGCCAGAATTCCAACTGTTCCCAATGGAAGGCAGTCCTGAAAGATGTGCAACGTCAGTAGGATTGCCCACATCTCCAGTACATTTTTGTGCAATTTGGTCTCTGTCATGGACCACCTTTCCCTGAAAATGCCCCCCCCCCCCCCCCATAAGGAGGCATCCATGGTCACCGTGGTCATAGCAGTGAGAAGAACAAAAGGTTTGTGGAGATGGAGGCCATCTGCAAGGATCCATTACTACAGATGAAGCCTGCAAATCAAAGTTAGCCTGACTGGGGTTGACAATGGATGGCACCGAATGGACCACCGGACTGCTAGGGTCCACTGAAGAATGTGCATGAAAAACCTGGCTAAGGGCATTAGAAGAATGGCAGCTGACACGGATCCTATGGCCATGAGGACCAGTCGAGTTGGTGGTGTTGGGGTGTCTAGCAAAAACTGAACCTGCTGTCTCAAGGATGTTATTCTCTGGGGAGTAGAGCTGCTATCTGTGTGATTGTCTTATGAAGTCGATGTCCTGTACAGGAGTCAGCTTGGATTTCACAGTGTTCACTGTCATTCCCACGCGAATGAACAGTTGCAAAATAACCTGAACAGCCTGAAGTAGTTGATGCTTTGTAGGTTCTGTAAGAAGCCAATAGTCCAGATAAGGAAACACTTGGAGTCCTTGCAGACGGAGATGAGCTGCAACCACTGCATGATTTGGTGAATACTTGGGAGGCAGTGGTAAGGTCAAGGGGCAGTGCTCTGAATTGGTGCTGATTGGCCCCCAGCCTGAAGCGCACACATCTCCTGGAGTGCCTATCTATTTTGATATAGTATGCTTCCTGGAGATTTACAGAGCACATCCAGTCATCCTCGCGCAGAAGCGGCAGAATGGACTGTACTGTAACACGTGGAACTTTGACTTCTTTATGAATAAATATAGACTGCTCAGATCCAAGAATAGTTGAAGGTCCCCTGTTTTCTTTGGCACCAAAAAGAAGCATGAATAAGTTCCACAACCTACTTGCTCTGTTGGGACCTGCTGAAAGACTCTTTTTCTAGAAGTTTTTTAACTTCTAGAAGGGTACTCTCCCTCTGACTGGATGGCACATCGGGGAGATATGTCCTGGAACTGGAAGGAGGAAGGAAAAAGAGAATACAGTAACCTCTGGAAATTATATTTAACACTCAGGTGTCATTTATGTTTGTCCAGGCTTTTGGGTGTAAATAACGTCTGCCCCCGATTGCCTCCAGAGTAGGACAAAAGGGCAGTGCTGCAGGAGCGCTGAAAGGGCCTGTCAGAGAAAGGTTCTTTGAAGTCCTGATTTTGTGGACCCTTCTTCATCTGGGGCAATGTCTACTATTAAATCCTCTACCTCTAAAAGAGGATTTGTCTTGTGAATCGGGAAAAGGCCATTGGGACTTATAGAACCACATAATCTTCCCACTACGTTGGTTCCTGCAAAAGGTCCATGGGGGGGGGGGATAAACTGATCTCTATGGGAGATAAGGTCTTACCTTCCTGTTTGCTGTGGGTGAGAGTTGCTTTTACATCCCAAACAAGAAGGAACTGTCAAAGGGGGCACTAATGAATGAAGCCTTAAAGGGTTCCACTCCGCAAATCCACACAGCCTCATCCTGTAATTCTCCCAAGGGCTATGCCTGAACCAGCCATTCGTGAGGTTCATTCTGCAGCGTGGGAAATTAACCTAATCGAGAAATTAGCAATGGAGGACATATTAGTCAGCTGGGGAGAAACGTTCTTAAGGTCCTCCTCCAACAGTGACTGCATCAGAGAAGTAGACAGTTCCCTAATGAGATCTCTCTGAAGGCATGTGAAGTGTGCCAAGTAATTCAATGCTCTCAGTGTAAAGGTGGATGAAGCATACAGACTGTTTCCATGCCTGTCCAAAGCCCAAGACTCCCTTGTTCGGGGGACGAACAGTGAAGCTGTTCAGCTAGCTCCTTCTTGGTGGCTGCCGACACAACAATGGCATCAACTGAGACACCTTTACTCCAAAAAGGTTGGTCATTAGGGGGGACTAAGATATCTGTCTAGGCATTTGGGAATGGGCTGTATGGTATCAATCCTTCCAAGCCCAGTGGGCAATAAGGTCAGTGAGATGCCCCCCCCCCGGGGGGGGGGCATCCATGATGTAGATGGGCCCATTCTGAATGCCTAAGGAACACTGACTCAACCGAAGAAGGGGGCTAGGAAGACCAGCCACCCTTTTGCTTCAGAATTTTTAGGATATCCCCCCAAAGGAAATATCATCAGGTGGAGACTAGGAGGATGCTTCCCCTTCATTAAAATCAGTGTCCTCTGTCGACGACTCCAAGGGGGAGTCTAGGTGCTTCCTCTTGCACCGGCGCTTCAGAGGAACCTCCTCTGAGGGATAATTGGGACAGGACTCAGAAGACAGGGGGACCCCTTGCTGAGAGGTACGCTGGATGCTCTCCCGGATGGACTGACCATGGACCAAATGGATAGCAGAAACCCTGATCTGCAAGGAATTGGGTAAGGCCTGGAGGAAGAAGTAATGTATCTCGAGGTGTAGATAATGCCCTCTCTGCACCTGGAAGGCTGACGATGCTGGCAGAATCTACCCTCCCACCTCAGGAGCCGAAGCTGTCAAGGGAGAGAAGGATGGGGTCATCCTGGATCACACACCTCAAGAAGACACCGGCCCTGAACTGCTGAATGAAGAGGCCCTCAGGGAGAGGGAAGTCTCTGATAAGGTTACCGCCGACACCAGCTCCGAGGACCCGGCACCGACAACTCAGATCCAGGACTCACTCAGTTCCAAAAAAAATCAGAGCTAAGTTGGTCTGGGACACTGTCGAAGTAGATGAAAGGGATATTCTGCGCTCAGACAGACCACTTAGGAGTATCAGGGCCTGCACCTCCAAAACCAAAAGTCGGATCAGAGGCGGAGGCTGCAGTATCGGGGTTTGTATTCTCACAGATCCAACATGGGTCGGACAAGGCAAGATGCCAGGTTGGATCTGGGCTTTGAGAAAGCTCCTCATCATTCAATCCGTATCGGAGTAGGACAGCAGAGAGGATCTAGAGGAGATAGAGGAAGGGGTCCATCTGACCGGCGACAGATTGGCCTGGACAGTCAGGACAGGTGAGGGAGATTTACTCCGATGAGGAGTATGGCTCCTTAACCTGCGATACAGACATGTCTGACCTGATGGAGTCTGCTCCGGACATGGAGAGCTGTGGATCTGTGCTATCTCCACAGGCTCTGACTGACTGCTTGGACACAAAGTCTGTGGGTCCGGCTCAGAGGAAGGCTTGGCCAGTGACAACTCTACTGAATATGAGGGACCTCTTGGATCCAGAGAGAAGAGAGAACATGAGAGATCCAAAGACGATGGATCTGACAACCTCCTGCACTTCTCAGGAGCAGAAGACAAGGTCCCTGGGGTAACTGAGGGGGCATGCTTCTTTGAGACAGAGGTCTGGGCTCAGGGACAGGGAGAAGACCTCTCAGGATCAGCTTGTTACTCTGATCAACGAGGGCCTAGGGAGTGAAGGTTGAGCAGATAACACAAGGCATCTCCAATTGCCCCAGTCCCAGACAATACACACATCTCTTGTGGGCATCCAATTGGGGAATCTTATGCCCAAAAGAAGCACACCTCTTAAAACCAGAGGGTTTGTCAGAACCCGCCGCCTTGTCAGACATGCTGGAGAAATAACACACAAGCACAACTCTCACACGCACACTAATACTCAGCTAACTATTAATGCAAAGATATGGGGAAAGGTTTTTTTTTTTTTTTAATAGTGAAACAGAAAAAGAAATACAAAGGTGAGGCAGAAGGTGGGAAAAAACCCTAATGCCAGGAAAAAATACCTGAAAAGGGACAGGAGGTTAACACTACAGTTACAGAATGGCTATAAACGAACTAGGAGAGAGAAAAAGGCTACAATAATACAGAAATAAATGGAAAAATTTTACTTAGCTGACTGCAGGCTTGGAATAGCTCCTGTGCTGGAATGTGACAAACGAGATCCAAGGGTTTTAAGAGGAGCGAGAAATTATGGCAGAGGGAGGAGCCTGAGGCCCAGATTTTGTGTCTGGAAGAAATAGTAGAGTCGGATCCGAAGTCCCATTCGTGGTGCATAATAAAATGGACATCATCAGATCCTATGGGTACTGCTGCAGTAGTGATCACTCGAGTAACTACTGTTATGGTAAGCTTACTCAAACAGCTGCACTTTAGTCAGACAGAGCTTATCAAGGGTAGGGCTACCTCCAGTTCTGCTTTGTGCAACTACAATTAAAGAATTGGAGTTTTTTTTTTTTCCCCCTGGCAGATAAAAGGGATGAAGGGTTGTTGCTTTGTTGCACATGACATACTGAAATAAAAGTTTCAGAAGAAAAAAGGAATTCCTGCTGCACTACAGTAGTGCAACCTAGACTTTTAGAAACAAAAGGAGTTCTTCCTCTATTGCTTAGTTCAAAGTGAAATAGTTGTTATTTAATCCTGCTTAGTATTAGCTGTGAAAATCATACTCTGGAAAGAGCTTGCAAATGTTGGTAACTTGACTGGGCTAAGGAAGAAACAAGAACCACTTTTGTTTATAGATATGACTGTCACAAACTGTTCTTGCTACTACAAAACTTGTTCTTCTTACCGTGGAAGTGAAGATGCACTTACTTCTATAAACAAACTTTACAGCCACCTCTGCATATGGCTGCCACGTTTTCAAACACCCCAAATAGGACTTTTTTTTTTTAATTATTAGTTACGTATTTATCATAACTTGGTATTTGTGTTGTCCTCTTCTCCTTCTGCTTCACTGATGGGTCAGAGTCCCCAGCTACATGACTTCCTGGGTGGCCTCAAGGAAAGATATGCCGGAACACCAATGCTCCTGGACACATCATCTAAATTATAATGGGTCACAAAGCTATGAGAGTTAGACCAAGTGGCTGCAGCACAAATGTCATCAATGGGAATTCTAGACGAAAAAGCTGCAGACGCAACAATATATCTTGTCGAATGGGCTTCCGGAGGATCAGGCAACTTTAAACCATTCTGGTCATAAATAAAGGAAATGCAGCTATTAATCCACTTTGCTATAGTCACTTTTGATACAGCTTGAGCTTTACGATTAGGGGAAAAGGAGACAAAGTACAGTTGTGTACACTTACCATAAATGTAGATGTTCGAGTGTACTCACTGTTGCAGTCATCACATTTGGGTTATCTGCCTGCAGGTAGCCCTTAGCCAGCCTGAATACCAGAGTCTTCGGATATCTGCACTGGATGCTGTCGCTTCTTCCATGACGTCAGGGGTATAAAACATGCAGCCGACGCCATTACATCAGTTTTTCTTGCCCCAGATGTCAGGTGCCCACACAACAGGAAGCAATTATGGTATGGTACACCCCCATCAAAAAGCAAATACACAAGAAAAAATAAACACACCAACAAGAAGGAAAGGTAGAGCCAAGAGAAGTCAGGGGGCTGGAGGGAGGGTAACCAGAACTGCAACAGTGAATACACTCGAACATCTACATTTATGGTAAATGTACACAACTGTACTATGTACTTAGTGTTTCACTGTTGCAGTCATCACATTTGGGTTTATTCCCAAAGCTAAGGAAGGGAGGAGGAAGTTAGAGAGCAATAGGACCAGCTATTAAGCCCTGCAAGACTGCAGTGGCAAATCCAGCTCTGGATTTAGAAAAGATAGGCATGTGGTAATGCTTGGTGAAGGTATGTACAGAGCTCCAGGTAGCAGCTTCTAGGATGTCCTTGGTAAGGACTCCTCTGAGAAAAGCCAGTGAGGTAGATGCAGCCTTGGTGGAATGTGATCTTATCCCCTGTGGGGTAGGTTTTCCATGGTGCTTGTAAAGGAAATGAATGCAATGGGCTATCCATTTGGAAATGGTTTGCTTTGAAATGGCCTTCCCCTCTGCCCCTGCAGCAAAGCCAACTAGCAGCTGTTCAGATGTTCTGAGAGGCTTAGTCCTGTCCAAATAGAATCAAAGTTGTCTCTGCATGTCCAGAGAGTGCAGTATTCGTTCCCCTTTGTTTTCTGGATTAGGGGAAAAAGTAGGCAAATGAATGGACTGATTAAGGGCCATACTAGACACCACCGTGGGCATAAAGGAAGGATTAGTCCTGAGGGAAACCCTGTCCGCATGGAAGATAATGAAGGGTTCCACTGCCATGAGGGCCTGTAATTCAGACACTCTTCTTGCTGAGGTGATGGCTAGAAGGAAGGCTGTTTTCCAAGAAAGAAATTTCAACACTGCTATTGCAGCTGGCTCAAATGTGGGGAAGAGTGAGCTTTTCCAATACAAAGTTAAGATCCCAGGCTGGAGTGGGAGCTCTCCTGGGGGTCTTAACTTTCTGGCACCTCTAAGGAATTGTTTTAGCAAGGGTGAGAACAAAGGAGTGGCTCAGTATTATAATGTGCTGAAATGGCAGAGGCATGAATTTTAATTGATGAGAAGGATAGGCCCTTGTGGAGCATTTCTGTTACGTAATGCAGAATATGATGTAAGCTGGGCACCGTTGTGCCCATCCCCTGAGCCTAGCTCCAGGAACAGTATCTTTTCCACTTTTCAGCATAGGATTTTCTAGTACTAGGCCTCCTTGCCTCCAGAATGACATCCAGCACTTGGCTTACTGAGGGATGCTAGGGGAGAACTCAAGGAATTAGCCAGGCTGCAAGGTTCAGGGTTTGAAGCTGAGGGTGCAGAATCTGGCCCGCCTGCTGGGACAGCAGGGAAGGGGTCTGAGGCAGGTGCCATGGTTGTAGCAGTGTCATACTGCGCAAGAGGGGGTACACCAGTGTTGGCGTGGCCAGTCTGGTGCAATCAGTAATGTCCTTGGCTTGTCCTGTTTGATCTTTAGTAGAACCTTCAACAGGAGAGGCAGGGGGCGGAAAGGCATAAACCGAGAGGCTTTCCCAGGTAAAGGACAGGGCATCCACTTTCCAAGCTTGACTGTGGAGAGTTCTTGTGCAGAATTTGTTCAATTGGTAGTTCTGAGGGGAGGCAAACTGGTCTACCTCTGGAGTCCCCCATTTGCTCCTCAAAAGGTTGAATATTTTGGGTTCTAGTTTCCATTAGTGTGGGTCCATGAGATTTCTGCTTAGGTTGTCTGCCAGTGAATCTAGTTTGCCTGGCAGGAATTGTGGTTGTAGGTGTACTTGGTAGCTCAAGGCTGTGTTCCACAGAGCCATGGCTAGTCTGCAGAGAGGGTAAGTGTGGGTCCCACCCTGCTTGTTTATGCCCAACATAACTGTGGTGTTGTCTGTCTTTACCAATAGTTGTACTGGAAGAATACGGTCTTTGAAGGCTGTCAGAGCATTCTGTACAGCTAGCATTTCTTTTTGATTGATATGCAGATGCATCTGTCTCGGGTTCCATTTGCCCTGAATGCACTGCCCTGCCATGTGAGCCCCCCATGCAAAGTCTGATTGTGTCTGTTTGTTAGGGCTTGGGCAGCAGGGGGAAGAGTGAAAGGGGAGTCCCTTGTTGTGGTAGCAGGCCTCTGCCCACCAAAGGAACTCAGTCTTCATACAAGGAATGATCGAAATCATTGTTTCCAGGTCCTAAGAATGTTGACACCATAGACTTTTTAGATACCATTGGAGATTCCTCATATGCAGTCTTGCATAAGGAATTAGTAGAATGCAAGAGGCCATGAACCACAGGGCTTGCAGAATTTTCCTTGCAGATAGCTGGGTCTTTGTGGCCAGTAGTTTGAAGTAGGCTGTCAAATAAACTTGTTTCTCCGGAGTGAGGAATGCCATCTGGGAAGCTGTGTTCAGGCTTGCTCCCAGGAATACAATATGTTGGCAGGGTACTTGGTGAGATTTATTTTCGTTGATGGTGTACCCCAGTGAGGTTAGAAGTTTCTTTGCGAATGTCAGGTGTTGTAATAGCAAGTCATGGCTTTCTGCCTGAATCAGACAATCATCCAAGTATGGGTAAATTTGAATATTTCTCTGCCTGCAAAATGCAATGGCTAGAGCTAGACACTTTGTGAACACCCTGGGCGCAGTAGATAAGCCAAAGGGAAGTGCAGAGAACTGAAAGTGCATGGAGCCCGCCCTGAAATGTAGGTATTGTCTGCAGGATCCTCTTATAGGGATGTGCAGGTAAGCTTCCTTTAAGTCTAGGGTTGCCAGCCAGGCATCCTTGGCTAGCATAGGAAAAAGCTGTTAAAGAGTTAGCATTTTGAATTTTGGAACTAACAGAAAGGTGTTGAGAATAAGAGAGGTCCAGGATAGGATGCCAGTTGTCGTCTTTTTCTGGGTGCTAGAAAAAGTCTTGAATAAAAACCTTGTCCCCTTCGTTCTGCTGGGACAGGTCGAATAGCCCTGATACTGAGAAGAGAGAGAACCTACTGTTGGGCCTCCGCCCATTGATTTAGGGGTCAGTCTGGCCAACCATTTGGGTTTGGCAGTATGTGGAAGTGGAATCTGTATCCTTGGGAAACTATGTTCAAAACCCATTTGTCCTGGGTAATGAGTTCCCCATTTTCTGCATGCAAGGTGAGCTTTCCTCCTAAAGGATCAGGTAGTTGAGCAGGGCTTGGAAGGGTTAAGGTTAAGCCATTGCCATTTTTCCGTAGGGGGGTGGCTTACTACTCCCTGCTTTGGAAGTGGGAGCCCCCCACTACTTAGATCTGTGCGTAGCCTGAGACTGTAGCCTAGGATGGTCTGCTGTTCCTGGGTTTGGACTGAGAAAGCCTGGAAGGGACTGGAAAGGACCAGTTCTTTGAAGGTCAATGCCTACTGAATCTGGGAGGCTGTACTTGTAGGAAATCTTTAACAGTTTGCGTAGATTTAGCTTTTTCCTCCATCCTTTTGAGGACTTCTTCTGCTTTGTTGCCAAAAAGGCAGTCTTGGTTTAAGGGAGCATCCAGTAATTTAGCTTTAACATGATCTGGCAAGTTTTGTTCCTTAAGCCAAGCACGCCTTCTAAGTACAGACCCAGTGACAGTAGCCCTGCAAGATGCTTCTAAAGCATCAAAACCACATTGCAAAATATGTTTACCAACGTGTTCTGCAGAATGCATTAAATCTTGCAATTCTTTGTGTTCAGCACAGTCAGGAATCAACATCATTTTCTGTTTAAGTAGCCCCATAATATGCTGCTGATACTTTAACATACGAAATTGGAAATTTACAGCCCTAATGGCCAAAGTAGCAGAAGTGCACACCTTCTTACCCCATCTGTCTAAGGCTCTAGAATCTCTACCAGAAGGGGTAGGATGTTTGGCAGCAGTAGCCTTAATGCCTTTTGGTCCTTGGGAAATGGTCTCTGGATCCGCAGAAGGATTCTTGAAGAGGAACTTGTGAGAGTCAGGTACTCTGTAGTACCTGTCAGGTTTTCTGGGAGCTGGAGCTAAAGTGTCTGGGGTAAGGCTAGATTCCAAGAAAGCATCATCTACAATGTCCAGAACAGGAGGGATAGCTAAAGGCCTGTGTTGAGGCAGGGGTAAGAATCCCCTAAGTCTCTTTTTGGACTCAAAGTAAATCCTGGCTTTCCCAGCGGAAATGCTCCCTAAGAGTATGCAAGGTTTCACTGAAAGAAAAATCTTCTGGAGGGGAAGCAGAGGGAATGGAATCCTCTGCATCACAATCCTCATAAGTAGATAAGGGCACATCCTGGTAATCAGAAGGAGCAGAAATATCACAGATTCTTAATCAGAAGAATCAGAAAGAAATTCAGTTTTAGGTCTCTTAGAGGGGGAAGGCTGGCTTTCTCCTAATTAAGATAATAAGGTCTTCAGCCATTCTAAGCATTTGTTTTTGAGGCATATGGGCCTGAGCCTGCGGTTTGGTCTTCGGTTTTCTAGCGTAGTGCGAGCTTTTGGCACAAGGAATTCGGAACTTCTGGATGGAAACCCTCAGAAGCCGGTGCCTGCACAGTGGCTCCGGACCCATCCAAGGTAGAAACATCCACAGGTTCCATAGTCGAAGAAGCATCTCGCGGCATACCGGACTCCGAATGGGTGTCAGTAGAGGCTTGTGAATCTGAAGTAGCGGGCATCAGGGGCTGTGAAAGCACCTCACTGAGTACTGGCAGACTGGTGACTAGCTTAAAGGAAGCGTCGTTGGCAGCTTTGGACCTATGCGGTCTGTTCTCTGTCTTTATCCTTACATTTTTTTGGAAGATCGGTAGTCGGATGGCTTAACAAAGCCATTTCAGAGTACTGAGATTGAGTACAAAAGTAATTGGCTGCAAAAATGGCCCGATGACAGATAGTTTGAGGGTTGAACAAGGCACAAAACTGACAGCAAGGGACATCGTGGTCTGGGCCTAAACAGGGGATGCAGTAAGAATGAAAATCTCTATGAGGTATTTGCTTTCCACAGGCAAGACAAATGTTAACTTTTACTGACATCGGTTGGAGCAAGAAAAAGGATCCCCAACGGGGTTACTTATCTTTTTTGAAGACTTTGGGTCTGAAACTCGAAAACGAAAACTTCAGAAGACGGCCGACCACCACTTGCCATCTGCTTCTGCTTCAGGCACCACACGGCAAGAAAGATTGATGTAATGGCGTTGGCTGCATGTTTTATACC
Source organism: Protopterus annectens (assembly GCF_019279795.1). Taxonomy (NCBI): domain Eukaryota; kingdom Metazoa; phylum Chordata; order Ceratodontiformes; family Protopteridae; genus Protopterus; species Protopterus annectens. The sequence continues at coordinate 544,090,766 of NC_056725.1, read as the reverse complement.
CCTGATGACCTGACGTCATGGAAGAAGCGACAGCATCCGATGCAGAAATCCAAAGACTCTGGTATTCAGGCTGGCTGAGGGCTACCTGCACGCAGATAACACAAATGTGATGACTGCAACAGTGAAACACGAAGAACATCTGCTATGATTTTCTAAATTGCTTCATCCTGTGGAGACAAACACATCTGTCTGTGAACATCTGACATGTAAAAGGTATTCCCCTTTGTTGGAATAGTTAGGAAAGAGCACTGGCAATTGAATGCAGTGGTTTACATGAGGTGAAGTGGCAACCTCCAGCATGAAGGAAGGGTTATTACGGACAGAAATCCTATCCTTATGAAAAATGATCTAGGGATGCTTGGAAGACAGAGCTTGCAATTCAGATACCCTTTATGCTGAAGTAATAGCAAAGTGAAAAGCAGATTTCCAGGGCAAATATTTCAAGTCGCACTCATTGGCCAGTTCAAAGGGGCTCTGGGTCAAGACTTGTAGAACGACAGCCAAATCCCATGGAGGAGTAGGGTCTTTGATTGGTGGTCTCAGAAGAAAAATACCTTTCATAAAAGCTTTATACAACCTGGCAGAAGCAAAAGACCTGGAAGCTAATCCTGAATGGAAGCTGGATATAGCTGTCAACTGGAGCTTAATGGTCGCAAAGCTAGAGCCTTGCTTATATAAAGATTCTAGAAAAGACAGAAGTGAAGGAATAGGGGCTGAAAAGGGGTCAACATGATTATTGGCAGCCCAAACAGAAAATCTTTTCCAGTTACTCTTATACACCTTTTTAGCAGACACTTTGAGAGGCTAAAATGATAGCTTTGACCAGGAAAGAGAAAGTACAGTTTTGTACCTACCATAAATGTAGATGTCCGAACTGGATAGCATCTGCAGTCATAACAACTGGGTTGTCCTGTCGTCAGGCAGCCCTTCAGTCGGCCGGATTCCAAAGTCCGGGTCCGGCTTCGGCTGATGTCGCACTTCACCCGACGTCATCTCTGTTGGTCTTCGGGTATAAAAGCATCAGCCGACGCCATTTTCCTCAGTGTTTCTTGCCCCAGATGCCAGTAGCCCTCTTGAAGGCTAAAATTTGGATAGATGCCAATGTTTCCAAAAAGATAGAGGTAAACACAAAAATAAGCATGTATGTACATATATACAAACAAATACACCATAAAGACTCCCCCACCAGCTAGCTATTAGGAGGGTAAACACCCTAGGAGTACCACAGAGGGGAAGGAGGGAGGGTAATCCTGACTGCAGATGCTATCCAGTTCGGACATCTACATTTATGGTAGGTACAAAACTGTACTATGTCCTTCATGGATGCATCTGCAGTCATAACAACTGGGTAGAATACCATAGCCAACTAGGGAGGAGGATAAAAGTAGATTATGGTGTGTTTAGGATCCCTTGCAGTACAGCAGTGGCAAACCCTGCTCGGGATCTGGAATATAGAGGCAAATTATAATGCTTGGCAAATGTATGCACGGAGGTCCAAGTAGCCGCCTCAATAATGTCTTTGGTTGCCACTCCTCGTAAGAAGGCTGTGGTAGTGGCTGTTGCCCTTGTAGAATGAGGTCTTATGTTCTGTGGAATTGGTTTTCCATGGAAGGAGTAACAGAATCGTATGCAATTTCCTATCCATTTGGAGATTGTCTGTTTGGAAATAGCTTTTCCTTCCCTTCCTGTTGCATAGGCTACAAAAAGTTGGTCAGTCTTTCTGCTATTTTTGTTCTGTCCAAGTAGTAGCGTAGCTGTCTATGTACATCCAAGGTATGCAGTATTCTTTCCCTCTGTTTTGTGGGTTGGGAAAGAAGGTAGGTAGGTGGATTGCCTGGTTTAAAGACACTCTGGATACCACCTTAGGCATAAATGTAGGATTAGTCCTCATGGACACTCTATCTTGGTGGAAGATTAGGAAGGGTTGCACTGCCATTAAGGCCTGTAGTTCTGAAACCCTCCTTGCTGAAGTAATTGCCAGTAGGAAAGCAGTTTTCCATGACAGGTGTTGTAGGTCTGCTGTTGCTGCTGGTTCAAAGGGTGATAGTGTCAACTTTTCTAGCACAAAGTTTAAGTCCCAAGCTGGTAATGGTGGTTTCCTTGGAGGTTTTACATTCTTGATTCCTCTGAGGAACTGCCTGAGCAAAGGGTGCGAAAAACAGGTGGATCAAAGCTGTATTCTGCTGAAATAGCTGATGCATGTATCTTGATGGAGGAGTAGGACAGGCCTGAATGAAGAAGTTCGCCAGATACTCCAGAATGTTAGGCATATCTATGTTTGACACATCTTTTCCTCTTTCCGTACTCCAAATGACAAACCTTTTCCATTTTCCAGCATAGTTCCTTCTTGTTGAAGGTCTGCGTGCTTCAAGAATAATGTCTTTAACTCTTTGGGAAAGTTCTGGATTAGCTGCTGCTATGTGATGTTCCATGCAGTCAGTTGCAACGTTCTTAGGTTTGGATGTATGATGCTGTAGTTGCTCTGAGTTAACATCAAAGGCATCAGGGGTATTGGCCACATATTGTTCGAGACATGCTCCTCAGCAGTGGGTACCCCTGTTGTCATGACACAGTTGGAGCTATCAGGATTATCCTTGGACGTTCTTCCTTGATTTTTAGTAGTACTTTGTGTATCAAGGGAAGAGGTGGGAATGCATATGCTGTTAGGCCTTTCCAGCTGAAGGAGAGCGAATCCACTTTCCATGCTAGTGGGTGGAATGTCCTTGTGCAGAACTTTTGAGCTGGTGATTGAGAGGTGATGCGAATAGATCTATCTGAGGCATTCCCCATTTCTTTGAGATGGTCTTGAAGATGTCCGGGTGCAGCTTCCATTCGTGGGCATCCGATGTGGTTCTGCTTAATATGTCTGCTAGAGTATTTTCTTTTCCCGGTACAAATATTGCCTGTAACTGGATGTTGTAGCTGAGTGCCAGGGTCCACAGCTCCAAAGTCATTCTGCATAGGGGTATGAATGAGTGCCTCCCTGTTTGTTGATGTACCACATGACTGTGGTGTTGTCTGTCCTTATCATCAACTGGCCCTCTTGGAGAAATGGTTTGAACTTTTGGATTGCCAGTTTTACTGCCAGCATTTCTTTTAGGTTGATGTGCAGGTGAAGTTGATCCTGTGTCCACAATCCTTGCACGCATTTGTCCAGCATGTGGGCCCCATCCTAGGTCTGAAGCGTCTGTTGTGATGGTCTGGCTTGCTTGACATCTGCGAAAGGGTAGGCCTGGGTTTGACTGACATGCCTGAGCCCACCATAGGAATTCCTGCTTTAAGCATGGAATTAGTGGGATTTCTGTTTCTAGGCTGTGTCTGTGTTGGGACCATAAATTCTTTAGGTACCACTGTAGTTTTCTCATATGTAGTCTGGCAAATGGGACCAAGATTATGCATGATGCCATGAAGCCCAAGGCCTGCAGTACTTTTCTTGCTGTTAACTTGTTCAGTTTTGTTAGTGCCAAGAAGTAAAGAGGAGTTCTTTTGTTTTTCTGTAGTCAGGAATGCCATTTGTTTTACTGTGTCCAATTCAGCCCAAGAATGTCCTTGTTTGGGATGGTATCAGCCTTGACTTTTGTAAATTGACTGTGTATCCCAGTGCTTGTAGCAAGTAAATGACCCTTTGTAAATCTGTTGTCAGCTTGCTTTTGTTGTCCCCTTGTAGCAGGCAGTCGTCCAGGTATGGGTAAATTTGAATTCCTGTAGTCTGCAATGGGCGATTACTGATGCCAGGCATTTTGTGAATACTCTGGGCGCAGTAGATAAGCCAAAGGGCAATGCTGAGAATTGATAGTGCTCTGATCCTGCAAGAAATCTGAGGTATCTTCTGCAGATTGGTCGAATGGGGACGTGCAGGTATGCCTCCTTGAGATCTAGAGTTACCAGCCAAGACTCCTTGCCCAGCATGGGAAGAAGTTGCTGTAGGGTCAGCATTTTGAATTTTGGGACAATGATGTACGTATTTAAGGTGGACAGGTCGAGAATTGGTCTCCAACTTTTTCCTTTCTTGGAACTAGGAATAGTCTGGAGTAGAACCCTTTCCTTGCTCTGCTGTTGGCACTCTTTCCACAGCTCTCATGTTTGCTAACTCCATTATCTGTTGTAGTGCCTCTGTTTTTTGATTTGGAGGTAGATTTGGCATTCCTCTTTTGACTGGTAAAGTGTGGAAGTGAAACCGGTAACCTTGATCTATGGTTTGTAAAATCCACTTGTCTTTTGTTATGTAGTGCCAGTTCTTTGAAAATAAGGTTAACTTTCCGCCTAGAGGAGCTGCTATTTGTTCCCTGGTAGGCGGATTTAGGGTTAAGTCACTGTGGTTGTGCTGATGTAGTGGCAGTGGTTGTGTCTGTGCCTCTGTTGTTACCTTGCCACTGTCGTCCTCTGTAGGCACCTCCTCTGGATTGGTTTCTGCCTCTGGAATGTCTATTCCTGCCCCTTTGAAACTTTGTGGAGTCAGGAAAGGACCAATTTTTGGCAGGCCAGTTCCTGCTAAACCTTGGGGGTTGAACCTGCAAGAAATCTTTAACCGTTTGAACAGATTTTGCCTTTTCTTCCATTTTCTTCATAACCTGCTGGGCAGGTGTACCAAACAAACTTGTCTTATCCATAGGAGCATCTAGCAACTTAGCTTTAACATGATCCGGTAAAGCTTGCTCCTTTAGCCATGCATGCCTTCTTATCACTGTGCCAGTCATGGCTGATCTAAATGAAGCCTCCAGTGCATCATAGCCACATTTTAAGGAATGGTTGCTAACCTGTTGTATGTTATTTACCATTTCTAATACATATTTCTTATCAAGAGATTCATCAGTGGTTAGTTTTTAGTTAACTGATCAAGCATAAACTCTTGGTATTGTATCATGTGAAACTGACAGTTTAAAGCTCTAGCTGAGAGAGTAGCTGAAGTGTAGACCTTTTACCCCATCTGTCTAATGACCTTGCTTCCCTTTCAGAAGGAATAGGGTTTTTAGCTATGGTCGCGGCTACTGCCTTGGGACCCTGGGATATAGTTTCGGGTCTGCAAGTGGGGCCTTGTAAAGGTGGTGATGAGTATCTGGCACCCTGTAAAATCTGTCTGGTTTGGCAGGGGCTGGGGTAAAGAATCTGGAGCGAGCAGACATCATTGAAAGCATCATCCACCAGAGAGAGAACAGGAGGTATAGCTAAGGGCCTGTGCTGTGGGAGGTGCAGAAAGGTCCTAAGTCTTTTCTGGAGTCTGAAAAATCCTGTTGCTGCCATTGGAACTGCTCTCGCATGGCATGTAAGGTTTCCCCAAAGGAGAATTCTTCTGGTGGGAAGCAGCTGGAATGGATTCTTCAGCATCAGAATCTTCAAAATTGGAGAAAGGAGCCTCTGGCTGGTCAGTTATGTCTGATTCGTCAGCAGAATCATCAGAGGACACTGGCTCAGGGGCTCTGCCCTAGGTCTCTTCTCTGGGGGCTGAGAGGCCCTGTCTGGGTGAGATTGAGATCCTCTAATTAATGAAATTAAATCTTCTGCCAAAGTAAGCATTTGAGAACTAGAAGAGGGCCTGGTTGTGGGGGTTTAACAGGCACTGTCTTAGTAGTCTTGGCTGCTTTAGCCCTGGCGAAGGCCTTAATGGACATGGCTGCTGGAGGCCTAGCAGCACCACGTGCTGGGGTAGAGACATCCAAGGGAATGGTGTCTGATAAGTCAGTGGCAACCACCGTAGTGGATAAAATTTCTGAGGCCGATTCAAGAGTGGTAGCAGGGGCCTCAGTTGTAGAGATAGGTTCAGCTGTACTTTGATCAGTTTTCTTGGTTTCTGTCGAAACCGAGACACTCATGATTTGCTTAACCATGGTTTCGGCCGAAACCGCGGACCGCGAGTGTCTGTCTTTCTTTCAGTTTATAGGCAGTTTGGGTAGTCTGAGGTTCCGGCGGCATAATGTACGCAAAATCAGAACCGAAAAACTGTTCTGCAAACTCCGACCGACGCCTAAGCGTTCGTCGGTTGAAAGAAGCACAGGCCGAACAGGCTACTACGTCGTGGGCTGGGCCTAAACAAGGCAGACAATAAGAGTGGAAATCTTTATGAGGTATTTGTTTCCCACAGGTTAAACAATTATTAACTTTTTCTGACATCGGCTGAGGCAAGAAAGAGTCCCCAACGGGGTACTTAGCTTTAGAAGTCTTCGAAGTAGTATTCGGTAGAAGTAATCTCTGGATCCGACCGACCGGCACTTGCGAACAGCTTCTGCTTGGGCCACGCGGCAAGAAAGACTGAGGAAAATGGCGTCGGCTGATGCTTTTATACCCGAAGACCAACAGAGATGACGTTGGGTGAAGTGCGACATCAGCCGAAGCCGGACCCGGACTTTGGAATCCGGCCGACTGAAGGGCTGCCTGACGACAGGACAACCCAGTTGTTATGACTGCAGATGCATCCATGAAGGACATCCTGGACCCTCTAGCAATCATAGGAACTGGAGAAACCAAGTGGTTAACTTGAGAGTGGGGAAATTGGGGTGGAGTCCTAGCGTCGGGTGAGAAAGGAGATCCAGTTTGGGTTCCAGCATCCGTGGAGAATGTTTGAGATGAGACCACATGAAGGGGAACCACACCTGATGAAGCCAAAGAGGGACAATGAGGTTCAGCATGCTCTTCAACTGTTTGGCTTTCTTAAGAAATGTTGGTAACACAGGAAGAAGAGGATAGGTGTACAGGACTCTGGGAGGCCAATCGTGGACCTCAGTATCCCTCGGGGAGTTCCTAAAGGGGGGATCAGAGCAAAGTAACTGCTGCATTTGTTATTGTAAGGGAACGCAACGAGGTTGTAAGCAGGGAAGACCCCAGTGGTTGAATATCTCTTTTGCTACTGACTGATTGAGGGACCACTCATGGGGCATCAGTATAGATCTGTTGACCCTGTCTGCTAACATGTTGGATTTCCCTGGTACATGTGCTGCAAGCAGAAAGTGGTTTGAAGAGATTGGCCATTCCCAGACCCTCATGGCTACTCTGCAGAGAGGGTATGAATAGGTTCCTCCTTGCTTGTTGATGTACCAGACTACTGACATGTCTGTGTGAATAGCAACTGCCCCTAGAGGAAGAACCTCCTGAAAAGTTTGCAACAATAAAAGGACAGCTCTCATCTCTAGGACACTGACATGCAGATTGGTCTCTATCAGACTATATGTGCCTTGGACCATCTTCCCCTGGAAATGCCCCCCCCCCCCCCCACTCCCATCCTAGATGGGAAGCATCCATGGTCACAGTGGCTGAAGGGAGGGGGAGTGATAGGTCTACTGATTGTCAGATCAGCTTGAACCCACCATCATAGATAGGACCTGCAAATATTTGTCAGCCTGACAGGAGCAGATAGGGGTTGATGCAGAATAGACCACTGAACATATAGCGTCCATTAAAGAATATGCATATAGTACCTAGCTAGAGGAACCAAAAGTATAACAGCTGCCATGGATCTCAGAGCTCATAGAATCAACCTGGCTGGAGGAGACAGGCGATTCAGGATGGCTTGAACTTGAAATTTCAATGTGTCGCTGCAATGTTGTGGCAAAGCAACTATTTGAGTAATGGTGTTCAGGTGGACTCCAAGGTCTGAACCGGCATTGGTTCTGACTTGTCTAAGTTTATGGTAATGCCTAGAAATTGAGACAGCTGGTAAAGATAGCTTCTGGCCTGACAAAATTGATGCTCAGTGGGGGCAGTCAGGAGCTAATCATCTAAATATGGGAACACTTGAAATCCTTGCAGTTGAAGATAAGCTGCCACCACTGCCATATACTTGGTACACGCCTGGGGGGCTGTGGTGAGAACAAAGGGCAAAGCTCGAACTTGAAAGTGACTGGCTCTCAGGCAGAAGGGCAGATGACTTCTGGAGCACCTGTCTAGTTTTATGTGACAGTACGTATCCTTGAAGTCCACTGAGCACATCCAATCATCCATCCTCAGCAACGGGAGGATGGACTGAACTGTTACCATCCATAACTTGGTCTTCTCCACATACAACATGAGACTTAAGTCCAAAATAGACCATAGGCTCCCAGTTTTCTTTGGTACCAAAAAGAAACAGGAGTAAGTACCGGACCCTTTCTGATCGGTTGAGACATCTTGGATGAATCTCTTCTGCAGCAGTTTGATGACGTTGGTAACTGCCAACTCCCTCTGACTGGGTGGAACATCTAAGAGTTTCTTTCATATTTTTGGTGGGGGAAGAGAAAAGGGAATGCAACAGCCTCTGGAGGAGAACTCTATGCACTGATCAGGAAAAGAACCTTGTGACTTACGGAACCAAGTCTGCTTAGCCCCTCTTTGATTCCAAGAGTAGATTTGTTGAGGGGTGGAAAACTAAATCCCCACAGCAGACAAGGACTTACCTTCATTTGCTGTGGGTCAGGGTGTCCTTAACAGATGGTCCGAACAGTGAGGAACCATCAAAGGGGGTGGCGACAAAAGATGCCTTAAACAGCCGCAAAAAATCACACAGCCTCATCCAAGCATGGCGAAGCATCTCAATGCCGGTGCCAGCTGCTCTTGAAGATCGCCCCACTGAGTGGGAAACAGGTGCCCTGGAAGAATTTGCTACAGAAGTAAGAGTAGTTAGCTTAGGAGAAATCTTATCAAACTCCTCCTTAGGCACACACTCTGCCAAAGATTTAGAGAATTCTTTAACCAAATCTCTCTGAAGGCAAATAAAATGTGCCAGATAACTGAATGCTCTCAGCGAGAATGCTGCCAAACCATAAGCAAGAGTCCAGAACCTGTCCATTGCTCAGGACTCCCCGTTTGGTGGATGGACAGCTGAGCTCTGTTGTGTGAGCTCTTTCTTGGTAGCGGCTGCCACCACCATACCATCAACTGGAATGCCTTTACTCCACACTGGTCCTCTGGGGTGAAAGGATTTGGTCTGGTCATTTTTGTACTTGTTCTATGGTGTCCGGCTCCTTCCAAGCCCAACGGGCTACAGGGTCTATAAGAGCGTCCGCTAAGGGGACTACCCAAGATGTAGATGTTCCCAACCCAAAGGCCTCTAGGAATACAGATTTCTCCGAAGAGGGGTTTTCAGTTGACCAGCCACCTTTTACCTTCAAGATCTCCAAGATGTCTGCACAAGAGACATTGTCTGGTGGTGATTTGGGAGACCCCTCTCCCTCATCGTAATCCGTATCCTTCGTGAGGGACTCCACAGGCCTCCTTTTTCAAGTCCTGTTCTGTGGGATCTCCTTAGGATATTCAAGGAAGGAGTTGGAAGAGGAAGGGGCCACCTTCAGTGGAACAGACAGGAGGACCTTTGACACAGGCTGACCCTGGGCAGAAATGTTAAATCCAAGGCTCCGATCCAGAGTGGGCACACGGGGTGGAGCATCAGTCAAAGGTTTCAGCTCTCTGCTAACAGACAAAGCCTTGTCTATAACCTGGAAGGCTGAGGGTCCTGGGGAGACCCCACTGAGCTCCCTAGGAGATGAAGCTACAGAGGAAGATGGAGGAAGCTCACCAGAACACTGACTCCGAGAGAGAACTGGAACTGCGCTGTCAAGGTCCAAAGCTCAAAGAGGAAGGGACAGATCCGAGAATACTGGAGCCAAACCTCCACCCTAGGACTCACCCAAGACATTGGGATGCACTCTGACCCGAAGAGCTTGGAGGAGAGGCAGTCAAGGTAACTGTCGGAGTCAAGGAAGCAAGAGCCTCAGATCCAACCCAGAATACCTCAAAAGCCTACTGTCCTGGGGCTCTGAAACATGGACCAGAGAAGGAGGAAAAAGAAGTACATGCAACAGGCTCAGATCCACGAGGGAATGGAGCAGGAAGAACCCCCATCTGAATCTTGGCCTTGATGACAGATCCGACCATTTTGTCCATGTCAAGATAAAAGCTCTGAGAGGATCTGGAGGAAGCCACCAAAGAGGGACAAGAATGTCTGGGGGTCTGTAGTATCTTGGATGGCACCGCTGGAGTCACTGAAGTGATGGATATTCCTGAAGACCTAGAGGAAGACTGCAGATCCGGGGATCTACAGATCTGAAGTAGACTGCTCAGATCCATGGACTTAGGATCCAGAGGCATAGTAGATGGTGAAGGAGGCTACTTGGGGGTGGGGGGGTGGGGGGGGGGCTCTGGGTTTGCACCCCCCTGCAAAATTCCTGCAGGTTCCCCTGGCCAGCCCTAAACAGTACATGCACCTGTCATGTGCTTCTGAGTATGGAATCTTCCGCTTACACTTGAAACACCTTTTAACCTTTAGGCTTATCCACAGTAAAAGGAATGACAAAGATCAACTATAAACTAATAACTAATTAGTATTAACAATTAGCTACCAAACTGCAAACTATATATGTATATACATATATATATATATATATATATATGTATATATATATATATATAGAGAGAGTTATATACAAATAAAATATATATATATATATCTATAGATATATATATTTATTTATTTATTTCAGTTTGATTACCGGGAAAGTCCACTGGGCCACGAAGTACCCATTTTCAGTGGAGGCCCGGGGAGAAAAGCTCCAAAGACAGTACAATCAAGGTTACATACAGTAATGGATGATAACACAATGTCTCAAACAGTTAAGAATATGTGAGATGCAGTAGTAGGCAATACAGAAAGGATTACATAAAATACAACCATGAAAAGTACAATGTCCAAGATGCAGAGTCTACAAAGAAAGAAAAAAAAAAAGTTAAAAATTTTTTTTTTTTTTTTTGTTACATATGTACAGTATTTACATACATACAGTCAACTGAAAGTCAGCTATAACCATATAGGGGGAACATAGAATGAAATTAAGAGAGTATATCGTAGATTGGAGCTAGAGAATAGAGGTCAAGGTGGGGAAAGTTTCTAGAATTTATATTGGGTGAAAGCAAGGACATTTCCATTTGGAGGATAAGTGTAAGAAAAGATGGGTCTTGAAAGAGTCAGAGTTAGGGATGGTCCTAAGAGAAGGTGGGAGGGAGTTCCATTTTCAACCAAGAGAGAAGGAGAGTAGGAGCTGGCCAGCAGGATGCTTAGGTGTGTGAATGGAGATTAGGTTTTGGTGTTCAGATCTCAGAGATCGGTTAGGGATGTAAGGGGGAAGGATGTTAGATAAGGCAGGGCATTTTTCTGGATAAAATATTAATTTGTGAGCGGTAGTTAGTTGGAGATAGTCAAGGTAGTTAGGGAGTTCTAACCAGTTTAGAGATTGTAGGGCATGGCAGTGGTGAGTACAGGTTTTGGATTTAGTGGCAAATTTAGAGATCTTATTATAGCAAGCTTCAAGTTTTGAGGTGTTGGAAGCAGAAAGATTAGTTAGAAGTGGGGCACCATAAAGGAGAGAGGGGAGGAGTTAGAAATAAATTGATTATTCCTGTAGAGCATACCTAATTTTTGGTGGAATTTCTTTATGTTTTGTTGAATGTGGAGATCAAATTTGAGCTGTTCATCAATGGTGATGCCAAGGAGTTTTGCGGAAGGGACCACTTCTATAGGAGTGTTGGTTAGGCTTAGGACATTGAACGAGTTTTTGTTAAAGGAAGACGCCTTGGTAGGAAGGAAATTTAGTATTTTAGATTTATTGGAGTTAAGGGAGAGATGGTTTTGGTGCATCCACTTTTCACTAGTGGAGAAAGCTTTTTCAGTTTTGGACAGAAGTTCAGAAGGGTTGGAGGCAGAACAAACTAGGGTGGAGTCATCAGCGTATTGTATGACTGCAGTGTCAGGGTGGACAGTGTGAAGGTTATTTACAAAGATGTTGAAAAGCAGGGGGCCAAGGATGGACCCCTGAGGAACGCCGGTAGGTGTGGGTAAGAAGGAAGAGGTGGAGGCTTTCCATCTGACAGCCTGAGATCTGTCTGAAAGGTAACTGGAGAACCAGGATAGAGTGTTGGGGGAGAGATTAAGGTTGGAGAGATGGAAGAGAAGATGTTTATGGGAGATGGTGTCGAAGGCTTTAGAAAGATCTAGCAGAATAGTTGATACAAGAAGTCTGGTATCTCGGGCTTGATTGACAGTTTCTAGGAAGGATAGTAGGGCAGTTATGGTGCTGTGGCCGGGAAGGAAACCATGTTGGGTGGGTGTGAGTAGCTGATTCTGAGTTAAGTAGGGCAAAAGTTGGTGGTGGATGCATTTTTCTAGGATTTTAGATAGTGGGGAAAGTAGGGCAATGGGGCAGAAGTTAGAAATGGAGGTGTTTTTGCCTCCTTTGTGAAGAGGAAGAATGTAGGCAGAACGCCAAAGTTTGGGTACGTAAGACTCTTTTAAGGATCGGTTGATCAGGATACTAATCGGGAGAGCAATACCTTCAGCAGCATATTTGAGGAAAGAGGGGGGAATGTTGTCAGGGGCATTAGAGCATGGCTTTAGTTTAGATAAGAGTTTTTTTATATACATTGTGGAAACTGATTTGAGCTGGAACATGGAGGGATGGCTATTAGGGATGTTGGAGGTGGAGTTGAGGAAGTTGGGAGGATTTTTGTCTGGAAAAGTTTTGGTTAGCTTAGCTATAGAGTCTGTAAAGAAGGTATTAAAGTGAGTGCTCAGTTCCTTGTCAGTTAAATTTGGATCAGGGCAGATTCTTGACCCCGGATGGAGGAGAGAGCTAACAGATTTCCAGAATTGTTTTGGGTTCTTAGTATGGTTGGATTGAAGTTTATTGTAGTAGATTTTTTTGTCTGAGGTGATTAACTTTTTTTATTTGGTTTCGGAGTTGGGAGTATTGGAGCCAGGCAGTAGGCAGTTTAGTTTTTTGATAAAGTTTCCAAGATTTGTCTCTGAGATGCATGGAATTTTTAGTCTCTTTGGTAAGCCAAGGAGCAGAATTGGCTTTGATTCGCTTGTTTCTTAGGGGGGCTTGGGAGTTGAGCGTGTTTAGGAAGATCGAGTTAAAGTGCTCGACAGCGTTGTCAAGGGGGAGAGAGTTTAGGATTTGCCAGTTGATTTGCTTAAAAATGTTAGAGAAAGTTGTGGGGTCGAAGTTGCTAAGGTTACGGGTTTGAATGTAATGATGTTGGTATTGGGAGGAGTTAGAAGAGCGATGGATGTATGCAGGGAGATGGTCGCTGAAGGTGTTAGGGAAAGTACCAGAGAGAGAGATTTTGTTTGGATGGGAGACTAAGATCCAATCTAAGATGGACCCTGGGGGGTGGATTTTGTTAGGACGAGTGGTAGAATGTATTACTTGGGTGAAGTTGTAGAGGTTAATAGCTAGGGAGGGGGTGGGTGTGTTGATTTTATTCCAGTCGATGTTAACATCGCCAAGAATGAAGGTTTCATACTTTATTTCAGATGAGGCCCAGTGAAGAATATTTTCTAGGGTTGAGATATTGTCGCCTGGAGATATATATAAGGAAATAATGCAGATATTTTTATGTTTATTAAGTCGAAGTAGTCCTGCTGTTATTTCAGTGTTTTTATAATGTGGGGTTGGGATTTGCAGGGGGATTAGGGTTAGAAGGTTAGAGTAGATAAGGGCAGAGCCTCCACCTTTTTTGTTTAAGCGGTCGCTCCTGAGGATGTGGAAACCTGGTGGAAGGATTTCAGAATCAGAGATATGTGGTTTTAGCCAAGTTTCAGAGATGGCTAAGATATCAGGTTGGTTGAGGTTGATCCAAGCATGAACATGGTGGATTTTGTTGTTGAGGCTCTGGGCGTTGATAGTGAAGATTTTAAGGGTGTTATGAGAGAGAGATGAAGAAGAAGGAGAAGTGGGTAGAAGTCTGGTTAAAGTAGGGGATGAAGAGGAAGAAGAGATTGAGTTGCTAGGAGTGAGGCAAGGGCCAAGGTTAGGATGTATGTCTCCAGATAAGGCTAGGATATTACAAGAGATAAGTTTTAGCCTTTTGAGTTTGGATTGAAGGAAGATGTTTGGGGAGAGTGGAGGTGTAAGAGAGGACCTTTTAGAAGAGGTAGAGAATAGTTTGAGCTGGAAAAGGTGTAGAAGGTATGGAGGGGTAAGGGAGGGGAAAATGGAGTGAAAATGTGAGAGTAGAAGAGGTTGTGGGTGAGTAAGTGGGGTAGTTTGAAAAGGCGGTATATAAGGGGGGGCTTTAGAGGAGTATGAAGTAGCATGATAGATAGGAATTAGTAAGATAAGTAGGGAGCAAGGGAGTATGTAGGAAAAGAGGTTTGGGGAGGGCATATTTGGAATGGGTGAAAAGAAGGAAGTGAGAAATATAGGAAATGAAGTTGCAAGCTTAGAGAAGGAGAGGAGGAAGTGAGTGGTAGGGGGGAGTAGAAAGAGGATAGGAGAGAGGAAGATTAAGTGAGATGAGAAGGGGAGGAGTAAGAGTGGGAGGAGAAAATTATAGAGTGGTTGGGATTGGCTACCAGATGGAGGAAAAGAGGAGATAATAGAAGATTGTGAGTGATGAAAAAGAATGGTGGGAGAAGTTAGTGAGGGATAAATGTAGATGTGCTAGGGGCGGTTGGGATTTAGGGGCAGGGTAGGGGAGCGGAGTGAACACACAGGGCGAACGGAGCGGGAAGACCCAGAGGAGGAGAAAGAGGAAGACAATCAGTAAGGAGTGAATAGACTAAGGTAAGTCTCGCAGAAAGTAAAATGGGAAGAAAGATCTACAGAGAAGTGGAGTGAAGGGTAGATGCAAAGGAGAGGGACAGAGTGAGAAGTTAAAAAAAAAAAACTCCAAGGAAAAAGGGTAGAGGAAGGAAGTATAAGCTAAGAGTGGGTAGGTAAATCTAGGACAGTAGTGAGGGAGAGAGCAGAGGAAAGGAGTTAAAGGGCTAGTTTAGTGGAGAAGAGGAAGGAGGGGTAAGGTAGTAGTGACGGTGGAAAGGTAGGGGAGCACCCCTAAGTGTTCAGATGGTCTAAAATAGCAGTGACCCCAGGGAGAGGAACAGGTAAAGGGGGAGGGGGCTATCAGGATCAAGGAAGGGGGGGAGAATAAGGTGAGAGCTAAAAATTAAGGTGGGAACTAGGAGAGGAAAGCAGCAAAAGAGGGGGGTAGTGGCTGCTGGCTATATATATATATATATATATATATATATATATATATATATATATATATATATACACACACACACACACACACACACATATATATATATATATATATACAGTGAATATAAAAAGTGTACACATCCCTGTTAAAGCGCCAGGATTTTGTGGTAAAAAAGAAATGAGACCACAATAAATCATTTCAAAACTTTTTCCCACCTTTAATGTGACCTATAACCTGTACAATTCAATTGAAAAACAAATCTGTCGTGAAAAAATATGTTGTTGTTGTGTCTTTTGGTTAGGGGTCGCCAAAGCGGAAATCCAGTCTGCTAATGATTGGCAGTAGATTTTTACGTGCCGAGTTGCCAGCCCTGATGCACAACCTTCAACGGAGGTACGCCCATTCACGCATGTCTCCACACAGAAGACACTCTAGCTGTGAATCGAACAGGACAACGTCTTACTATGAGGCAACAATGCTACCGCAGCACCACCACCGCTGTTGTCGGGAAAAAATATAAAAAATAAAAAATGTACAATAAGCTGGTTGCACAAGCATGCACACCCTTAAACTAATACTTTGTTGAAGCAACTTTTGATTTAATTACAGCATTCATTTGTCTTGGGTACAGACCTGCCATCAATTAAAGAGACTCTGATTAACCCCAAATAAAGTTCAGCTGTCCTAGGAGGATTTTCCTGACATTTACTCAGTTGCCTCCTACAGCAAAAGCCATGGTTCGCAGAGAGCTTACAAAGCATCAAAGGGATCTCATTGTTGAAAAGTATCAGCAGGAGAAGGGTACAAAAAAATTTCTACAGCACTGGATATACTACGGAACACAATAAAGACAGTTATCAAAACTTGGAGAAAACATGGGACAACAGTGATGTTGCAAAGAATTTTACCTCCCTCCAAAATTGATGAAAAGACAAGACGAAAAATGGTCAAGGAGGCTGCCAAGAGACCTACAGCAACACTGAAGGAGCTGGAGGAATTTCTGGCAAGTACTGATTGTGCACTACATGTGACAACAATCTCCCGTTGTCTGGACTATGGGGTAGGGTTGCAAGATGGAAGCCTTTTCTTACACAGAAAAACATCCAGGCGAGGCGAAAATTTGCAAAACAATGCATCAAGTCTCCCAAAAGCATGTGGGAAAATGTGTTATGTTCTGATGAGACCAAGGTTGAACTTTCTGGCCACAATTTCAAAAGGTACGTTTGGTGCAAAAACAACACTTCGCATCACCAAAAGAACACCATCCCCACGGTGAAGCATGATGGTGGCAGTATCATGCTTTGGGGTTGCTTTTCTTCAGCTGGAACTGGGGCTTTAATCAAGGTGGAGGGAATTATGAACAGTTCCGAATACCAGTCACTTTTGGCCGAAAACCTATAGGCGTCTACTAGAAAGCTGAAGATTAAGAGGAATTTCACCTTTCAACACAACAATGACCCCCAAGCATACATCCAAAATCAACAAAAGAATGGCTTTACCAGAAGAAAATTAAAGTTTTAGAATGGCCGAGCCAGAGCCCAGACCTAAATCTAATAGAAAATCTGTGGGGTGACCTGAAGAGGGCTGTGCACAAGAGATGCCTTTGCGATCTGACAGATTTGGAGCACTTTTGCAAGGAAGAGATTGCAAATATTGCCAAGTCAAGATGTGCCATGCTGACAGACTCCTATCCAAGAAGACTGAATGTTGTAATTAAATCAAAAGGTGCTTCAACAAAGTATTAGTTTAAGGCTGTGCACACTTACGCAACCGGCTTATTGTACGTTTTTTATTTTTCTATATTTTTCCCCCAACAGATTTGTTTTTTTTTTTCAATTGAATTGTACAGGTTATGGGTCACATTAAAGCTGGGAATAGTTTTGAAATGATTTATTGTGGGCTAATTTTTTTATATCACACAAACCTGGCATTTTAACAGGGGTGTGTACACTTTTTATATCCACTGTATATATACATACATACATATATATATATATATATATATATATATATATACATATATATATATATATATATATATATATATACAGATATATATATATATATACAACCCTACAACAGAGAAGAGAGAAAGAAGGGCGGAAGCCCGAAAGAAGGAAGACAAATGCGATTTAAAAACAATAACGAGCCTTGAGAACTAAAGAGAAAAAGGGAGGAGATAAAGTACATTAACAATAGTAGAAAACTAAAGTCAAATATAATAGGAAAAAAAAGATAAGATAGCAAAAATAATAAGACTTAGCTGAGAACTGGAAAACCAC
The DNA here is from genome assembly GCF_019279795.1 of Protopterus annectens. Taxonomy (NCBI): domain Eukaryota; kingdom Metazoa; phylum Chordata; order Ceratodontiformes; family Protopteridae; genus Protopterus; species Protopterus annectens. Next base: position 544,073,538 of record NC_056725.1, on the reverse strand, counting down.
ATATGGGTGCACTGGTGGAAATGAGATCTGAGGAGTTTGGGCTAGATGTGGAGGATTATGGGTAAGGGAGGACATTGAGCATGGAAGATCATGTCTGTGGGAGGTGGCCAAGTCAGATCACAGATCTAGCAGTGAAGCAGAATGAGGAGGACAACATCAGATTGTGAGATTTTCCATGACAAATTGCAGTGTCAACCAGTGTGAAAACCTAATTTGGCATTTTTTTTGTCAAAATTTCACTCCTGGAGAACAAATAATTTGTATTGTTTCATACAATATGTTTCAGATAAAAAATACTGTTTTATGCAACTATTAGAGGAAAACGTCAGATATATTTTTCCCTAAGATCTCAGGACATTTACCATTTTTGATATTTTTGTGTCAGCAAGCAAGCACACAAATAGGAACAACCTTGGCATAGAGAAGGACCGGAGATAATCCTATTTCTACAAGGTACAGAAGAGATATCTGCATGCTTTTAGCAGCTTTACTGAACCACACTGCTCCTTTATGTACAATAACGGGTCTTTGTGTTAAGCAAGACAACATTAACTTTTGTGAAGACTGCTAGTTGTGTACATAGACAGCCAGACAATTTAGCAGTGGTTCTGTTCATCACTGAAGTAACACAGTCTTGTTTTACATACTGAAATTGTTGTGCTAGCAAAAAACTACTGATGTTTCCTTAACTAAGTTATCACAGAGCCTAAACTTAGGAAAAGTAAAGTACAACATTCAAGTAAAAATAAACAGATAACACTGCCAATTAAGTATCAGTGACACTTGGAACAGTAAATTATGAATTAAAAATATGTTTTGAAACAGATTTTAATGAAACTAAATATGTGCACAGAGTCAAGCTTCTAAAGATGAAAAGTTAGTGAATCCCCAACAATGAAGGATAGAAGAAGAAACAATTACACTGACATTTCAAGTCATCCTGATAACCATCAACAGCTCCTTGTTAGTGAAAGAAAAATGTGAGCCAGACAGTAGGAACCTAGCAACTCTATTACACATGTAGGAGATATAGCAAACATAAACAGCAAGGTAGATTTAACAGTGCTACTATACACACTGACCTCCAAAGTACAACAGACACTAGATTCTGCAGCACAGGTCTGAAATGATTGTAGGAGAGCGTCTTAAAATCAATTTAGCTATAGAATTCTAGACATTCTGAAAGTAGTCAAGCTCAATTATTAAGATCATCAAGTAAAAGGGCACTGGTGAAGTGCAAAAAATATATACTACAGCATGAATAGCCACAATATGGTTCTCAGAAGGAATTCTGTGCTTAACTCAAGCAATGTTCTGGAAGTGAAACCATGATAATTTTACAATTGTCATCACCTGGTATTCATGGACAGTGAGTTATCCAAAATAATACTGAAATCCTAGACTTCTGATACAGACTCCAATCTGTTTCCTTAGAAACAATTATGGGATACAGATAATGACATACACTGGATGTGCACATGCACCAATAAAGCCTCCACCCTTGATGCAATTCGACCTCAGTCACATTATAGCCAATTAAAGACTGCTTCCCTTTGGTGTTAAAGAATGAACAATTTCTCCAAGGAGTCAAGAATGCTTAACAGCTCCTCCTAAAAAGAGAAGCAGAGATGTGTAATAATCAACAAAATAATGATAAACCACCCCCGGATACTTATATCCCCAAAGGGAAGTACGCACAGTCTGATAAGTCCAGCCAAGTCTGAGGCCTGCAGCACTCCACAACTTAACAGGTGTTGTATATTAGTATTAATTTGAAACAAAGCAGACTTTAAGCATCCAACCCAGGTAGGTAAGACGTGAACCAGTCTAGGACTGTAGCTGTCAAATGACAGTCCACAGTAAGAAAAGCAGCCAAATCAATAATGTCCAGGACTGAACAGAAGACCAACCACTAACTGACGGGGATTATTTATCACACTAATGACACAAAAGTCAGCTATGTGATTTAAACATAGAAATGAAAAAACTGCCACTGACGAGGCCACAAGGGCCAAGCACACTAGATGTGCAAACCAGCAAACCGTGCTTTCAGACTTTCATCCATGTCTGCATTTAGAGAAAAGAAATATATTACATTTTCTTGAGAGTATATACATCATACACTTGTTGCCTTTATAAAAAATATAAAAATTGTGCCCTTTTGACAAAAAAAAATCCTAAACCTTATACTCAACCTTAACAAAGCAAAGGTATGAACATGCTTAAATGTAAACAAAGCCTATTCTTTCCAGTAAATGAAAGATTATGTGCAGGCAACATAAGGAGTTTTAAGGATAAAGATTGTGGTAGAACATCTTTATCGACATAACTTACGAGTTTTAAAAAAAATTATCACTGGACCAGAAATATAAATGTGAAAATTACAAAACCACACAATGTATTTCATACATGTCTACTTCTGCGTGGCACTCAAGACTGAGCAAGTAAAGTAGAAACTATGAAATGAATACAGGTATGGCAAAAGCATTTATTATTGTTTTCACCTACTTGTCCTTCTCGAGAAAACTTGAAAGGAGGCTTGTGTTTTATGACACTAGTGGTAAGCCGAAGTAGTCCTGTAAGTCCATCATCTTCTATATTCCCATCCTTTAGGTCAAGACTGTCTCTGCTAAACAAAAAGGAAATGCAACTAGTATGTATGTTCTTTTGACTTTTTTTCTTATTTTTTCACTCTTGGACAAAAGAATTATGACAAAGAATCGGAGGATAGACTTGTGAAACAATCTTGTACTAATGACTCACTACAGAAGACTGAAGGTTGTTGTACCTACCACATATCTACATCATAGAGGAAACGGCAATCATTTGCTGAACATCCTCACCATCTGATTACTCTCTTCGGCAACAGCCTAAACTTTTTTTTGGGGGGGGCAAAGTCTACTATTCTCTCCCTCCCAACCATTTTTTTTTCTTAATTTTGATGACAAAGCATTACAAAACAGGAATAGCAAGATCCCACATCTTGGTCCTCTTCCATTCCAGGATCTAAAGATGGCAATGAAAGCAAAGTAGAAAGTAGTCACTCCGGAAGTATTAGTTATGTTCCTCTTCATCTCTCTAGACAAGGGGGGAAAAAATGCAGATCTGCAAACAGAAATGCTGTTGAGGATTTGGTTAAAGCTAGTCAACAGATTCTTTCCTCCCCAAATATTTAAAAAGTTGGTTAGGAAGAGTATGGACAAACACTTGGCGGCAGTTAACAAGCACAAGTATGACATACCTACAGTACATTTGTGCTTCAAGTGTAGCAAACATAAGCCCTATATTAGGAAGATGCAAAACACGTATGTTAGTCCTTCTTAAAGTACTATGCAGACGAAGAAACTACTACTTGCTGAATGCGTACGAATAGGATCATATGCAAGTAATACAACATGCACAAATACTAAATAAAATAAGGTAACTAAGCTGACAATTTCTGCTTGGTTACTAGCTTTCTTACTCTGCTCAGCAACAGAATCAATAATTGTTTGTACTGGCCAAGGAAACTGGTAAAGTTTACTCCTAAAGTACAACTGTGTAGTTAACTTACCATAACAGCAGATGTTTGAATAGATCAAGCTGTAGTAATGTTTACAGATGAGATGCATCCTGCAAAGGATACTGAATATCTGGTATGTCTACAAAACTCTGGCACCTTCCACATGCACTGTACATCCACACTTTGCACAAGCGGACTTGCTAGTATTACAGAGATGTATGGATGTGCTAAAACTCAGAGCTTTCTTGCCCCTGGAACAGCAGGTTGAAGCCTATTGCTCTAATTCAAGTCATGTCATAGAGAAGAGGAGAATGGATACCCCAACACCGCCAGAGATGAGATTATTCAGGCAGATGGAGGGAGTCTGCTTCTACTCTACTGTTATAGCAAGTTAACTACACAACTGTACTATGCTCTTCGGCCAATCAATGTTGCAATAATCTTTACAGATGGAACAACTGCCAAAGTTAAAGAAAGGAGGATAGATGGAGTTGAATCAAAATTCAGAATGCTCTGTTGCACAACCACAGTGAAACCAGCCAAGGCTCTGAAGGAAACTTCCAGGTTTCTTATGTTTAATGAATCTGTCAAAGGAGGACCAAGTAGCTGCTCCAAAAATGGAGATGCACATCACTATAGAAAGGCCCAAATGTGGCAACTACCCTAGAAGAATGAGCCTAACATTATTATGAGGACTGCTATGATTAGAGTAACAGAACTGAATGGAAAAAGGGAACCCATCTGGAGACAGTTTGCTTAGAAACCGTCTGTCCCTTCTTTTTATCACCATACGATTCAAAAATTTGACTGCGTTTTCTAAACTCCTTAATTTTGTCAATATAACATCTCAACTGTCTACAAACATCAAGGTAACAAAAAAAATCTCTCCATCTTATTTTACAAGTTATGGTAGAAGGCAGAGAGTTAGACAATTTGATTAAGAGTAAACTCAAGACTACAATCAGCATAAAAGAATAAGAAGTTATGTACTCACCATAACGTTCCATCTGAGTAGGTATCTTCATTTGTCTGCAACCTTTGGGATACGGGTCCGATCTCGGATCCGAGCCGGCAACTTCTTATCATAGCATAGATCCGAGCTCCTAGCTCCTCCCCTTACCCATAATCCCCTGCCTACCCTAACTGACCTCAGATCAAGTTTGCCCCATAGCACAGCAGATAAAAGTGTCCCAATGGGAACATATGCTAATAACACAAGAATGATCATATTGGTCAGGGGGATGGTTGCAGACAAATGAAGATACCTACTCAGATAGAACGTTATGGTGAGTACATAACTTCTTAATCTGAAGTAGGAACTTCATTTGTCAGCAACCTTTGGGACTCGCTACCTAAATCTTGGGTGGCCTTCATGGAAGGATATTCCGGAGCACCCCAGAGCCAAAGGACGCCCTACCTCGGGAGACATCACCAATTTTATAGTGGCTGATAAAGGTGTGAGATGAAGCCCAAGTGGCTGCGGAACAAATGTCATCCAGTGGAACCCTAGCTTGAAAGGCCGCAGATGTGGCAACGGCCCTAGTAGAATGAGCATGGACTCCTTGAGGTGCAGGCCTTCCCGAGCTCTGATATGCTAAAAGAATACAACTCGAGATCCATCGAGAGAGAGAAACTTTAGAAACTGACTTTCCGAAATTACTTTTGGCAAAGGAGATAAACAACTGATCGGATTGCCTATGATCAGCAGTTCTATGGATATAAAAAAGTAGTTGTCTGTGTACGTCTAAGGAATGTAGCTTGTACTCTCCTTTGTTATGAAAGTTGGGGAAAAACACTGGAAGGTTGATAGATTGATTGATGTTCGCTTCTGAAGATACCTTAGGTAGAAAGGACGGATTGATCCTGAGGTAAACCCTATCCGGGTGAAAGACCAGATATGGTGGTTTGACACAAAGAGCTTACAATTCCGACACTCTTTTGGCTGAAGTTATGGCCACCAAAAAAGCTGTCTTCCAAGAGAGAAATTTGAGATCAACTGTGGGCGCCGGTTCGAATGGGGGACCAGTCAAGGCCTGCAAGACTAAGGATAAATCCCATGGAGATACCACCTCTTTAACTGGAGGCCTAAGGAGGAAGGTACCCTTGAGGAAGGTCTTACATAGTTTTGGAAGTGATAAGAGGGCCAGACTCTTGCCCCACGTGATAGTATGAGATTGCTGCCAGTTGTACCTTGACTGTGGAAGAACTAGCCCCCTGGTGAAAGAGAGAGGTTAGAAAATCTAGAACCGACGATATCGGGGCTGTAAAAGGGTCTAAACGACGGTGTTCTGCCCAAATGGTGAAGCGTTTCCACTTACTCCGATAAACCTTCCTGGTGGAAGGCTTGTGAGCTGCTACAAGAATGGCTTTGACCGGTGATGAGATCCCAGGAGTCCTTATGAGGAGTGGAACTGGAGCAACCAAGCCGTCAGTTTGAGGTTGACCAGGTTCGGAGTCGGAAGACAGAGAGGGTGAGAAATGAGATCCGGAATGGGATCCAGAATCCATGGTGGATACACTAGGTGAGACCATAGGTAAGGGAACCATGTCTGACGAGGCCAGAATGGGGCAATGAGGATCATCTTGCTCCCCAACTGCCTGGCTTTCTGTAATAATTTTAACATCAGGGGAAGAGGAGGCCAAGCATGAACTAACGAGTCTCTCGGGGACTCCCCCGGAGGGGGGATCAGAGCGAAGTAATCGTTGCATTTGGTGTTTGAAGGAGAGGCAAAAAGATCGCAACAAGTTTGCCCCCATCGGGCAAATACTTGCTCTGCAACTCGATGGTTGAGAGACCATTCGTAAGGAGTCAGGATAGTACGACTGAGCCTGTCCGCCAGAATGTTGGACCGTCCCGGAATGTGCGTTATGAGAAAGCGGTTGGTGGAAATCGCCCATTCCCACACTCTCATGGCCTCGCGGCAAAGGGGGTAAGATCTAGTTCCCCCCTGTTTGTTGATGTACCAGACGACCAACATGTTGTCTGTCTGTACTGCAATCGTCCCTACCGGAAGAGAGTTGTGTTGTGCCTGCAACGTCAAAAGCACTGCCCTGATCTCTAGGACGTTGATATGCAAAGAGGTCTCTACGTCGTTCCATGTGCCTTGGACTGTCCTGCCTGAAAAATGCCCCCCCCACCCCAGGCGAGAAGTGTCCGTGGTCACTGTGTCGACTGGCGGAGGTAGTGAGAAGGGACGCCCCGTGTGGAGGTTGGGAGACTGGAGCCACCACAGGAGCGATCTTCTGCAAACCTTGCTTAAGGAAATGGGGTGAGACAGGGGGTTGCGAGACAGGGACCATTGTACCTGGAGGGTCCACTGCAGAACCCTCATGTTCAACTGGGCCAATGGCAGCAGCGGGATTGCAGCCGCCATAGATCCTAGGGCCCTCAGGATCAATACCGCCGAAGGTGTTTGCAGTTGAAGGATGGCCTGCATGTGCAACATCAGGTTCCGAAGCCGATCTGGAGTCAAGAACGCAAGCATCTGTCTGGAATCCAGTTTCGCCCCTATAAAATCCAACACCTGTGTAGGGATGAGAGAGGATTTGGTCATGTTGATGGTTAATCCTAATAGTGGAGCCAGACTGAGGAAATAATCCCTGCCTGAACAAAGTAGATGCCTTGTTGGGGCTGTAAGGAGCCAGTCGTCCAGGTATGGAAAGACCTGAATTCCCTGGAGTCTCAGGTGGGCCGCTATTACCGCTAGGACCTTGGTGAACACCCTGGGGGCTGAGGTGAGACCGAAGGGGAGGACCCTGAATTGAAAGTGACTGGCTCCCAGCCGGAAGTGGAGAAACCTCCTGGAACGCCTGTCCACTAGAATGTGATAGTACGCATCCTTGAGGTCTATGGAGCACATCCAGTCGTCCTGCCGCAATAAGGGGAGGACGGATTGCAACATGACCATTCTGAACTTTTCTTTGGGTACCGCCAGGTTTAGAAGAGAGAGGTCGAGGATGGACCTCAAGTCCCCCGTCTTTTTTGGCACCAGAAAGAACCTGGAGTAAAACCCTGATCCGACCTGATCTGGGGGGATGGGCTGGATGGCTCTTTTTTGCAGAAGCTGCTGAATTTCTGCAACAGCCGCCTCCCTCTGACTGGGTGGAACGTCGGGAAGGCTTCTGATTCTAGGGTTTACTATAAAGGGAATTTGGTAACCTCTGGATATAATACGAAGCACCCAGCGATCTGTTGTTATGGACTCCCATTTTGCTAGGCGCCTCGAAAAACGCCCCCCGACTGCCTCCAGAGTGGAGCAGTCGGGTAACCCCTCAGGGGTTCTGCGTGGGCCTCTCAGAGAACGGTTCTCTGGACCCAAAATTCCTGGGACCCCCTCTGCCTCTGGGGCGGCGTCCTCCCTGTCCTCCTCTGCCACGAGAGGACTGGTTGTCCTGAGCAGACTGGGATTGATGCGATTTTCGGAACCACATCTTCTTCTGACCCTTTTGGTTCTTGGAAAAGGACCTCTGGGGCGCAGAGAAGCGGACACCGATGGCAGACAAGGTCTTCCCATCTTTCTCGCTCAGGACAAGAGTGTCGCGAACGGTTTTGCCGAAAAGTGCAGAACCATCAAAAGGAGCATTCACGAATGACACCTTAAAGGGTTCCGAGAAGTCACAGTGATGGAGCAAGGCCTGTCTCCTCATGACAAGCCTGACTCTGCCTGCTCTAGCGGCTCCCTCTGCAGCATGAGACAACAGCCGCATAGAGGTGTTAGAGACAGAGCGGAGGGTGGCCATTCGGGAGGAGTACAGATCCTTGTCTCCCTCCGACATGGACCCTGGGGGGGAAGCAGCGTATTCCTTAATTAGATCCCGCTGCATCCGAATAACGTGTGCCATGTAGTTCAAGGCCCTCATAGAGAAGGTCGCTGAACTGAAGGCCCGCTTCCCAAGACGGTCCATCGCGCGAGAATCCTTGCTCGGAGGATGAACCGTGGGGCTCTCCTGAGCCAACTCTTTCTTGATGGCTGCAGCCACCAACATGGCATCCACAGGGGGACCTCTGCTCCAGTGTGATCTCTCTGCAGGGGGGCTCAAAATTTTGTCCGGACGCTTGGGGATCGGCTCTACGGTGTCCGGTTCCTTCCAAGCCCTAGAGGATATGAGATCCACCAGGGGGTCGGGTGGAGGGGACACCCAAGAGGTAGATGGTCCTGCCTCAAACGCCTCAAGGAATACGGACTCATCAGAGGAAGCCTTAGGGGCAGACCACCCACCCCTGATTTTGAGCATTTCCATGATGTCTCCAAAGGAGACATCCTCGGGGGGTGATCTAGGGGAGCCTTCCCTTCATCCAAGTCCGTATCTTCGGTGAGACTCTCAGGGGAGTCTATGTGCCTCCTTTTGCACTTTGCCTTGTGAGGAATCTCCTCGGGGGGGGGGGGGGCTGTCCGAGGAGTAATCACGGGCTGTATCCTGTTCCACTGGAACTCCTAGAGGAGCTGAGGCAGGCTGCCCCAAGGGCCGGATGAGGGGAGCCAGGACCAGATGAGAAGGAGTGCGGGAGGGAGCCGAAGCCAGGACCGGAGGCCTGGAAGCACTCGACAGTGCCCTCTCCACCGCAGCAAAAGCCGAGGGGGAGCCGCTCTCTGACGGATCCGAGATCCGACTCCCACTCGGATCCGAAGCGAAGATCGGACCCGGCGCCGAGAACATCTGATCCGAAGGACCAGTGTGCTCCGACCGGGACGGAGCCGAAAGCACACAGAATCCCTCGGATCCGAAGCTCGGCCCACGGCTCCGAGAGGTCGGATCCGACAAACTCGAGGGAGCCATCGGAGCTGACGTGCCCAGCACGGTCAGCTCCGACCTACCCCCGGATCCAACGTGGCTCGGCTCCGAGCGCTCCGAACCCGGAATGCGGGTCGGAGAAGGAGCTATAGGAGCGAAAAAAGGGGTCGAGCTCCCCCCCAGAGGGGGGGGGGGGGCAAGAGCACTCCCATCTGCATCTGGGCCTGGATGAATCTCCTCATCATCCGGTCCATGTCCGCATCAGACATACTAAAAGTGGACCTCGAAGAGGCCACCGAGGCAGACCTGGAGTGTCACCTCGATGACCTCGACGGGGACTGGATCACCTCCTCCTCGGGTCCTGGGGAGAAACAAGGGGATCGGATCCGAGGAGGAGCGGGGCCGATGAGGAGTCATCGGCCCGCCGCTTAAGGTGCTTCTCCCGCCGCTTCTCTTTCCAGGCCTCCCTATCCTCCGGAGCCGAAGCAGGAGGTTGAGTCCCGGTCGGAGGAAGGGAGGCAGCAGTGACCGCTACCGGGGGGGGGGTAGCGGGCACCGAAGTACCGGAGGCCGAAGCAGAGTCTGGGGGTAGAAGGCCCGCCAGGACTAGCTTCGACCTACGATCCTTGAGTGCCCTGGGGTTGAACGCCACGCAAATCGCGCACCCCGAAGAGAGGTGTTCAACCCCAAGGCACCTAACGCACCGAGTGTGGCCATCAGCCGGTGAAAGCTTGTGGCCACACTCGGTGCATTTCGAAAAAATGGCTTTAGGGGCCTCCGACATTACTACAGTAAAGCACACTCACTAAGCCCCTAACACTCAAGTCACACACACACACGCTACGACCAGCGGGGGAGGGAGAAATACTTTAAAATAAATTTAAGCTGAAAGCTAAAAATAATAAGATTAGTGTTAAGGGTAAACCTACCACGCACACACAATCACTCACTCAGAAAGAAGGAAGAAAAATACTTTTTTTTTTTTTTTCTCTCTCTCAAAACGCTAAGAGCTATGGAATCCAGCTGTTGCTTGAAGAGCGGCAAACTAGATCTGAGATCAGTTAGGGTAGGCAGGGGATTATGGGTAAGGGGAGGAGCTAGGAGCTCGGATCTATGCTATGACAAGAAGTTGCCGGCTTGGATCCAAGATCGGATCCTTATCCCAAAGGTTGCAGACAAATGAAGTTCCTACTTCAGATGGGATGGTTCTGAGACTCTCCCAGTCATTTAAAAAAAAAAAAAAAAAAAGGAAGACTAAAAAGACATAATGGTCTGTAACTCAGATAAATGCCTAGCATAAGTTAAAGTTACTGGCAAGACAGTCTTCCAAGTTAGAAATTTTAGAGAACAGTTATCTCTGGTTAAATAAGAGGCTGAGGTACAGTTTCCAAAACAAAATTCAAACCCCAAGTTAGAGCTACCTTCTTTTATGGTGGTGTAATGATGCAAACCTCCTTTTAAAACTGCTTAACTTGAAGTGAAGAAGAGGAAAAGGAGGACAAGAGCTAAACAGACTGATATGGCCAAAACGTTTAACTTTACGGAAGCATACACAAGAACAGAATTCAGCAATTCACACAGCTACTGGAGAACTCCTACTTGAGATGGGTTCTCTCATCTACTTTGGCACCAGAGAGAAATTCTTTTTCTATTCTGACAGATAAGATTTGCTAGCAGCTGGTTTTCTCACCTCCAACATCTGTTGCACATCGTAAACCACAGAGTCCGATTTAGATTCTGGATATTTGGACAAATCACAGATCCCTTCTCCTGTGTGAGCAAGTCCATTTTGTTAGAAAAATTCTAGTTACCGCCCTTGTCAGTTGAATGAGAAAAGAGAAAGTACAGCTATGTACACTTACCATAAATGTAGATGTTAGAGTGTATTCACTGTTGCAGCCATCACCTGTGGGTTATCCCTGCTGTGGTAGCCCTCCATCGGCCTGAATACCACAGTCAATGTTTTTGTGTGCCGGCTGCTATTGCCTGTAGTCTGACATCAGGTCGTCAGTGCTATAAATCAAGGCAGCCGACGTCATTACATCAGTTTTTCTTTCCTTAACCCTTTCTTTCCCTAACCCATCAGAAGCACAAGTGAAAGGACAGAAGTGGTCCTGGTGGCTAAAAGCCACCTTGGGAAGCTTGTGTCCCCCTAGGGGAAGATGTTAAATGGGGGATGGAGGGAGAAAAACCAAGACTGCAACAGTGAATACACTCGCACATCTACATTTATGCTAAATGTACACAACCGTACTATGTTCTTCGTATTTCACTGTTGCAGTCATCACCTGTGGGAGGATTCCCAAAGCTGAGGAAAAGGGTGGAAAAATAGGTTGAGTCCTGGGTATGGGTCAGGAGGCCCTGCAGAATTGCAGAGGCAAACCCTGCCCTAGACTTAGAAAAGACAGGTAGGTGGTAATGCTTTGTAAAGGTATGAACAGAGGTCAAGGTGGCCGCTTTCAAGATGTCCCTGGTAGGTACTCCTCTGAGGAAGGCAGTGGAAGTGGAGGTTGCCCTAGTGGAGTGGGTACGGACAGACTTAGGGATGGGTTTCCCATGTAGTCTGTAGCAAAAATGGATACAGTGTGAAATCCATTTAGAAATGGTTTGTTTGGAGATGGGCTTCCTCTCTGCCCCTGGGGCAAAGCTTACAAGAAGCCGGTCTGTTTTTCTGAATGGCTTAGTACGGTCCAGATACTATCAGAGTTGTCTGTGCATGTCTAGTAAGTGTAGAATTCTTTCCCCCTTGTTTTGAGGGTTGGGGAAAGAAGGTGGGAAGGTGTATGGCCTGGTTAAGGGTCACATCAGATACTACCTTGGGCATAAAGGAGGGGTTAGTCCTCAGGGAAACTCTGTCCGCATGGAAAATTATGAAGGGCTTGACAGCCATGAAAGCTTGAAGCTCCGAAACCCTTCTAGCTGAGGTGAAAGCTAGTAGAAGGCAGTCTTCCAAGAGAGGTATTTCAATTCTGTTGAACCGGTAGGTTCGAAAGGAGGTAATAAGAAGTTATGTACCTACCATAACGTTCCATGTTAGTTGTCTTCTCTCGCCTTCTTTCTTGCTTGATGGGTTCGGAGCCGATCCCTCGGCTCCGACTCGGCACTTGCTAAGCTCGAGAGTCACTTTTACCAGCTCGAGGCAGCCCCATATCCCATGATGCAAGGCGGTAAGTACCCAGATCTCGTTTGTTGACAAAGGGCAATAACACCAAGCATGAAATACTTCCCAAAGGAAGAAGAAACTTACAGATGGAAAAAGGACCAGGTCTGAATGGTCTTTAGCATAATAGTTTCTTATACAAGGTCTGTCCAGGCCAGGGGGAAGGAGGGAGGGTCGCAAGAAAGAAGGCGAGAGAAGACAACTAACATGGAACGTTATGGTAGGTACATAACTTCTTAATGTTAAGTTGTCAATCTCGCCTTCATTATTGCTTGATGGGACCGCGTCCCTAGCACCTCTATCCTGGGTGGCTCAATGGAACAAACTCTTGAGGACTGTAGAGCCAAAACTGGCTCTGTCCCTGGAGGCCAAGTCCAATTTGTAATGGGAAACAAAAGTGTGAGGAGTAGCCCAAGTGGCCGCTGCACAAATAGTGTCCAAAGGAAGTCTAGCTTGAAAAGCTGTAGAAGTAGCTAAACTCATAGTTGAATGTGCTTTAGGTTTTGAGCACAGCTGTTTTCCCCTGAGCGTATGAATTTCAGTGATGACCGAAGAAAGCCATCTGGACAAAGTCACTTTAGAAACAGGAAGGCCTTTTTTATTATCCGCATAGGAAACAAAAAGTTGATCAGATTTTCTAAATTTTTTTGTTCTGTCCAAATAATATCTAAGTTGACGATGGACATCAAGATAATGTAGCTTTTGTTCAGCTCTGTCTGAATAGTTAGGGAAAAATACCGGGAGATCAATGGATTGATTCAAATTGTTCTTTGAAGCGACCTTAGGTAAAAAGGTTGGGTTAGTTCTCAAAGATACTCTGTCTTTGTGAAAAACCAAATAGGGGGGTCGAACCGAAAGAGCATAAAGTTCAGACACCCTCCTGGCAGATGTAATAGCCACTAGAAATAACGTTTTCCAAGAAAGATATTTCAGGGAACAAGAAACAGCTGGCTCGAAAGGGGGAAGAATCAAGGATGTCAGCACTAAATTTAGATCCCACTGAGGAGGAGGATTCCTGATTGGAGGTTTTAGTAAGAAAATTCCTTTCAAGAAGGCCCTGCAGAGCCTATGGGACATAATATTATGATCTGCTATCCCGACATGAAAGTTGGAAATAGCAGCCAATTGAACTCTGACTGTGGAAGAAGAGGAGCCTGCATGAAAAATCTCTGCTAAGAAGTCCAGAACTGCCTGAACAGGGGCAGTAAAATGATCAATATTTTGGGCCTTAGCCCAATAAGAGAAACGTTTCCATTTGCTTGTGTAAATCCTCCTGGTAGAGGATTTTAGTGAAGCTACTATGATGTCTCTAACTGGGTTAGAGATCAAGGGAAGCCTGGCTAAGGAAGGAAGTGGAGCAACCATGCTGTGAGGTTGAGAGAAGGGATTGACCGGTGCAGCTGACCGGATTGGTGAATCAGAAGATCTGGCACTGGGTCCAGATGCCACGGCTGCACCAAAAGGTGACGATGGAGGAACGGGAACCAAACTTGTCGAGGCCAGTAAGGGGCAATGAGAATCAATTTGGCTCTCAAAACGGTAGCTTTCTGGATCACCTGAGGGATCAGAGGAAATGGAGGGAAGGCATAAAGAAGTCCCTGGGGCCAATCCTGGGTCAGAGCGTCTCTGTGGGGATGGCCTGATAGAGGGAAGAGGCTGAAGAAGTCTGGACATTTGCTGTTTTGGGGAGTAGCAAAAAGATCGCAACATGGACGACCCCATTCCAGAAAAATCTCTTCCGCTATAGATTGCTTGAGAGACCACTCGTGAGGCATGAGGATAGCTCTGCTCAATCTGTCCGCTATAATGTTGGTTTTCCCAGGGATATGCGTTGCTACCAGAAACCGATGAGAGGAGATCGCCCATTGCCAAAGTCTGAGCGCTTCTCGACACAAGGGGTAGGACTTGGTTCCGCCCTGTTTGTTGATATACCAAACTACAGACATGTTGTCTGTGTGGACTGCAATTGTCCCTACGGGAAGAAAGTCGTTGAGGGCTTGCAACGTTAAAAGCACTGCTCTCATCTCCAGGACATTTATGTGCAGATGGTACTCGAACGGTTGCCACGTCCCATGAACCATCCTGCCCTGATAATGACCCCCCCACCCGATCAGGGAGGCATCCGTGGTGACAGTGGCTATCGGGGACGGAGGTACAAAGCACCTGCCTTGGTGAACCTGAGACGATGTGATCCACCAAGCAAGATGCTCTTTGCATGTCTGTGTCACCAGAATCTGGTGACGCATTGGAAGTTGCTGGTATGACCACTGTGTGAACAGCATCCATTGAAGCAGGCGCATGTAGAATCGAGCCAGGGGAAGAAGAGTAATGGCCGCAGCCATGAGACCTAATACCTTTATAACCATTCTGGCCTTTATTTTCTTGCTGGCCAGAATGATCCCGACATGAGTCTGAATGTCTGAAACTCTTTGTTCTGTAAGGGTAGCTGACATCCGAACAGTGTTTAAGTTTGCGCCTATGAAGGTAATAGACTGGCAGGGCGATAAGGATGACTTTTCGAAGTTGATTGAGATGCCCAAATGAGAACAAAGGTCTATTGTGTAATCCCTGGCTTGTATAAGCTGATGCCTGGTGGTGGCTGACAGGAGCCAGTCGTCGAGATACGGAAACACCTGGAATCCTTGACGTCTCAGGTGAGCCGTGACCACTGCCATGCATTTGGTGAACACTCTGGGGCTGTAGTGAGACCAAAGGGCAGGGCTCTGAACTGGAAATGACTGGACCCCAGCCGAAAGCGGAGAAATCTCCTGGAGCGTCTGTGAATTTTGATGTGATAGTAAGCATCCTGAAGATCTATTGAGCACATCCAGTTGTCCTTCTGTAAGAAGGGCAGAATTGACTGAAGAGTGACCATTCGGAATCTTGTCTTCCTGACAGACTTGTTGAGTCTGCTGAGATCCAATATTGGTCTCCAGTCTCCGTCTTTTGGGGACCAAAAGAACCTTGAGTAGATTCCGGCTCTGAATGGTCTATTGTAACTGGCTGAATGGCTCTTTTTGCAGTAGTTTTGCGATTTCTAACTCTGCAATGTCCCTTAGACCGGTGGTACATCTGGAAGGGAATTTGAGGGAAAGGACTTTCCTCGAAAGGAATTATGTAACCCTTGGATATGATCGACTGTACCCATCTGTCTTGAGTGAGGGAATGCCAGGCTTCTGGGTACAGTGATAATCTTCCCGACTGCCTCCAAGGAGGGACAGCCGGGCAACACCTCAGGGATGTTGAAAGGGCTTGTCAGAGAGAGGCTCCCTGTTTCCCTGGTTCTTGGACCCCTCTGCCTCTAGAGCGGCGTCTGTTATTGTTACCCTCTGCCTCTAGGGGTAAACTGACCACGTGAATCGCGTGACTCCTTGGGATTTACGGAACCACATCTTCCCACCCTTCTGTCCTTTGGGATAAGGCCTAGAAGGGGTGGAAAACGGACTCCAACAGCAGAAAGAGTCTTGCCGTCCTGCTCGCACCTGGTCAAGGTTTCCTTCACCTGAGGGCCAAACAAAGCTGACCCATCAAAGGGAGAATTTGTGAAGGACGCCTTAAAGGGATCCAAAAATCACATAGCCGCATCCAGGCTTGGCGTCTAAGAGCCACACCTGTGCCTGCGGCTCTACTCGCTCCATCCGCAGCATAAGATATTAGCCACATGGAGGAGTTTGCAATGGAATTGAGGGTTCCTAGCTGAGAAGCAATTTTTTTCTTGAGCCCCTGCAGCTGTAGGATCCTGAACTACTTCTCCCAGCTCCTTCAGGATATCCCTTTGGAGTCTGGTGAAGTGACATAGGTAATTCAGCGAACGCATAGCAAAGGTCGCTGAGGAAAACATCCGCTTACCGTACCTATCCATGGTCCTAGAGTCCTTATTAGGAGGATGGACGGGCACGGAAGGATCTGCAAGTTCCTTTTTGGTGGCCGCAGCCACCACCATGACATCAGCGGGACACCCTTAGTAAGGAATTGTTTGTCGCTCGGGGCAGTGATAAATTTTGAAGGCCTCCTAGGGACTGGCTCTACAGAGTCAGGAGCTGCCCACGCCTTTCGTGCAATCACCTGCATAAGGGGGTCGAAAGGCGGAGATACCCAGGAGGTGGAGGGCCGAGATCCAAACGCCTCTAGGTATACTGACTCATCCTCAGAGGGATTGTTGGTGGGCCAGTTTCCCTCTGTTTCAGGAGTTCTAGGATGTCTGAGAAGGAGACATCCTCAGAGGGGATCTAGGGGATCCCTCTGACTCATCAAAGTCAGTATCCAAGTGATAGACTCGGGAGTCTACATGCTTCCTCTTACAAGTCCTCTTCCTAGGAGGATCTCCCGAAACATCAGGAGAATCCTCGGAAGAGGAGGAAATTCCCAATGGGGAAACCTGAGGCGGAGGATCTCTGGGTCCTGTAGCAAGAGAAGTGGCAGAGATGTCAACAGGTACTATAGAGGGAGGAGCTACGGAACAGACTGCTGACTGATACCAGTGGCCAGTACACTCTTCATCACCTCGAATGCTCCTCCCAGGCAGGTCCGAGAGAACCCGCTCCAAGAGCTAGGAACTCCATGGACCACCGAAGGGAAGACTCGAGGCAGATGTCGGAGCCGAGCTCACCAAGGCCGAGGCTCCAAGGGGAAGAGCGGGCTCGGACAAGGGTCCGATGCCACTCACCCCTCGGAGGAGACCATGGAAGCCCGACCACCGAATCCCTCTATGGAAGGTCTCAAGAGGAGATAAGAGTAGAGGCTGAAGGAACAGAAGGGGTATCCGTCCTCCAGCCGTAGCAGTAACCATTCCGAAGACTCCAACTCCAAGCTCTGGGGTAGAGTTGAAGGAGGAACTGTAACGGGTGTGGACCAACAGTCGCCTGTTGAGACGGACTGTGTAACATTTGGGCCAGTACCTGTGACTTGAGTAATCTACTGACCACTCTCTAGGTCATGATCTGACAACCTGGATGACCTTGAAGATCGGCTCCGATGGCTCCGTTCCGATAGAAGAGGTGAAGCCTGAGTCGAAAGTATCGGCTCCAAGGAAGGAGACCTCGACCTCTTCCTGGAATGAGCCATCGGAGCCGATACAATAGATCCTGTCGGAGCCGACCTCTCGGAGCCGACAGGAAGCCTCGATGTATCGGCTCCAGCCGGAGCCGATACAGCCACCAAAGTAACGGTGTCGGAGCCGATCGGAGCCGACACCGATGCCTGTGCCACATGGGTGTCGGAGCCGATCAGAGCCGACATCGAAGTGGTCAATACAGATTCGGCACCGATAGCCATCGGTGCCGAAGGCTTTGTCAAGCTAGAATCGGCTCCAGCCAGAGCCGATCTCGACTCAGTACGAGCGGAGCCGAGGCCGCAGGCTTAGATACAGAAGCCTGGGCCTTGGAAGGTTTTACTGATTTTGGTGGAGCCGACTTAGCCGGAGAGCCCTCCGGCTTAAGAAGGCCCCTAAGAATCAGTTTGTTCCGTCTCTCCTGCAGGACTCTCTGGCTGAAGGAGTGACAAATAGCACAGGAGTCCTGCAGGTGAAGAGGGCCCAGACAATACAGGCAAGAAGTGTGACCGTCTGTCAGAGACATCTTCTGACAGCACGAGTCACACTTCTTAAAACCTGAGACCCTCTCCTTTGACATGGTGCCGAAAAAAGACACACACACACACCAGTCAAAATTAAGTTAAATAAAATACCAAAGGGTATTCTATAAACCAACACACACACCCTAACAGGGGGGGGATGGGATAGGGAAAAGATTGACTAACCAAAAATTAAAGGAGACAGGGAATTTCTGTCAGAAAGGGTATAAATTAAACTTAAAAACTATCAATAAAAGGTTTTGACTAAAAAGGGGCTTAAATATCACAAAAGTGAACAACTTACCAGGAGCTGGTAAAAAGAAGACCTCCTAAGCGAAGCGGCAAACGAGATCTGGGTACTTACCGCCTTGCATCATGGGATATGGGGCTGCCTCGAGCTGGTAAAAGTGACTCTCGAGCTTAGCAAGTGCCGAGTCGGAGCCGAGGGATCGGCTCCGAACCCATCAAGCAAGAATGAAGGCGAGATTGACAACTTAACATGGTTAGTTTCTTTAACACATAATTCAGGTCCCAGGGTGGCGTCAGAGGCCTTCTGAGAAGCCTGATATTAGAAGCCCCTCTGAGGAATTGCTTAATCAAAGGATGAGAGAAGAGGGGTGGGTCTGAATCATAATGGGCAGAGATGGCCGAGGCATGGATTTTAATAGAGGAGAAAGAGAGGCCACTATTGAGCAACTCTGCTAGGTAATCCAGGATGACAGGGTTGGAAGGTTGAGAGGTACTGTCCCCTTTTGATGGTTTCCAGGAGAGAATCTTTTCCATTTTCCTGCATATGGGCCTTCTGGCCTCTGTAATGATGTCCAGTACCTGTTTGCTTAACAGGGACTCCTTTGTTAATTTTTAATGTATAAGCCATGCTGAAAGTTTGAGAGTCTGTAGGTCTGGGTGCAGTACCTTCCCCCTCTCCTGGGTCAAGAGGTCTGACAACAGGGGAAGCAGCTTTGGGGGCTGTAAGGTCAGACTGCGTAATAAGGAATACCAGTGCTGTCTGGGCCAATCTGGAGCAATGAGGATGGCCTTTGGTCTCTCCTCTATTATTCTGATCAGAACCTTGGAAATAACGGGCAGAGAAGGGTACGCATACACAAAGAGGGAGCTCCAGGGAAAGGTCAAGGCATCCACCTTCCATGCTAGGAGGTGATACCCCCTGGTACAGAACTTGTGCAGCTGGTGGTTGAGGTGCGAGGCAAAGAGGTCCACTTCTGGGGTCCCCCACTTCTGGGTGATTTGCAGGAAGATCTCTGTGTGGAACTGACATTCGTGGTGGTCCAATAAGTTTCTGCTTAGGTGGTCCGCTAGTGTGTTGTTGATCCCTGGTAAGTATTAGGCAATTAGGTGTAGCCCCGTGGAGGTGACTGTAAGCCAGAGACTCATGGCTAACCTACACAGGCGGTAAGACTGGGTGCCCCCCTGCTTGTTGATGTACCACATTACTGTGGTGTCTGTTTTTATAAGGAGGACCCCTGGCCTGAGATAGGGTTGGAAGGAAGTCGGACTGTTTTGCACTGCCATCATTTCTTTCTGGTTGACGTACAAGTGAAGTTACTGGGCACTCCAAAGGTCTTGGGTACACATGCCTGCAAGGTGAGCGCCTCAAGCAATGTCTGAGGCGTTGGTGGTAATGGTCTGGCTGGAAGGGCGGAGGATGAAGGGAAGACCCTTGTTCATGGCACAGGCCTCTGCCAAACAGAGAAATTCGGCCCTTATACAAGTGATCAGAGGGAGAGTGGTCTCTACAGACTGAGTGCTGACACCAAAGGTTCTTTAAGTACCACTGAAGTTTTCTCATGTGAGGCCTGCCGAGAGGGATGAGAAGGATGCAAGATGCCATGTATCCCAGGGCTTGCAGGAACTTCTCGCAGTTAGGTAACGTCTGGAAGCCAGCTGGGTGAAGTAGAGAGGAAGGAAGCTCTGCCTTTCCGGGGATAAAAAGGCCATTTGGGTGGCTGTGTCTAGCACAGCTCCCAGGAAAACAATTTTTCTGGTGGGGTTTTGCTTTGATTTTGTTTTCGTTGATGATGAACCCTAGGGAGGTATGGAGTGATTTGACAAAGAGAAGGTCCTGCAGCAACTTTTCCTTGCAGTCTGCCTGAATGAGGCAGTCGCCCAGGTAAGAGTATATCTGTATATTTCTCTGTCTGCAGAAAGCTACAGCCAGGGCCAAGCATTTGGTAAATACTCTGGGAGTAGTAGATAAGCCAAAGGGCAATGCAGAGAACTGAAAGTGTTAATAGCCTGCTCTGAAGCACAGGAATTTTCTTTACAATTCCATGATGGGGATGTGGAGGTAGGCATCTTTTAGGTCTAGTGTCACAAACCAGGCATTTTGTGTGAGCATAGGCAGGAGCTGCTGCAAGGTTAGCATTCTGAATCTGGGAACCACCAAGGTGGTGTTCAGTTTGGATAGATCCAGGATGGGGAGCCAAGTGCTCTCTTTTCTGGGAAAAAGGAATAATCTGGAGTAAAAACCTTTTCCTGTTTGATCTGGAGGGACAGAACTTGAAAGAAATCTTTCGCTGTTTGCATAGAATTTGCTTTGTCTTCCATCTTTTTAAGCACCTCTTCTGCTTTTTCCCCTAACAGGCGTTCCTAATCTAGGGGTGCATCAATAAGTTATGACTTGACATGATCAGGGAGAGGTTGTTCCTTCAGCCATGCATGCTTCTAACAACAGATCCTTTCACTGCTGCCCTGCTAGAGGTTTCTAGGGTGTCATATCCACATTGCAATGAGTGTTTGGCCACTTGACAAGCAGAGTGTAGTAATTCTGACAGCTCTTTTGAGTTGGCCCCGTCAGGAGAGGTAGCAATCTTCTGTTTTAATAGTTCCAAAGTGTGTTGTCGATATTTTAACATATGGAACTGACAATTGAGTGCTCTGATAGCTAAGGTTGCAGAGGTGTATACTTTCTTACCCCATCTGTCCAGAGCTCTGGAGTCTTTGTCAGAAGGAAGAGGATTCTTGGCAGAAATAGTCTTAGCTCCTTTTGGTCCCTGTGTAATGAACCTCAGGGTCTGCAGCAGGATTCCTCTACAGGTATATGTGAGAATCCGGTACTCTGTAGTACCTGTCAGGTTTAGTTGGAGCAGGAGGCAGGGCATCATGGGCTAAACTGGATTCATGGAAAACATCATTCACCACTTCTAATATAGGTGGGATGACCAGGGGTCTGTGCTGGGGCAGGTCCATAAACTCTCTAAGTCATTTCTTTGACTGTGGGAAGTCTTGAGATTCCCACTGAAAATGTTTCCTGAGGGAGTGAAGGGTTTCCCCAAAGGAGAGGTCCTCTTGAGGGGAGGAAGAGGGGATGGATTCCTCTGCATCTGAATCCTCAAACAGTTCAGGGATGTTGTTCCTCTTCAAAAGCAGAATAATCAGATTCCTCAGACTCTTGGTCTGTCAAAATTTCTGGAGAAGGATGCCTTTTCCTTTTTGGAGTGGGGGCTTGAATAGCTCGGATAAGGGAGATAAGATCCTCCAGAATTTTAAGCATTTGAGCTTGGGGTGGGGGAGCAGTAGCAAGATGGTGGCTAGAAGCAGATTTCCTAGGAGTGGCCTGGCTTCTAGGCCTGACAGAATCCGTCTGTCTCTGAGAAGCGGTAGTCGGAAGCAAAGACATCGGATTTTGACTAGAATCAGTAGTGCGAAAGGCCTCCCCCGAAGCCACTGCCTGTGTCGAGGCTCCGGACCCAACCGAGGCAGAGACAGCCAAAGGCTCGGAAGACGAAGTGGATTTCTGCGACTCAGAAAGGGTCTTGGCAGAGGCCTGCATAGAAAGCGAGTTGGGCATCAGGGGCTGCAAAAGCGCCTCACTGAATTCCGGAGAACTAAAAACTTTCATAGTGGTAGCATCATTGGAAGGCTTAGCCTTGTGTGGCCTGTCTATCTTTATCTCTATGTATTTTTCAGAATGCCGACAGATTGTTGGCTGACTGACACCATATTGGAATTCAAAGACGGAACACGAAAACAATTGTCTACAAAAAGAGCTCTTCAGCAAATGGTTCTCGCATTAAAGAGGGCACAGAACCTGCAACGAGGGACGTCGTGGTCTGGGCCTAAACAAATGATGCAGTAAGAATGAAAGTCTTGATGTGGGATCTGCTTTCCACAGGCAAGACAATTGTTAACATTTTCGGACATTGGTTAGAGCAAGAAAAAAGGGTCCTCAACGGGGTACGTAGCTTTAGACGTTTTCTGCTGAAATTCAACTTCTGGTAGCGACCGACCGGCACTCGTGCAAACTGCTTCTGCTACAGGGTCCATGGCAAGAAAGACTGATGTAATGACGTCGGCTGCCTTGCTTTATAGCACTGATGACCGGACGTCAGACTACAGGTGACAGCAGCCGGCGCACAAAAACATGGACTCTGTTAGGGCTGACCCAGGGCTACCACAGCAGGAATAACCCACAGGTGATGACTGCAACAGTGAAACATGAACATCCATTAATGTCTGAGCCTAGAGGGAGTTACTAATAAAATCTTTGGTAAGTCCCCTTCTTATCTTTTGAAGTACATGGGTATTAAGAGAAAAGAGGGGGAAGGCATAAAGAGACATCTTTAACAATGAGGTTGAAAAGGCATCGGTCTTCCAGAACTCTTTGAAAGGACGTCCAGAAGCATAACTGCTATAGTTGTCTGTTTAAATTGGAAGCAAACAGAACTTGTTTAATCTTGAAATGTCCAGTATAGGTCTCTGAGGAACATTTTTCTTTCTCGGGAGCAAGAAAAATCCTGAATAAAATCACATTTTATTTTTTTCCTGGCACACACTCTATGGCACATTATGTCAAAAGGTCTTCTATCTGCAAGGGGATCAGAGACTAATGTTTTTTCTTAAACAAGTGGAATTCCCATGAAACCTGTCTTTCTTTGAAATGGCAGGCTTTAGCACTTTTTTTATAATCTAATTTTCCACTTGCCCTAAGTAACTGATTTTTACTGGTGTGCAAAGAAGGCCACTCTGCCTCTTACCTTGTTTTTGTACA
This sequence comes from Protopterus annectens, assembly GCF_019279795.1. Lineage (NCBI taxonomy): Eukaryota > Metazoa > Chordata > Ceratodontiformes > Protopteridae > Protopterus > Protopterus annectens. The sequence continues at coordinate 544,050,561 of NC_056725.1, read as the reverse complement.
GCAGGGAAAGAGTGCAGGGAGGGTGTTGGGGTGGGGATGTTTTGGGAGATGCTCTATAGAAAACTAGCTGCTACCATTGGTTATCACATCCTTGGGGACCTACAGGACCTGCTGCTTGTCACTTGTTTGCCACCTTTATTATTCTTCCATTCTGTAGAAAGAATATATTCCGTCTCCCAATCTATCAGAAACATATTGGCAAAAATGGGGGCACATGCTGCCCCCATTGCAACTCCTTTATTTTGCCGATAATATTCCCCTTCAAATAAAATGTAGTTGTGGTTCAACACAATTTCCATAAATTCCAAGATTAAAGAAGCGTTTTCCCATGTTACATCTCCACATTTTTCTATACTATTGTTGAACCTACACAACCCTTCCTCCTGAGGTATACTGGAAAAAAGATCAACTATATCAATAGTTACAAGATAAGTTTCTGTAGTGATAATTTCTGTATCGAGTCTCCCTAAAAAATCCCAGGAGTCAATTAACAAATGTGCTGATTTTTTATATATAGGTTTTAACCAACTGTCGATAACCTTCCCAAAGGGGAAGGTTTTGGACTTGCTACCTGAGATTATTGGCCGAAAAGGGGGATCGTTAGAATTTTTGTGTACTTTAGGTATCCCTACTATGGTACCAATGACAGGATGCTCCACTTTCAAAAAATTATACATATCACTATCGATCCTGTCGTCCAATAACATTTCTCCCAAACATAAATCTATTTTATGGTAAGCAATGTTGACTTCATTAATGGAAGATATGTCATAATTCCCGGAGTTTAATAATATCTCATGAATTTTGTTGATATATTCACCCCTGTCATATAGTACCACTCCACCCCCCTTGTCGGGTTTCATAATCCTTAAATTGTTGTTTTCTTGTATCTCTTTCATTAATTTGTATTCATTGTATTCAAGATTCCTTTTTCTATTGGGGTTCTTCCTCACATATTCGTAAATCTCTTCAACAACAACCTTTTCATATACAGCTAGTGCAGGATTTAAGGGAGGTACAAAAGTACTTTTCTTCTTAAAGTCACTACTATTTACCTGTCTTGTTCCTTTGAAAAATATGGCAAGGTTTAACTTCCTTAAATATTTTTTGAAGTCTACTATAAAATCTACCACGTTAATGTTCCTGTTCGGAACGTACTTCATTCCCTTAGATAATAATTTGAAATATCCTTCATGAAGTGGTACCTGTGTATAATTGTATATACTAAAGTCACCCATACAAAAATGTGTATCTGTAACCCTAGTAATTATTCCTTCCTCCTCCAATTGTTTCCCTTTTTGTACTGGGGTGGGTTTTCCCATTTGTAAGCATTCCATTTCTTTGTTCCCCCATATGGCTGCTTCTATAGTCCTATCTCGATGTTTCTGTCCCCTAAAAAATCTGGGTTGTTACCATAATGTTCATCAGTACTACGCAAGTCAAACCTTCTATAATTATTATTCCTATATTTGTATTTATAATTGCCATCGTTAAATTTATTACTACCATTTTCTCTATATTCATTTTGTCCTATAGGCCCCCATCTATAGGCCTCTCCTTTTTCATACTGTAGCATGTCTCTATTCATTTTTTTACACTTTCTTTCATATTATTTGTTCATTTGATTCTCAACCCACGTGTATTGTGTGTTCAAAAACATTTCATATTCCTCAAATAATAAATCAGTAGTAATAACCTGTTGCAACTGTTCCAATTCAGACATTAAGCCACATATCTTTTTATCATTACAAGACACTATAAATTTCATAAAGATAAATCCAAAATTATCAAACATTTTGCCACACTCATTCATAATGACCTCATCCATATCAACCCCCATAGGGTGTTTAAAAAAGCGCAGTCCCATAGGGACTATACTCAAATCTAAACATTTTTTAAGATACATGTTGTCTAACTGTACACTTCTTAACATCTTTAATTTCTTTCCAAAGTCCTTGATAAAGTCTTTCAATGTCATATTACTCGAATGGTTGTTTTCATCATCTTTCCCCTTCCCTATATGTTCTCCGTCACCTTCAAAGTCGAAATTGGTGACCAAAAAGCTGTTCAAATCATACTTTTTATAATTAGCAATATTTCTATTAATCCCCTGAGGTTGAAACACAGTACCTGTTTCCTTAGGTTGCCCGACCATTGCGTAAGTTCGTTTTGGCGCCACTCGTTTGGGTTTAGTGCCTGAAATGTTATAATCCACCTCCGATCCACATTTATCGCTAGGAAGCCGTTGAAAGGTCCTCTCAACGAGTTTGGATCCATTAGAGGCTGAATCTTTATATCCCAACGCCATCTCCTTGACCGTTGGGGAGATAATCTGTTGATCTACACTCTCGTAGCTTACTTGATGACGTCATCATACGTTCCTTGATGTTACTCGCTTTAGGCTGGCTAATCAAATTAATCAGCCGAGTGAGCTTGCCCTTCAAGATAGCCATCTCGGACTGTAGTTTATTTATGTCATCCCTACTGGGGGAAAAAATCGACGGCAACTCGTCAAGAGAGTCCATGTTACAACTATGAAAAACAATAAAATAATCCCGAACACTCGACCAAATAAAAACCAACAGAATGTTACTCGTGGATCCCAAGAAAAAATTCACTGTGGAAACTATACTGACCAATTTGCATCTTGACTTAGTCACAGTCCTGTACCCACTTTAGGAGTGAAGGAATTGCTATCAATGGTGATCCTATCATTATGTAACACTATAAAGGATTCCCAGCACTTGAGAACTTACAACTCTGAGATTCTTTTAGTTAAGGTCATGGCTATTAAAAACATGTGTTCCAGAATAGGTACTTGACAGGAGTGGAAACACATGACAAAGTGGAAGGAAATGGGCAGGGTTAGCTTTTTTCAACAAAAGAAAATGAGGTCACACTGTGGAGCAATCTCTTTTTTTGTGGGTGAGATCTCAAATATGCAACCCTTTTTAAGAACTGTTTTTGTTGGCAGCCGAGAGAAAATTGAGGGCTCTAGGGGTAGGCTGGCAAAAACTGCTGTAACACGTACTTTAATACAGACATAGCACACTCCTGATGTGAACAGTCTGATAGAGAAATGAGGAAGCATGGACATCTTGGTTAATATGCTGGATTCAGTCTTATATTCTGCCCCCAAATGGAGAACCCCTTCCATTTTGCTAAATAAGATTTTCTTGTGCTCGGTTACGTGACCTCCCTAAGATGTAAAGCACATCCTCAGAAAACAAGTGTCTGGAAAGGACTCATGCTGTACAATCCAAACCGAGTCCACAAGTTTGGGAGAATTATAGACTTCATCTTTGGTGAAGTCTATAGGCTGAGGCACCATGAATCATGAATGGCTACTATCTTGCCAGACTCAGCAGGAGGGAGAACCATGCTGCTAGGAATAAAGAATATTACAAGGATCACTTCTGACCTCTTTTCCCAGACCTGTTGTGGTACCCTTGGGATTTGGAGAATAGAAATAAATGCATGCCGAAGTCGATTTGACAAGGAGAAGACTATTTCTGCCGCCCAGGACTCTCCTGTCAATATCCAGGTGTAATACTCATTCAGTTGTCCGTCTTATGAAGAACCAAATAAGATCTATTTCTAGTAAAATGCCAGTTGTGGACGAGACTCTCAGTCAGTCAACAAGATTTAGTTCTGATCTGTTTAAGCCATTTTCCAGACTACTGCTCAGGCATGTGATGACGGGATGCATTTGGCCCTGGGTATCAGCCCCACCTCCTGTGACAGTTCCTATACCCACCTGGTTAGTCTGCACGAGACAGTATTTATTAATATATATATATATATATATATATATATATATATATATATATATATATATATATACAGATACATACATACATATTTATGGATCCCTATCAGTTGATCGAGTGTTCAGAAACTCGAAAATCATATAGTTGAGACCATATGATCAAGTTTTTGAAAACACAAAGCTTTTGAATGGAGATCTGGGTAGAGCAAGGACTGGGAAATTTACCCTTTTCTTCACTGTAATGCAATCTCAGGTTTGGTATATATAATTTGCAGGGGGTGTGGGAGGTGTAGGGTGGGCTTGCCCCCATGCATAAATATAAAAAAGTAGATTTTTTTTTTTTTAAAATATTTTATGTTCATAGTTCGGAATGTTTACCATATGGTCTCGACAGTATGGATTTTGAATTTCTGAAAACTCAATCATCTGATATAGATCAGAATTATTTATTTCATATATATATATATATATATATATATATATATATATATATATATATATAGACACACACACATATACACACACGTATGCATGTATGTATGTATGTATATAAATCTACATATAAAATAACATCAAAGTGATATTGTCTGTTCTGATTAGCAGGAGTCCCTGTTCCTAAACATGTATGCTTGCTCAGACAGCAAGAACAACTGCCATAATTTCTCTGTTTGTGAGTTTTTTTCTTGAAGTTCTTGCTCCATGTCCCCTGCACCCTCAGGTCTCCTACACGGGCAAATGCTAAGGAATGTGTTGAGAGAGTCTGGGATTCTGGGCTCATCATGAAGAGCACCCCCCATGTGACGACTAGGAGGTACTGCCTGCTATGCCAGGAGAAGTAGGGCAGTGGATGTGTAACATATGCCAGCACAGCTAGCTGGAATTTTGTAAAGAAATATATGTCACTTGAATATCAAACGGATTTGTACAGATGCTTGTGTTGGAAATGTATTTGTAAAGCTGCTTGTGATAAAATGCATCAAAAGTGTGCCCTGCTGGAAAGAAGATAAATGTACATGCATTACTGTAACTGTTTAAATGTGTACGTTTTAACAGAGGATACTGGATGAGAAGAGGTTAACCTCAGTCCAGCCAACTTTAAAATATATCTAAAATTAAATTACTTTTATGGGTTAAACCATAAATATGTTATCCCACAGCTTTGAATGGAGCCAGAGACGCAATGTCTGTGCTAGAGAACAGTTTGTAGTTCCTGTAGGAAGAGTGGAATAATTTTACTGGTTTATGGCTTCAAGAAGCTTTAATAAAACTTAACTAAAGGCCTAGTGTGTATTGTAGCACCTAGGTGCTAAACCCTGGCAGCTTCTAGTAATGGGGAATAGTGTGGGAAACTGAGTTAGCTGACCAGATCTGTGTGATGTCATTCTGTAAACAAGACATAATATTTAGATATTAAAAGGAGATTGCTCTCAGTATTCTGCATTCAGTCTTGGATCTGACAACCCACATCATCTTGTCTTGCTCTGTTCAGTAAGGAGGAAGAGCAATTCTCTATATCAGCCAGGACAATACAGTGAGCATAGTCAAGTATGTTTTTCTGTAACTGTGCGACTCTTTCCAGCTGTATTATTTTCAATATTTCTGTGACTGAAACCCTGGTTTTTACTGCAAATAGATATTTAGTATTTTCTTGTACTTTTATTATTTATTATTAAATATATTTAAACTTTTCATTGTGACTGGCCCTTTCTAGAAAATATTTAAGCTTTGAGAGTATTTACATATATTTATTTGGTGATAACTGTGGCCACTCCTGACACCTGGCTACTTGGCTGACATTACTACTTGTATTAATATTAATTTCACTCAGTATAATTGTATACCCTTTTAAGAGCCGTATAGTAAATGACTGGTGCAGTGAATCTACCTTATAGTCTAGGCAAAGTTGGTAGAAAGTACAGTTTTGTACCTACCATAAATGTAGATGTCCGAACAGAATAGCATCTGCAGTCATAACAAATAGGTTGTCCTGTCGTCAGGCAGCCCTTCGGTCGGCCGGATTCCAAAGTCTGGGTCCGGCTTCGGCTGATGTCGCATTTCACCCGACTTCATCTCTGCTGGTCTTCGGGTATAAAAGCATCAGCCGACGCCATTTTCCTCAGTGTTTCTTGCCCCAGATGCCAGTTGCCCTCTAGGAAAGCTAAATTTTGGATAAATGCCAATGTTTCCAAAATAGTAGAAGGCAAACACAAAAAATAAGCATGTATGTACATATATACAAACAAATACACCATAAGAGACTCCCCCCCCAGCTAGCTATTAGGAGGGTAAATACCCTAGGAGTACCACAGAGGGGAAGGAGGGTGGGCAATCCTGACTGCAGATGCTATCCTGTTCGGACATCTACATTTATGGTAGGTACAAAACTGTACTATGTCCTTCAAGGATGCATCTGCAGTCATAACAAATGGGTAGAATACCATAGCCAAACTAGGGGAGGAGGAAGAAGAATTATGGTGTAGTTAGGAACCCTTGCAATACAGCAGTGGCAAACCCTGCTCGGGATCTAGAGTATAGAGGTAAATTATAATGCTTGGCAAATGTATGCACGGAGGTCCAAGTAGCCGCCTCAATAATGTCCTTGGTTGCCACTCCTCGTAAGAAAGCTGTGGTAGTGGCTGTAGCCCTTGTAGAATGAGGTCTTATGTTCTGTGGAACTGGTTTTCCATGGTAGGAGTAACAGAATCTTATGCAATTTCCTATCCATTTGGAGATTGTCTGTTTGGAAATTGCTTTTCCTTCCCTTCCTGCTGCATAGGCTACTAAAAGCTGGTCAGTTTTTCTGTTACTTTTGGTTCTGTCCAGGTAGTAGCGTAACTGTCTATGTACATCCAAGGTATGCAGCAGCCTTTCCCCCCTGTTCTGTGGATTGGGAAAGAAGGTAGGTAGGTGGATTGCCTGGTTTAAAGACACTCTGGATACCACCTTGGGCATAAAAGTAGGATTAGTTCTCATGGACACTCTATCTTGATGGAAGATTAGGAAGGGTTGTACTGTCATTAAGGCCTGTAGTTCCGAAACCCTCCTTGCTGAAGTAATTGCCAGTAGGAAAGCAGTTTTCCATGATAGGTGTTGAAGATCTGCTGTTGCTGCTGGTTCAAATGGAGGGAGTGTCAATTTTTCTAGCACAAAGTTCAAGTCCCATGCTGGTAATGGTGGTTTCCTAGGAGGTTTTACATTCTTGATCCCTCTGAGGAATTGCCTGAGTAGAGGATGCGAAAAGACAGGTGGATCAAGCTGTATTCTGCGGAAATAGCTGATGCATGTATCTTGATGGAGGAATAGGACAGGCCCGTATGTAGAAGCTCTGCCAAGTACTCCAGGATGTTAGCAATATCTATGTTCGAGACATCTTTTCCTCTTTCAGTACTCCAAATGACAAACCTTTTCCATTTTCCTGCATAGTTCCTTCTTGTTGAAGGTCTGCGGGCTTCAAGGATAATGTCTTTAACCCTTTGGGATAAGTCTGGGTTAGTAGCTGTTATGTGATGTTCCAGGCAGTCAGTTGCAAGGTTTTTAGGTTTGGGTGCATGATGTTGTAGTTGTTCTGAGTTAACATCAAAGGCATCAGGGGTATTGGCCACATTCTGCCCTGAGACATGCTCCTCAGCAAAGGATACCAGTGTTGTCTTGGCCAATTCGGAGCTATCAGAATTATCCTTGGACGTTCCTCTTTGATTTTCAGTAGTACCTTGTGCATCAAAGGCAGAGGTGGAAATGCATATGCTGTCAGGCCTTTCCAACTGAAGGATAGAGAGTCCACCTTCCATGCTAGTGGGTGGCATGTCCTTGTGCAGAATTATTTGAGCTGGTGATTGAGTGGGGATGCGAATAGGTCTATTTGTGGCATTCCCCATTTCTTTGTGATGGCCTTGAAGATGTCCGGGTGTAGCATCCATTCGTGAGCATCCGAGGTGGTTCTGCTTAACATGTCTGCTAGGGTGTTTTCTTTTCCCGGCACAAATATTGCCTGTAACTGGATGTTGTAGCTCAGAGCCATATTCCAAGGTCCAGAGTCATTCTGCATAGGGGGTATGAATGAGTGCCTCCCTGTTTGTTGATGTACCACATGACTGTGGTGTTGTCTGTCCTTATCATTAAATGGCCTTCTTTGAGGAATGGTTTGAATTTCTGGATTGCTAGTTTTACTGCCAGCAATTCTTTTTGGTTTATGTGCAGGTGCAGCTGGTCTGGAGTCCACAATCCTTGTATGCACTTGTCCAACAAGTGCGCCACCCAGCCTAGGTCTGAGGCGTCCGTTGTGATGGTTTGGTTTGCTTGAAAGTTGTGGAAGGGCAAGCCTGGGTTTGACTGGCATGCTTGAGCCCACCATAGGAACTCTTGTTTCAGGCATGGGATTAGTGGGATTTCGGTTTCTAAGCTGTGCCTGTGTTGAGACCATAAATTCTTTAGGTACCACGGTAGTTTTCTCATATGCAGTCTGGCATGGGGGACCAGGATTATGCATGATGCCATGAAGCCCAAGGCCTGCAGTACTTTTCTTGCTGTTAGTTTGTGCTGCTTTGTTAATGCCAAGAAGTAAAGAGGAGTTGTGCTTGTTTTTCTGCAGTTAGGAATGCCATTTGTTTTACTGTGTCCAATTCGCACCCAAGAATGTTCTTGTCTGGGATGGTATCAGTCTTGACTTTTTAAATTGACTGTGTATCCCAGGGCTTGTAGTAAGCAAATGACTCTTTGTAAATCTGTTGTCAGCTTGCTTTTGTTGTCCGCTTGTAACAGGCAGTCGTCCAGGTATGGATAAATTTGGATTCCCTGTAGCCTGCAATGAGCGATTACTGATGCCAGGCATTTTGTGAATACTCTGGGCAGTAGATAAGCCAAAGGGCAATGCTGAGAATTGATAATGCTCTGATCCTGCAAGAAATCTGAGGTATCTTCTGCAATTTGGTCATATGGGGACGTGCAGGTATGCCTCCTTGAGATCTAGAGTTACCAGCCAACACTCCTTGCCCAGCATGGGAAGAAGTTGCTGTAGGGTCAGCATTTTGAATTTTGGTACAATGATGTATGTGTTTAAGACGGACAGGTCGAGAATAGGTCTCCAACTTTTCTCTTTTCTTGGTACTAGGAAGAGTCTGGAGTAGAATCCTTTGCCCTGTTGTGTTATTGGTACTCTTTCCACAGCTCTCATCTTTGTTAATTGAGCTATCTGCTTTAGAGCTTCTGTTTTTTGATTTGGAGGTAGGTTTGGCATTCCTCTTTTTACTGGTAAGGTGTGGAAGTGGAACCTGTAGCCTTGGTCTATGGTTTGCAAAATCCACTTGTCTTTTGTGATATAGTGCCAATTTTTGAAAATAAGGCTAACTTTCCGCCTAAAGGTGCTGCTATTTGCTCCCTGGTAGGCGGTGTCAGAGTCAAGTCACTGTGATTGTGTTGCAGTGGCAGTGGTTGTGTCTGTGCCTCTCTGGTTATTGCCTTGCCACTGGCGTCCTCTATAGGCACCTCCTCTGGATTGATTTCTGCCTCTAGAGCGTCTATTCCTGCCTCTTTGAGATTTTGAGGAGTCTGGAAAGGACCAATTTTGGCAGGCCAGTTCCTGCTAAACCTTGGGGCTGAACCTGTAAGAAATCCTTAACTGTTTGTACAGATTTTGCCTTCTCTTCCATTTTCTTCATTACTTGCTGAGCAGGTGTACCAAATAGACTGGCCTTATCCATAGGAGCATCTAACAGCTTTGCTTTAACATGATCCGGCAAAACCTGTTCCTTCAACCATGCATGCCTTCTTATCACTGTGCCAGTCATGGCTGATCTAAATGAAGCCTCCAGTGCATCATAGCCACATTTTAAAGAATGGTTACTAACCTGCTGAATGTTATTCACCATTTCTAAAACATATTTCTTATCTAAGGAGTCATCAGAGGACAGCTTCTTAGTTAACTGATCAAGCATAAACTCTTGGTATTGGATCATGTGAAACTGACAGTTTAAAGCTCTAGCTGAGAGAGTAGCAGAGGTGTAAACTTTTTTCCCCCATCTCTCTAAGGACCTGGATTCCCTTTCAGAAGGGAGAGGGTTTTTTGCTGAGGTCGAAGCTACTGCCTTAGGCCCCTGGGATATAGTCTCAGGATCTGCAAGTGGGGCCTTGTATAGGTGGTGATGAGTGTCTGGCACCCTGTAAAATCTATCTGGTTTGGCAGGGGCTGGAGGTAAAGTATCAGGAGCAGTGCAAACATCATTAAATGCATCATCCACAACAGGCAGAACTGGAGGTATAGCTAAGGGCCTATGTTGTGGTAAGTGCAGAAAGGTCCTAAGCCTTTTTCTTGAATCTGAGAAATCTTGTCCCTGCCATTGGATCTGTAATGTCTGAGTCATCCGAAGAATCATCAGAGGACACTGGCTCGGGGGGCTCTGCTCTAGGTCTCTTTTCTGGAGGCTGAGAGGCCCTGTCTGGGTGAGATTGGGATCCCCTAATTAAGGAGATTAAATCCTCTGCCAGAGTAAGCATTTGTGAACTAGAAGTGGGCCTATGTGAGGGGGTCTTAGGCACTGATTTAACAGTTTTGGCTGCTTTAGCCCTGGCAAAGGCCTTTATAGACATGGCTGCAGGAGGCCTAGCAGCACCACGTGCTGGGGTAGAGACATCCAAAGGGATGGTGTCTGATAATTCACTAGGAACCACAGTAGTAGGCAAAACTTCAGAGGCCGATTCAACTAAGGTAGCAGGAGCCTCAGTAGTAGTCATGGATTCGGCTGGAGATTGACCCGTTTTCTCGGTTTCGGCCGAAACCGAGACACTCGCGGCTTGCTTAACCATGGTTTCGGCCGAAACCGCGGACCGCGAGTGTCGGTCTTTTTCTTTGCGTTTTTTAACAATTTGGTTAGTCGGAGGATCCGACGGCATAATGTACGCAAAATCTGAGCCGAAAAACTGTTCAGCAAACTCCGACCGACGCCTAAGCGTTCGTCGGTTGAAGGAAGCACAGGCTAAACAGGCTGCTACGTCGTGGTCTGGGCCTAAACAAGGTAGGCAGTAAGAGTGGAAATCTTTATGAGGTATTTGTTTCCCACAAGTTAAACAGTTATTTACTTTTTCTGACATCGGCTGAGGCAAGAAAGAGTCCCCAACGGGGTACTTAGCTTTTTAGAAGTCTTCGAAGTAGTAGTAATCTCTGGATCTGACCGACCGGCACTTGCGAACAGCTTCTGCTTCGGGCGCCACGTGGCAAGAAAGACTGAGGAAAATGGCGTCGGCTGATGCTTTTATACCCGAAGACCAGCAGAGATGACGTCGGGTGAAATGCGACATCAGCCGAAGCCGGACCCAGACTTTGGAATCCGACCGACCGAAGGGCTACCTGACGACAGGACAACCCATTTGTTATGACTGCAGATGCATCCTTGAAGGACATTGGGTAATCTGTGCCAGCCTTTCCCAGGTGTGTGTGTGTGTGTGTGTGTGTGTGTGTGTGTGTGTGTGTGCGCGCGCGCACACACACACTTGTGTGAAAATGAAATCTTAAAGAGTGTGTGTTTCAGCTAATTGGAGCAGTAACACGAAGCTGTGATTTCATAGAGAGGGTGCTGTAGGACTTGGCTTGGACACTCAGCTGAGGACCATTTCTTTTCCTGATGCACAGTAGAAGGGGAATGCTGGTCTGTAAGAAATATGCCTGCTGGCACAAACTGTTTCTGAGATACGACTGCAGTTTTCTCATGCAGCTTTGCCAAGGATGTCCTCAAAATGCAGAAGGCCATATACTGCAAGACATTCAGAAACTCCTTGGATGAGATCTCTGTGCATTTGGCAAACTTAAGTATTATATTGGGTAAAAGATTTTGTCTGGGGGTAGGAAATCTTTTTTTATAACTCTGAATCCCAGGAAGGTGACTTCCTTGCCACCTGTAACTGAGATTTTTGAAGGTTCAAGGGCAGTCAACTGTCCTGGAGGCAGGTCATGATGGTCTTTAAGGCCCTTTTTATCTCCTGTTACAAAGTGGCCTGGCTGAGATAATCATCTAGGTATGGATAAATATGAACTCCCTTTGAAATTCAAATGTCAATGAGAGGTGCAAAGCAGTATACGAAAACCCTAAGTGAAGTAGCTAAGTCAAAGGAAAAGAAAGTGAATCGGCAATATCAGTCCGCTGCCTTGAACCTTAGGTACAGCCCATCCCTTTTTGCTATGCAGACCATCACTTTCACCAATAGAATGGTCACCAGTGGAGTACCCTCAGGCTGTGAGTTAGGCCCGTTCCTTTTTGGCATCTGTTCCCAGAAGTCAAGGCTAATGCCAAAGGCCTTTGGCTCACCAAGTTTGCAGGTGACTGTAAATTGGGAGCTTTCATCAATTCCCTCCATGATACCAACATCCTACAAGAAGGTCTAACACAAACAAATGACTGATGTGAAAGCCACGGATTAAAACTCAATGCAAAGAAATGCATTATAGTGTACTTTCAGAAATCACCCACCCAAGCTAATTACTTTACTGACGCAACACCCCTACGAGTTTACCTGACATTAGGTATCTGGGAACATATGTAGACAGTAATCTTAAGTTCGACCAACAAGTAGACAAGACAGTAAGTAAATCATTCAATGTCACCCAACTCATAAGCAAGGGTATAGCTTTCAAGTCTAAGGAATTTACATTACCACTCTACTCGGTCTTTATCAGATCTACCACTGAGCTCCCTTTGGGATGTATTTAACCAGGCACTTGCAACAGTTAGAATACCCTCAAAGGCTCCTCACTAGGAGAATCCAGGGTATGAAAATCCTGTCCTACACAAATCGCCTTAAGATACTATCTCTGTACTCAGTCTCCTACAGGTTACTGAAAGGCGATCTATGTTTAACATATAAGGCATCCTCCTATCCAGCGCCGATGCAACTCTTGCACATCTGCAAAACAAACAGCACCACAAACACTAGATCCAACTGAAACATAAACAGAACATGCTGGAGGGGCTGATATGTTTATCAAAGGATCCCCACACTATGGAATAAGCTCCCTATCTATGAGAAGCAGAGTTCACCCCTTACCTTATTCAAAAAGAACGTTGATCACTGGATGGGAAATTGCAAATTCACCCCAGTCTGGCCCCCATGTCTCTGATGGACAGACGACAGTAAGTAAATTAATACCCATCTAACATACTCTCTCTCCACATAACCTTTAGCTACTTCTTTACTAACATACCCCACCATATAGGCATCTAAGGAACTCCGGGACAAAACTGGGTTGGGTTTCACAACTAGGTTTGTAAAGACCCTGGTAGTCGTTAGCCAACTACAAACCTATGAGCAAACCAGCATCCTTCACATCTAACATCACCATAAGGGTTTGTGGGAGGATTATGGGCAGGAGATTTTGTAGGATGGCACCCCAAATTTCAGAGCGCCAAGAACTTGTTTAATCTTGAAATGTCCAGTATAGGTCTCCGAGGAACTTTTTTCTTTCTCGGGAGCAAGAAAAATCCTGAATAAAATCACATTTTATTTTTTTCCTGGCACACACTATGGCACATTATGTCAAAAGGTCTTCTATCTGCAAGGGGATCAGATGCTAATGTTTTTTCTTAAACAAGTGGAATGCCCATGAAACCTGTCTTTCTTTGAAATGGCAGGCTTTAGCACTTTTTTTATAATCTAATTTTCCACTTGTCCTAAGTAACTGATTTTTACTGGTGTGCAAAGAAGGCCACTCTGCCTCTTACCTTGTTTTTGTACAGCAGGGAAAGAGTGCAGGGAGGGTGTTGGGGTGGGGATGTTTTGGGAGATGCTCTATAGAAAACTAGCTGCTACCATTGGTTATCACATCCTTGGGGACCTACAGGACTGCTGCTTGTCACTTGTTTGCCACCCTTTTTGAGCTTTCCCTTCTTTTTTGTCCCTTGTTCTTGTCTTGTTTGGGAAGAAAGGCATTTGTTACTGAGGAAATTTCTAACATACTTGGGAGGGCATGAAACACGTCCATGGCAGACTTGTCTCCTTCAGTTTTCTGAACAAATTCTCTGTAAGAGGTCAAAACATGAGCTCCTTACTCAAATGGGCATCCAGAAGCTCCACCTCTGCATGCTCTGAAAGGAGATGGTGCCTTAACCAGGCAAGTCTCTTAACCAAAGTCCCAGTAGCAGCTGCCCAGCATGAAGCAACAACTGCACTGTAGCCACACCGCTGGCAACACGAGAGCTGAGGTTACACAGGTCAAGCATCTATTTTCTAGGGCCCTTATCTTCTCTCCTCTCTGCCTTCTGTATCAGATAAATATGTACAAATTCCTGAAACTTTAACATGTGATAAAGGCCTTAGTAGCCAAGGTATCTGATGTGTTGGTCTTTACTCCAAACCATATGAATATCTGACTCTCAGTCATTTGGAACTATGTTTCTGGCTACAGTCACAGTGGATTGTTTACTAGAATCCATAGAAAATACTGCTGGAACCATAACAGGATCTTTAGATAGGAGTTTGTGGGACACATGGCCCTGATAGAAGTGGTCAGGATTCCTCGGAGCAAGGCACGGGAATCAAGTTGCATGGATGCAGAGGGAAAGGAATCATCCAATAGTGCTAAAACTGGAGACAGAGTCTGGGGGCCTTGTGTGTGGGAAGGCGAGAAAACACCTACACCTAATCAGGGCCCGGGAGAACTCTTTGGCCTCCTAGTTTAAGGTTTCCTTCATCCAATGAAGGGTATGACCAAAGAAAAGATCCTCAGGTGATGAGGCTTAGGATATGGTGCCCTCACTGTCAGATTAAGACATTGGTGATATCTGGGTCACAAATGCCAGTTACTCCAAATTAAAATGTGAGATACATGAAGTCCTCTGGGAAGAAGGTCCCCTCTTTCTTTTCATAAGTTGTTGTTGTTGTTTCTTTCGGCTTTTCCCAGTTAGGGGTCGCCACAGTGGAACTCCGGTCCACTAATGATTGGCAATAGATTTTTATGTACCGACTTGCCAGGCCTGACGCATAACCTTCAACGAAGGTACGACCATTCACGCATGTCTCAACACAGAAGACACTTTAGCTGAGCATCGAACAGGACGTCTTACTGTGAGGTGACAACGCTACCGCAGCACCAAGTAAACTCCTGAAACAGAAGCTTTGCCAGAGGATGGATGCACAAGTTCATGAGATCCATGAAACAAAGGGACAATTTGAGAACATCCTATGAATAGAGTTAGGTGGAAGGGGTCTGAGACCCATCAGCTTTGGTTGCGGCAAATTGTCTGATGACCATTACATATATTCAGTGTCTTTGGACAGAACTCGGGAGTGCAGAGTGGCTTTTGGGCATCAGATGCTCAAAACCTCAATGCTGTCCCCTTCGACTTTGCTCCAACCCCCCCCCCCCCCCACACACACAAGATAATGCAAGCATCAAAAGTTGGGGCCAGGCCTGGAAAGTGGCTTTAAGGTTGACAAAACCTACCTGTTGTGGCTCATGAGGACATGCAAGGGGGGGGGGGTTAAAGGAGATGCGGGCTCCTATTGGATCCGGCTAAAGGTCTCAGCTGAGCAAGAAAATGGGTATGGGGGCATTCAAAGCATCTCATCAATACAGGTAGACTTAAGCTGTGTGGAGGACCTGCCATCTCCAAGATAGTGCTCATCAGCCTCCAAAACAAACTTCTTCAGGCGTTTTTCTTTTTATGGAAGCTAGACAAGAAACCAGTGGATGCCATGAAAGATTAACCAAGCTACAGGATTTTTGAGCAAGGCACTTTTCTTATGATTCCTCCTTACATTTGAGGGTATGATAATTAAACTAAGCAAACTAGGGAAAACTGAGCATATCATGTGCTCTGAACCCAAGCAAAAAAGATTGAGGAAATCCCTGTGTGGAATTTATTTTCTACACCTGATACAATTGTCAACTTTAGTACCTAACATTTGCAAAATCAAAAGCAATAAAGGTAATACTACCAAAGATAAGAAAGCCACCCAACAGGATACTTAATTGTAAGCTCTGATTTCTGGATGATCCAACAGACTAACAAGGAAAATTACTCACTCAAGATACTCTAACTGCGGTGAAAAAGATCTGAAGATGGTGCTGTCACACATCTCTTTATACCACCAACACCATGATAATGGTAGGGGATGAAGTTTGCCAAGCCTGGATGGAGGAGGGTGAAAGCCCTGACATTCAAGTCAGCTGTCAGCCTTCTATGAGCAGGAATCGTAGAAGTCAATACTGCTACAATAAATTATGAAGAATACTCACAGCTTCATGCCGTCAGGTTGGCTAATACAGCACTGGACACACACTCATCCTCCCAACCTGGTTTTCTAACATATGAACCACTACTCATCTTTGGGTTGGGTTATATGGCTCTTAAATCAGGACTTTGATCCTATTTGTCACAGAGACAAGCAACAAAATGGTTTGATGTTTTGCTATTCATTATAATTATGCCATATCCTTACCTATATCCCTCAGCAATGTGATAAGCACTTTGGCCACACCTTCTGTGTCCCACTTTGGATATATAAAAATTTGCAATAAGACATGCAGAAACACCATCATCTGTTTAGTTCTGGCAGACAAATTTAAACTGAAAACTGGAAAAAAAAGCAAGAATCACTCAGGCATTACCTGTTGCTTTGCAAGCCCCCACAAACATGCACAGTACCTGGTTTTCACTACAACTCAAGAACTAACAGGAGTTGCTCTGCTAAAGGAAGCTATGTTGCAGAATATATCTAAGTCAGGTGGCTTTAGTGATATAACAATTAACGTGAAAACTGCACTTCAAGCCTAATGTCCTGGAGAAAAAGTACAGTTGTGTAAAATCTTACCTTAACAGTACATGCCTTTCTCTTCACTGTTGCAGTGTTCATTAAATTAGGGATCCCCTGCCAGGGGTGGCCCAACATCCAATCAGTATACCACAGCCTTTAGGTTGCTTTAAGGTACATCACATGTCACATGTATGCTCCATGCGTAGTATAGGGCATAAAGCTGACGTCCAGATGTTCCACCCTCAGAAATGAGAGCCCCATTAGGAACACTAGTCAAAGGAAAAGAGAAGGTAATCAGTACATTCAGAAAAGAAATGGACCAAGGGGTGGAGAGAGGGAATGAATGCTGCAACAGTGAAGAGAAAAGCATCCACCATTACGGTAAGATTTTACACAACTGTACTTACATTTCACTGCTGCAGTATTTATTACATTAGGGAAGAGTGCCAAAGGTCAGGAAGAAACTTTGGAGGAGGAAGGACCAGCAGAAGTCTCTAGGAAGTCTTGAAGGATGGCCCTAGCAAAACCAGCTCTAGCTCTGGAGATTCCATCCAACTTGTAGTGCTTCTTAAATGTATGCACAGAAGTCCAGGTATCTGCCTTAAGAATAGAGTTAGTATCCAAACCCTTGAAAAAAGCACCAGAAGACACTACAGCCCAACTGAATGACCCTTAACAGAATAAGGAAGGCTCTTACCATGAAAGGAATAACACAAAGAAATAGCTTTTGAGATCCCAGAAGAAACAGCTTGCATAGACTGCAGCTAATCTCTAGGACCAGGGATGAAAGGAAACAACGAGCTGATCAGATTTCCTAACAGACTTAGTCTTATACAAATAAAATCTGAGTGGTCTATGCACATCCAATGTGTGCAGCACCTTCTCATTTGCAGATTGTGGATTAAGGAAAAACGTGGGCAAAAGAACAGACAGATTAAGGGACAATGCATTCACCACCTTGGGTACTAAAGAAGGATTAGTATGTAAGGATACCCTGTCCTTATGAAAAAAGAAAAAGGAGGACACGCCATGAGGGCTTGAAGCTCAGACACCTGTATGGCAGAAGTAAGAGCTAACAAAAGAACAGTCTTCATACAGCAATGTTGCATGAAAGCTGAAGCTGCAGGCTCAAAAGGAGCCTGAATCAATTTTTCCAACACAAAAATTAAGATCCCAAGTAAGAGGAACAGGCTTCCCAGGTGTCGCTCGTCCAGTCAGGATAAAACAGACAAATGGTTGCGGGTTCAGTTCAAGCAGCTTTATTACACACAAATATATCCGGAATTAGGCCTTGGAACTTAAACTTAAATAAACTTATGAACAGACTGACTACTACACTAATACATGTTAACACACTGGCTGTTTTCTCAAAATGGCACTGCTGCCTGGATGTGCTCACTATTCATATGCACATGCCTACATCTGGAAAAAAGAAGTTATGTCTTACCATAACATTCCATCTGTGTTGGTCATCTTCTTTCACTCATTACTGATGGGTTTGGTTCCGAGCCCTCGAACAAAGTCAGCCTTTTTACCAAGCTCATGCCAGCCAAAAAACTCTCGAGCTAAGACGCTACTCAGAATGTCCTTCTCCCTGTTACCTCACATCGAGTTTGCTAGAGAAAAGGAAGTAAAGTCGAGACCACTTCTGCGCAACTACCCTAGGGCACCACTTACACACAAAGCATTCCCCTAGGAGCCTTTGGAGGGGGAAGGAGGGTGGGAAGTGATGAAAGAAAGAAGATGAACAACACAGATGGAACGTTATGGTAAGACATAACTTCTTTATCTAATGTTATTAATCTTCTTTCCATTCATCACTGACGGGACAGAAACCCAAGCTACCTTGAAGGCCATGGGCAGCCCTTATGGAAGAACATTCCTGAGTACCACTGAGCCGAATGCAGCTCTCGCTCTGGAGAACAAGTCCAATTTGTAATGATTGATAAAGGTATGAGGATTAGCCCAAGTAGCTGCTGCACAGATGTCATATCCATGGAAGCCCTGGAATGGAAAGCTACAGATGTTGACATAGATCTAGCGGAGTGAGCTTTAACTTTTGGCATAGGTTCATTACTGAGGGAATAGATAAAACTTATGCAGTCCCTTAGCAATTTTGATAATGTAAGCTTGGAAACAGCCTCTCCCATTCTGGGCCCAGAACAGGAGATGAAAAGCTGTTCAGATTTACAGATAGGTTTGGTTCTGTCTAGATAAAATTACAATTGTCTATGTACGTGAAAAGAAAAAAAGAGTGAAGGCAGTACTCTCTTCTATTGGCAAAATTTGGAAAGAACATTGGTAGGTCAATGATCTGGTTTATAGAGAATTCAAAAACAACTTTGGGAAGAAAGGAAGGATTCGTTCAATGTGATACTCTGTCTTGATGGAAGACCAGCTAGGGCCTCTTGATAAACAATGCCTGCAGCTCCGAGACTCTTCTGGCAGATGTGATGGCTAACAAGAACAAGGATTTCCAAGAAAAAGACTTTAGGTCACACTTCGCAGCAGGTTCAAAAAGGTTTCCGAGTCAAAGACTGAAGGACTAGAGTGAGGTTCCATGGGCTGTCTGACAAGAGGCCTGATATGAGAAGTCCCCATGAGGAATGCCTTGCAAATGCGTAGAGAGAAGAGAGGGTTGCCATCTATACCATTGTGGAAATTGGTGCTAGATGTACTCATACGGTAGAAGCAGAGACTCCATTATCAAAAAACTTAGCCAAGTACTGAAGCACTGCAGTAACTGGAGCCGAATACGGGTCTAGCATGTTATCCTTGGACCAAATGATGAATCTTTTCCATTTATTCTGGTATAGTCTTCTGGTGGATGGTTTATGAGAGGCCAGAATGATGTCTCGAACAGGTGGGAAGAGATAGCTTGCCTGGCTACTAGTGGAAGAGGAGAAACCAAGCTGTCAGCTTAAGACTGGACAGATTTGGGTGACTCAAACCTTGGGGGTGAGTAATCAGATCTGGTAGAAAGTCCAGAATCCGCGGCGGGTATACTAGGCGAGGCCAAAGGAAGGGGAACCAAATTTGTCGAGGCCAGAATGGGGCTATGAGGATCACCTTGCATCTCAAGCGAAGAGCTTTCTTTAGAAATTTTGGGATTAGAGAGATGGGAGAATAAGCGTAAAGAAGTCCCATGGGCCAATCGTGGATCACAGCGTCCCTCGGTGAATCCTCCTCCGGGGGAAGTATGGCGAAATAGCTGCTGCACTTGGTGTTTGATGAGGAGGTGAAAAGATAGCAGCAGGGCTGTCCTCAGTGGCTAAGGATTGCTGACGCCACCTCGGGGTTGAGGGACCATTCGTGCGGCATGAGGATGCATCTGCTCAGCTTGTCCGCAATCACATTGGAGCACCCCAGGATATGCGTTGCTATTAGAAAGCAGATGGAAGCTATCGCCCACTACCAAATTCTCATGTCTTCTTGAAATAGGGGATAGGACTTGGTTCCTCCTTGCTTGGTGATATACCAGACCACTGACATATTGTCTGACTGAATTGCAATTGTCCCGGAAGGGAGAGATGAATGGAAAGCCTGCAAAGCTAACAACACAGCTCTCAGCTCCAGAACACTGATATGCAGGTGGGCCTCTGAGGTGGACTATGTGTCTTGGACAGTCTTTCCCTGGAAATGGCCCCTCCATCCGATCAGGGAAGTATCCGTGGTCACAATGGCTGTGTGCTGATGAGACTTAAATGGGCGACTCCAAAGTTCTACGAACTGAGGGGGTGATAGTCTGGGAACCATTGACACAGAAGAAGCCATTGCAGAATTGCATGTGGAGATTTGCTAGAGACACTATTGGGATTGACACTGCCATAGAACATAGGGCCTACAGAACTTCCCTTGCAGAAACTGTTGTTCGTGAGAATATCACCAAGCCTCAGTCGATGGAGTCTGTGAACTGGGAGTGATACCAGACAGGACTGAGTATTGAACATTGCCTCATTCCACTCTATTTGTTGTGTAGGGACAAGGTTTGATCTCTCCCAATGTATCGATATTCCCAACAATTTTGCTTTAGAGAGAGTATAATGTAGTGCTGTTACCAGAAGATGCTCGGTGGGGGCGGTAAGGACCAAGTAATCCAGATATGGAAACACCTGGAATTCTTTTGGTCTCAAGTGACCAGTTACCACTGCCATGGATTTCGTGAACACTCTGGGGGCTGTAAAGAGACCAGACGGCACGGCACAGAATTGATAGTGACTGGCTCCTAGCCAGATGTGAAGCAGACTCCTGGAGCGTTTGTCCATCTTGATGAGGTAATAAGCATCCTGGAAATCTACAGAGCACATCCAGTCGCCTTCTCTTAAAAAGGGGAGATGGGACTAAACCGTAACCATCCGGAATATGGTTTGGGTGACGGACTTGTTTAAGCTGCAAAGATCTAAAATGGGTCTCCAGTCCACTTGTCTTTTTTGGCACCAAAAAGAATCTCGAGTAAAATCTGGATCTGCGGTCTGGTACGAATGTTTGGATGACTTTTTTGGGACAGCTTTATAATCTCTGAAGCTGCTTCTTCCCTTTGACTGGGTGGAACGTCAGGAAGTTTTCTTGGAAAATTTAGCTGACAAGAAAGGGGAATGGTGTAACCTCTGGTGATGACACTCTGCACCAAACGATCAGTGGTGAGAGATTGTCAGGTAGCTTGTGGAGAGAGAAACGACCCCAGACTGCTTCCAGAGGTTAGCAATTGGGCTGTTCCTCTAGAGCGCTGATAAGGCTGTCCAAAGAAAGAGTCCCTGCAGCCTTGATGACAAGGACCTCCCTCTGCCTCTATAGGGGCATCTACTGGAATTGTTACCCCCTCTGCCTCTGGGGGTATCATCACCATGTGCGGCACGGAAAGGACCCCAAGATTTCTTATGCCAGATTTTTCCACTCCTCTGATTCCTGGAGAAGGTACGTCAAGGGTTGGAAAACCGTACGCCTACGGAGGGCAGGGTCTTTCCATCTTGCTCGCACCTGGCTAGTGTGTCCTTCAATTTGGAGCAAAAAAGGAACGAAGCTTCGATGGGAACATTCAGAAAGGAAGACTTGAAGGGATCCACGAGGTCACAAATGTGTATCCGGAAATGACGCCTCATAACAATGCCCGAACCCGCTGCTCTAGCCACCCCCTTCGGTCACATGTGACAGCAACCTCATGGATGAGTTGGATATTAAATCCAGGGTTGCGAGCTAGGAGGCCACTTTGTCCCTGACCTCGTCAGACAAAGTAGAGTTGTGTACACTTACCATAAATGTAGATGTTCGAGTGTATTCACTGTTGCAGTCATTACATTTCGGTAATCTGCTGGCAGGATACCCTCAGTCAGCCTGATTAACAAAGTCTTGGGTCCTGCCTCGGTTGCTGTCCCTTCTTCCACGACATCAGGTCGTCAGGGGTATAAAACATGAAGCCACCGCCATTACATCAGTTTTTCTTGCCCCGGATGTCAGGTGCCCCCCTAATGGGAAGCCATTAAATATAAAAGTACAAAGATATACCTCCAACAAAAAAGCAAATACACCAAAAAGGCTTTTAAGCATAGTAAAGGAAAGTAGAGGTATAGCCAAAAGAAGTTAGGGGGCTGGAGGGAGGGTAACCAGGACTGCAACAGTGAATACACTCGAACATCTACATTTATGGTAAGTGTACACAACTGTACTATGTTCTTTGTGTTTCACTGTTGCAGTCATTACATTTGGGTAGATTCCCAAAGCTATGGTTGGGAGGATGGATTTATACAGCATTAGGACCAGATATAAGGCCCTGCAAAACAGCAGTGGCAAAGCCAGCTCTGGATTTAGAGAAAACTGGCAAGTGATAATGCTTGGTGAAAGTATGAACTGAACTTCAGGTAGCAGCTTCTAGAATATCCCTGGTAGGAACACCTCTGAGAAAGGCTGTAGAAGTAGATGCAGCCCTGGTGGAATGAGATCTGATCCCCTGGGGGATAGGTTTTCCACGGTGCTTACAGCAGAAATGAATACAATGGCTTATCCATTTAGACATGGTTTGTTTTGAAATAGCCTTCCCCTCTGCCCCTGCAACAAATGTTACCAGCAGTTGTTCACATTTTCTTCGAGATTTAGTCCTGTCCAAGTAGAATCTAAGTTGTCTGTGTACATCCAATGAATGCAGAATCCGCTCCCCCTTGTTCTGTGGATTGGGAAAGAAAGTTGGCAAATGAATGGACTGATTAAGAGCCACACTGGATACCACCTTGGGCATGAAGGATGGATTGGTCCTTAGTGACACCCTGTCCACATGAAAGATGATGAAAGGCTCCACTGTCATAAGGGCCTGTAATTCAGATATCCTTCTAGCTGAAGTGATTGCTAAAAGGAAGGCTGTTTTCCAGGAAAGAAATTTTAAGTCTGCAGTAGCAGCTGGCTCGAAAGGAGGTAGAGTGACTTTCTCCAATACAAAGGTAAGGTCCCAGGCAGGGGTTGGAGCTCTCCTGGGTGGTCTCAAGTTTTTGGCCCCTCTGAGATGCTGCTTCAGCAGAGGATGAGAGAAGAGGGGGGGTTCTGTGTTGTAATGAGCTGAAATGGCTGAGGCATGGATTTTAATGGAGGAAAAAGATAGGCCCTTGTGAAGCATCTCAGTTAAGTATCGCAAAATCTGAGATAAATTGGGCGCTGCTGTGCTCATCCTTTGAGATTGATTCCAGGCTACAGAATCTTTTTCATTTGTCAGCATAAGATTTTCTAGTTCTAGGTCTTCTCTCCTCCAAAATGACATCCATCACGGGTTTGCTGAGGGATGCTAAGGGGGAATTTAAATGATTAGCCAAGCTGCAAGATTTAATTTTTTGGAGCCGAGGGTGCAGAATTAGGTTCTCCTGCTGAGACAGTAAGGAAGGTGTCTGACAAAGGTGTCATGGAGGAATTTGTGACCCACTGCGCAGGAGTGGGTACCAGTGTTGGCATGGCCAGTCTGGAGCAATCAAAATCATTTTTGGTTTGTCCTGTTTGACTTTTAGTAGAACTTTGGAGACTGATACGTTTTTTCAGCTGAAGGACAGAGCATCTACTTTCTAGGCTTTTTTGTGATGAGTTCTTGTGCAAAATTTGTCCAACTGGTAGTTCTGGGGTGAGGCAAAAAGATCTATGTCTGGGCTCCCCCATTTGCATGTCAACATGTTGAAAATCCATGGTTCCAGTTTCCATTTGTGTGGGTCCATGAGATTTCTGCTTAGTTCGTCTGACAGAATATTCTGCTTTCCTGAAAGGAATTGAGTTTGTAGTTGTACTTGTGGTAGCTCAAGGCCATGTTCCAAAATGCCATGGCTAGTCTGCAGAGGGGGTAGGAATGTGTACACCCCTGCTTGTTTATGTACCACATAACTGTGGTATTGTCCGTCATTGCCAGTAGTTGTCCTGGATGAAGGTAGTCCTTGAAGGCTGTCAGAGCATTCTGTACAGCTAGCAATACTTTTTGATTGATATGAAGGTGCATTTGATTTGGGCTCCATTTGCCCTGAATGCACTTCCCTGCCAGATGAGCCCTCTAAGCACAGTCTGATTCTTCTCTAGTTAGGATTTGGGTGGCAGGGGATGGTGTGAATGGCAGTCCCTTGTTTTGGTGGCAGGCCTCTGCCCACCATAGGAACTCTAGGCGCAGGCAAGGTATGATAGGAATCACTGTTTCCAGGCTGTGACAATGTTGACTCCATAAACTTTTTAAGTACCACTGAAGTTTCCTCATATGCAGTCTTGCATATGGAATTAGAAGAATGCAGGAGGCCATAAACCCTAAGGCTTGAAGTATTTGTCTTGCAGATAGCAGGGTTTTTGTGGCCATCTGTTTGAAGTAAGTCACCAAATGAATTTGCCTTTCTGGCGTAAGTAATGCCATCTGGGCAGTTGTATTCAAGCTTGCACCCAGGAATGTAATTTTTTGAGGGTACCAGTTGTGATTTATTTTCATTTATGGTGCACCCTAGACAAGTTAGAACCCTTTTTACAAACACCAGATGCTTTAGAAGAGTGGCCTGGTTTTCTGCCTGAATTAGACAATTGTCCAGGTATGGATATATTTGAATATTTCTTTGCCTGCAAAATGCAATTACTGGAGCCAGGCACTTTGTGAATACCCTGGGTGCAGTAGACAAGCCAAAGGGCAGTGCAGAGAACTGATAATGCAAGTAGCCTGCTTTGAAGCAAAGGTATCTTCTGCAAGATTCCCTGATTGGGATATGTAGGTAAGCCTTTTTAAATCTAGAGTTGCCAACCAGGCATCCTTGCCTAGCATAGGAAGTAACTGGTGAAGAGTCAGCATCTTGAATTTTGGAATGTCTAGAAAAGTGTTTAGAGTAGACAGGTCCAGAATTGATTTGTCTTTATCTGGGTACCAGGAAAAGTCTGGAATAGAAACCTTGTCCCTTTTCCCCTTTTGGTACTAGGTGAATAGCCCCCATGTTTAGGAGGGAAAAGTATTTGTTTCTGAGCCTCTGCCCACTGATTTGGGGGCAGGTCTTGCCACCCGTTTGGAGTTGGCAACGTGTGGAAATGAAATCTGTATCCCTGGGACACTATATTTAAAACCCATTTGTCCTTGGTTATAAGTTGTCAGTTTTTTGCATGAAGAGCCAGTTTTCCCCCAAAGGGGCAGCTGAGAGGTAAGTGCTTGGTAACTTTAAAGAAAAGTCAGTGATACTGACTTAATAAGTAAACGTAATAATAAAGAAAGCACCTTGGATTGGATACTTACAAATAGCCCACGACAAACATATACAACAGGAACCCTTCCAGAAGACCTAAGTGACCATTCACTAATATATATTACCAGACATAAAATTAGCCAAACTATCCCTATTTCTGTCAGAATAGTCCGTACCAAAAAACATTTTGACCCCGAACTGTTCCAAACTGAACTTAAACAATGTAACTGGTCACCTCTTAAATCTCTCCCTATAAACGAGGCAGTGGAATACTTCAATACCACTTTCTTAGCAATCCTGGACCATCATGCCCCAACACGCTGTATTAGAAACAAAACTAAACCAGCTCAATGGCTCTCTAATCAAACTAGGAAACCTATCCTTTGCAAAAATAAATCTTGGGCTAAATGGCGTACCACAAAGAATACTACTGATCACCAAACCTTTAGACAACAAAGAAATATGACAAAAAAAGCCATCCTATTAGATAAAAGGAACTTCTATCTCCAACTACAACAATCATCCCTCAAAGAACCACAAAAATTTTGGACTAGTATTAACAAACTTCTATACCCAGGCAAAACTGCCACACCTAATCCTCTAGGCTCCAACCCTGACTGCCCAACACAAACAGCAAATGCCTTCAACTCTTTCTTTACTACTTCTATACTGAATCTTGCAAACCATCTATCCCCGACACCTCTAATCTGCCTATTCCTACTTCCATCCCCCCCACGCCATTATTCCACCTGGAACCAATACCCACATCCTATATCTGTTCTCTAATCCAAAAACTAAAACCTACTACCCCCTCAGCTGAAAAACTCCCAGCAGAATTCCTGCAAAAAGGAGCTAAGGCTATTGCTTATCCCATCTCCATATTGATCAACAGAACCATAAAAGAAAGCACTATCCCATCTATCTGGAAAATTTCTTACATAATTCCTCTTCACAAACGTGGAAACTCCAATGATTTCTCCAACTTTCGCCCCATAGCTCTACTCTCTCCACTTGCTAAAATAATGGAGAAATGTATCCACAAACAATTACTTTACCACCTTCTCTATCACAATCTACTAGATAACTGTAAACATGGTTTCCGCCCATTCCATAGTACCACCACAGCCTTGCTATCCTTCACTAACTGTATCAACAAAAATCGCAACAATAATATGTTTTCTTCTGCTTTCTTTGTTGACCTATCAAAAGCCTTCAACATGGTTAACCACCGACTCCTCCTACACCTACTGAAGTCCCTCTCACTTGACAGCCTAGCTATGAACTACTTTACATTCTACCTTGAAAACAGACAACAGGCAGTTCTCTGGCAAAATCATCTTTCAAATCTCCTCCCCATCTCTCTAGGTGTCCCTCAGGGTTCCATATTAGGCCCTCTACTGTTTTCCATTTTTATAAATGACCTCCATCTATCCACTCCACTCTCCACCTGCATTCAATATGCAGATGACTCTACTTTAATTTGTTCAGCTACATCCCAAACCGAACTTCATTCCCTTACACAAAAAGCTTTCAGCACTGTAGAACAATGGTTCTCTAACCGTTGTCTTCTCCTTAATCCGAAAAAAAAACAAACATTTGCTCTTTACACCTACCTAAATGTCTACCTCTCTACACTTCACTCTTACAGCCAATAATGGCACCCTTATTTCTCCCGACCCCACCACCAAACTCCTAGGAATTACAATTGATAATCACCTAAACTACGACACCCACATAAATACTACAATAAAATCAATTAACAGAAAACTAGGATCCCTTTATAGAATTAAACCTTTCCTTACACCTGAAGCCAGGACCGCAATAGCTAGAACCCACTTAATCTCTACCCTATTCTACGCTTCCCCCATATATACTAACCTTTCTAAAAATAATCTCAACAAACTAGCCATATCATATAACAATAC
This sequence comes from Protopterus annectens, assembly GCF_019279795.1. NCBI lineage: Eukaryota > Metazoa > Chordata > Ceratodontiformes > Protopteridae > Protopterus > Protopterus annectens. Next base: position 544,023,466 of record NC_056725.1, on the reverse strand, counting down.
TACTAGATTTGCTACAAATTCACCTTTCAGGACTCATCACTGTCTGAATCTAAAACAACTGGGCTGGCTTGAACTCCCTAACCAGCTATGATTTAACCAACTTACAATAGCCCATAAAGCCCTATACCAACCCAGCAACACTCCAATTCTTTCTGCCCTTATCATACCATATAATAGCCTGAAGAATCTACGCTCCTCAAACAAAATGTGGATTCATACTACCTTATCAAAAAACCTAGCAGGTGACTCCTTGTTCTCTAACTCTGTTGGTAAAGTATGGAATCAACTACCACATGATCTTACTTCTCAGACCTCTCTCCCACAATTCAAAACTAATCTAAAAATTTTTTCTCACCAACCACTGGTTATGCTCTTGTACCAACCCTGCCTAACTGTTATCCTTCACTGACTGTTACACTCTATAACAACTATATTCCTACCTATAAACCTCAATATTCTACACTCTATAAACTAACCTTTTTTTACTTAAATATTAATGCTTATGGGTCTTGAGTACTATTTTCCATATTTGACTATTTAATTCAATTTTACAATTTTTTTATGTAAACTTTAACTGAATGTTGTAATATTGTATGTTGATGCCTTTTGTAGACATATTACTTTTAATTTTTCTGTACGTTTTTTTCTGGAGCTTTTCTCCCCGGGCCTCTACTGAAAATGGACATGCATCCAGTTGGACTAGCCCAGTCAACAAATGTAAAATAAATAAATAAACAAAATAAATACTGTTTACCATCAGGTGGTGTTTTGTTATTTCCAGATTTGGAAGTGGAAGCACCCCATTGCTTAGTTCTGAGCGTCCCTTGGGTCTGAAACCTGGTGCTTTTTAAGTGTCTGGGTTTGGCTTGAGTGGCTGTGGAAGGAGCTGGAAAGGACCAGTTCTTGGTAGGCCAGTGCCTACTAAATCTTGGAGGTTGTACTTGTAAGAAATCTTTCACAGTTTGCATAGATTTAGCTTTATCTTCCATCTTTTTTAGAACTTCTTCAGCCTTATTGCAAAACAGACGGTCCTGATGTAAGGGAGCATCCAACAGTTTTGCTTTAACATGATCAGGCAGAGATTGTTCCTTAAGCCAAGCATGCCTTCTAAGCACAGACCTGGTAACAGCAGCCCTGTAGAAGGCCTCTAAAGAATCAAAACCACATTGCAAAGTATGTTATCCAACTTGTTCAGCTAAATGCAATAAATCCTGTAAATCTTTTATTTTCTACACAGTCAGAAATCATTTTCTGTTTAAGCAGTCCCATGATATGCTGTTGATATTTTAGCATACGGAATTGACAGTTTAAAGCCCTGATTGCCAAGGTTGCAGAAGTATAAACATTTTTACCCCATCTATCCAGAGCCCTGGAGTCTCTATCAGAAGGGGTAGGATTTTTAGCAGTAGAAACCTTAATGCCCTTGGGCCCCTGAGAAATGGTTTCTGGATCCGCAACAGGATTTTTGAAAAGAAATTTGTGGGACTCAGGAACCCTGTAGTATCAGTCTGGTTTACTAGGGGCCAGAGGCAGGGAATCAGAGGCCATACTGGATTCTGAAAACACATCATCAACAATGTATAGAACAGGAGGTATAGCCAAAGGCCTATGCTGAGGAAAAAGGAAATCCCTAAGCCTCTTTTTGGAATCAGAAAATTCCTGACTTTCCCAGTGGAAATGCTCCCTTAAGGTATGCAAAGTTTCCCCAAAAGAAAAATCGTCAGGGGGAGAAGCAGAGAGAATGGAATCATATGCATCACAATCCTCATAAGTAGGTATGGAGAAATCCAGGTCATTAGAAGAGTCGGAAGAAACAGAGTCCTGTTCAGAAGAGTCATAATCAAGTTCAGCCCTAGGCCTCTTAGAAGGGGAGGTTGACTACCCTTGATTACAGTAATTAAATCTTCAGCCATTTTGATCGTTTGTCTTTTAAGGCATAGAGGCCTGAACATGTGGCCTGGGTGTCGTTTTTTTTAGACATAGATCAAGATTTAGGCCTTAGTATTGAAGGTGGAGTCGGTTTAATATGCAAGTCTGTAGGCCTGAATACACCCTCAGAAGCCGGTGCCTGCACAGCGGCTCCGGACGCATCCAAGGTAGAGACATCCACGGGTTCCATATGTGAAGCACCTCTAGGCATACCGGACACTGAATGGGTCTCAGTAGAGGCCTGCGAATCAGAAGTAGCGGGTATCAGGGGCTGCGAAAGCGCCTCATTGAGTACCGGCGAACTGGTGGCTTGCTTAGGAGAAGCATAGTCGGCAGTTTTGGACCTCAAAGGCCTGTCTTGGTCTCTTTCTTTGTGTTTTTTCAGTATTCCGGTAGTCGGATGGCTAACAGACGTCATTTCTGGATAATTAAACAGAGAACCAGAATATTTAGAAGCAAAAATGTACCGACGATGGATAGTGTGCTGATCAAATAAAGAACAAAATCGACAGTAAGGTACATCGTGGTCAGGGCCTAGGCAAGGAATACAGTAGAAATGAAAATCCTTATGAGGTATTTGCTTCCCACAAGTAATAAAATTATTAACTTTTACAGACATCGGTAAGGAGCAAGAAAAAGTTTCCCCAATGGGGTACTTAGCTTTTAGTTGAAGATTTTGGTTCTGAAACTCAAAAACGAAAATTTCAGGAGTCAGCCGACCGGCACTTGCGAACTGCTTCTGCTTCAGGCACCGCACGGCAAAAAAGACTGAAGTAATGGCATCGGCTGCATGTTTTATACCCTGATAACTTGACGTCATGGAAGAAGGGACAGCAACCGACGCAGGACCCAAGACTTTGTTAATCAGGCCGACTGAGGGCAACCTGCCAGCAGATTACTCAAATGTAATGATTGCAACAGTGAAACACAAAGAACATCTGTCCTGCGAGCATCCCAGAGAGTTCAGAGATCAAGTCCCTCTGGAGCCTCGTAAAATGTGCCAAATAATTCAGGGACCACATGGCAAAAACATGCCCTGATGCAAAAACACACTTTTCGAACATGTCCATCACCTGGAACTCCCCGTTGGGTGGGTTGACAGCGGGACTTTCCTCAGCCAAATCCTTTTTCATGGCCTCCACCACCACCATAGCATCAACTGGTAACCCTTTGGACCAATGCGGGTTCTCCGGAGGGGAAAGAATTTTGTCTGGTCGCCGAGGTATCACCTCAATGGAATCAGGGTTCTTCCAAGCGCACTGCACGATGAGCTGGACGAGGTCATCAGCAGCAGGGTCACCCAAGAGGTAGAAGGCCGGGCGTGAAAAGGCTGCAGGAACACTGACTCCTCAGATGACGGGTTGGAGGGCTTCCAGTCACCTCTCTCATTTCCAGGATGTCTCCGAAGGAGACATCAGGAGGGGACCATGGGGACCCTTCACCATCATCATAATCCATGTCTTCTGTTAAGGACTTCTTGGGTGAGTCCATGTGCTTCCTCTTGCACATCTTCTTCGAGGGGGCTCCTCAGTGGGGGGTGTCTGAGGAGGACTCGGAAAAGCGGGTACCCTGAACAGGGGTGTCCTGCGGCTTCTCTGCCCGGTGTCCCAGGGGGTGTTCTGTGACAGCTGTAGCTCAGGGGGTGAAAACTGGGGTTCCGACATCAAAGGAGTGCTGCCAGAAGCAACAGCCCTCTCAATCGCGTTGAAGGCAGGCCCACCCGAAGAGGGATGGGAGCCAGGAAACGAGAAAGACAACCTCAGGACCGGGGTCACACCCCACTCCGACGAACTCACCCCCACGGATGGAGCCTCAAGCAGGATCGATGTGGATATTGGCACCGAAGATGGAACCGAGGAAAGAGGTAGCTCTGTACCCCTGGCCGACACGCCCGTCCCCCGATCCCCAGATTGAGGAAGGACAGGTTCAGTGGGAACCAAAGACCAAAGGGGCAAACTTGGAGCTGGCATGAGATGCACCGTACGCGCTGAGGTGATGGGTTCCAAAAAGGATGTCTGAGCAGAAGGCTTCGCAACCGAGGTGGTCGAAGGAGGAGTGTAAAATGGAGTCAATGGATAAGGCAACCCAAGTCCTGCAGGTTGTTGGGTCTTAGAAAATGAGGGAATCCAACAGGCTAAAAACAAGTGATCTACAAGACGCACCATGTCGTCTTCAGAAAGGCTCCTGGTGGATCTAGTGGATAGCCCGAATGGGGAGTCAGAACGTTTGATGAAGGGGCTATACACTTGGCCCAGAAATAGATCTACAGAGGGGGGAGTATCAGATCAGTGGTGCAAGGTCTGCCGGCACAGAAGTCTCTAGTTTTGAGACCGGAAGTAAAGGGGTCAAATCCAGTGAGGTCGGTACAACGCTCAGTGCCGAAGTGGGACTCAGAGCTGAAACGGTCATTCCAAAATGGAAACTAATGACATAGTTGAAGGTGTGCCCTGAGCCAAAGTGGCCACAGGTGTCGAAGTTGAAATAGACGTAGTAAGGTCTATGATCGGTGCCGGCGGCAGGACCAGTGCCAAAACGGGCGCCGGTATCGAAGGTTTCAAGATGGTCGGAGCCGAGGAGACTGATTTATGCTCCGAAGATAACTTTGGGCCTTTGACTTTCCAGGCTTGCTCTCATCACCCGATGGTGAAGAAAGAACACAGTAGGATCTCTCTTTGTCCTTAGGAGAGGTTGAGACCTCCATTGCAGAAATGGCCTCTGAGAAGGGAGACATGAGTAATCCTTTCACAATGAGATTATTTTTGCGCTCACCAAGAGTGCGTTAAACTCTGACAAATGTCACACGGAGGCTGCACCAAAAGGTGGGACACTCCCAAACAGCATACACAATTATCATGAGAATCACTGTTAGATAACTTGCCCTTACATGAAGTACAATGCTTAAAACCTGAAGTATCCTTCTTAACCAACATCTTGATAGAGAAATAAAAGTACAGTTGTGTACACTTACCATAAATGTAGACGTTCTGAGTGTATTCACTGTTGCAGTCATTACATTTGGGTTATCTGCCTGCAGGTAGCCCTCAGCCGGCCTGAATACCAGAGTCTTGGATTCCTGAGTCGGAAGCTGTCTTTTCTTCCATGACGTCAAGAGTATAGAACATGCAGCCGACGCCATTACATCAGTTTTTCTTGCCCCAGATGTCAGGTGCCCCCACAATGGGAAGCAATTATACGTTATGGTACACCTCCATCAAAAAGCAAATACACAAGAAAGCTTAGGTACACCAAACAAAAAGGAAAGGGATAATTGGCTAGGCTTAAAATGGCTTGCAAGGGCAGTTAGCCTAGTACTAACATATGAACCTAATAAGGTAGAGCCAAAAGAAGTCGGGGCTGGAGGGAGGGTAACCAGGACTGCAACAGGATTACACTGAAACATCTACATTCATGGCAAGTGTACACAACTGTACTATGTACTTCGTGTTTCACTGTTGAAGTCATTACATTTGGGTTGATTCCCAAAGCTAAGGAAGGGAGGAGGAAGTTAGAGAGCATTAAGGACCAGCTATTAAGCCCTGCAAGACTGCATTGGCAAAACCAGCTCTGGATTTAGAAAACAAAATAGGTATGTGGTAATGCTTGGTGAAGGTATGTACAGAGCTCCAGGTAGCAACTTCTAGGATGTCCCTGGTAGGGACGCCTCTGAGAAAGGATGTAGAGGTAGATGCAGCCCTGGTGGAATGTGATCTCATCCCCTGTGGGGTAGGTTTTCCATGGTGCTTATAGCAGAAATAAATGCAATGGGATATCCATTTAGAAATGGTTTGCATTGAAATGGCCTTCCCCTCTGCCCCTGCAGCAAAGCCAACTAGCAGCTGTTCAGATTTTCTGTGAGGCTTAGTCCTGTCCAAATAAAATCTAAGTTGTCTGTGCACGTCCAAAGAGTGCAGTATTTGTTCTCCTTTGTTTTGTGGATTCGGGAAAAAGGTAGGCAAATGAATGGACTGATTTAGACCCACACTAGACACCACCTTGGACATAAAAGGAAGGATTGGTCTTGAGGGAAAATCTATCTGCATGGAAGATAATGAAGGGCTCCACTGCCATGAGGGCCTGTAATTCAGACACTCTTCTTGCTGAAGTGGTGGCTAGAAGGAAGGCTGTTTTCCAAGAAAGGAATTGCAACTCTGCAGTAGCAGTTGGTTCAAATGGAGGGAGAGTGAGCTTTTCCAATACAATGTTAAGGTCCCAGGCTGGAGTAGGGGCTCGCCTGGGGGGGGGGTCTTAAATTTTTGGCCTCTCTGAGGAATTGCTTTAGCAGGGGGTGAGAGAAGGAGGGTGGTTCAGTATTATAATGTGCTGAAATGGCAGCGGCATGAATTTTAATTGACGAGAATGATAGGCCCTTGTGGAGCATTTCTGTTAAGTACTGAAGAATATGAGGTAAGATGGGCACTGCTGTGCTCATCCCTAGAGTCTGGCTCCAGGAACAGTATCTTTTCCACTTTTAAGCATAGGATTTTCTAGTACTAGGTCTACTTGCTTCCAGAATGACATCTAGCACCTGCTTACTGGGAGATGCTATTGGAGAGCTCAAGGAATTAGCCAGGATTCAGGGTTTGAAGCTGAGGGTGCAGAATCTAGCCCACCTGCTGGGACAGCAGGGAAAGTACAGTTGTGTACACTTACCAAAAATGTAGATGTTCGAGTGCATTCACTGTTGCAGTCATTACATTTGGGTAATCTGCTAGCAGGTAGCCCTCAGTCGGCCTGAATAACAAAGTCTTGGGTCCTGCGTCGGTTGCTGTCTCCTCTTCCATGACACCAGGGGTATAAAACATGCAGCCAACGCCATTTTATTCAGTTTTTCTTGCCCCAGATGTCAGGTGCCCCCCAAAAGGGGGGCAAAAAAAAAATATATATATATGTATAAATAAACAGCAATACGTAAAAATGCATTTTTAGCAACAAACTTTACCTTCATCTAAAAGCAAATACACCACAAAGGCTTTAGAATATAGTGAAGGAAAGAGAAGTTACAGAAAAGGGGGATGGAGGGTGGGAAACCAGGACTGCAACAGTGAATACACTCGAACATCTACATTTATGATAAGTGTACACAACTGTACTATGTTCTTCGTGTTTCACTGTTGCTGTCATTACATTTGGGTAGAATCCCAAAGCTATGGATAGGAAGATGGAACTAAACAGCATTAGGAGCGGCTATAAGGCCCTGCAGAACTGCAGTGGCAAAGCCTGCCCTGGATTTGGAGAAGAGAGGCAAATGATAATGCTTTGTGAAGGTATGAACAGAGCTCCAAGTAGCAGCTTCTAGAATCTCTTTGGTTGGAACTCCTCTGAGAAAAACTGCTGAGGTAGAGGCAGCCCTGGTGGAATGTGACCTGATTCCCTTGGGCACCAGGATTACCATGGTGCAAGTAGTAGAAACTAATGCAGTGGCTTATCCACTTAGAAATAGTCTGCTTTGATATAGCCTTCCCTTCTGATCCTGAAGCAAATGCCACCAGTAGTTGTTCAGACTTTCTTAGAGATTTGGTCTTGTTCAAGTAGAATCTTAGTTGTCTGTGTACGTCCAATGAATGCAGAATCCGCTCCCCCTTGTTTTGCGGATTTGGGTAAAATGTTGGCAGGTGAATAGTTTGTTTAAGAGCCACACTGGATACCACCTTAGGCATAAAGGATGGATTGGTCCTGAGGGACACCCTGTCTGGGTAAAATGTAATAAAAGGCTCCACAGCCATGAGGGCCTGTAGTTCTGAAACCCTTCTTGGTGAAGTGATTGCCAAAAGGAAAGCTGTTTTCCAAGATAAAAATGTTATATCCGCAGTACCTGCTGGTTCAAAAGGAGGCAGGGTGAGCTTTTCCAGCACAAAATTGAGGTCCCATGCAGGAATTGGTGATCTTCTGGGAGGTCTTAAATTTTTGGCCCCTCTAAGATATTGTTTTAGCAGAGGATGAGAAAGGATGGGAGGCTCCGTGTTGTAATGAGCCGAGATGGCAAAGGCATGGATTTTTATTGAGGAAAAAGGCCCTTGTCAAGCATCTCAGTCAAGTATTGTAAAATCTGAGGGATATTTGGTTTTGCTGTGTCTGTTCCTTGTGCTTGGTTCCAAGCACACAATCTCTTCCATTTATCAGCTTAAGATTTTCTAGTACTAGGCCTTCTGGCTTCCAAAATGACATCCATCACAGATTTACTGAGACGTGTTGTTTGACAAATTAAATGATCAGCCATGCTGCAAGGTTCAGAGTTTGGAGCTGAGTGTGCAGAATTTGATTGTTCTGGTGCGATAGTAGATGAGGTATTTGAGGCAAGTACCAAGGAGGGAGGTGAGACATATTCCTTAGAATTCGGTACCAGTGATGGCGAGGCCAGTCCGGAGCAATAAGGATCATTCTTGGTTTTTCCTGTCTGACTTTTAGTAAGACCTTGGAGAGAAGAGGCAGAGGGGGAAAACATAGACTGATAGGTTGTTCCAACTGAAGGATAAGGCTCCCCCATTTCCGTGTTACCATGCTGAAGATTTGTGGATCCAGTTTCCACTCGTGCGGGTCCATAAGATTTCTGCTTAGGTTGTTTGCCAGAGTATTTTGTTTTCCTGGTAGGAACTGAGCTTGAAGATGTACTTAGTAAGTCAAGGCTGTGTCCCACAATTCCATGGCTAGTCAGCAAAGGGGGTAGGAATGTGTCCTCCCCTGCTTAAGTACCACATAACCTTGGTGTTGTCCGCCTTTATCAGTAGTTGTCCTGGATGAAGTAAGTCCTTGAAGGCTGTCAGAGCATTCTGAACAGCTAGCATCTCTTTCTGGTTGATATGCAGATGCATTTGTTTTGGGCTCCATATGCCCTGAATGCATCTCCCCGCCAGGTGGGCCCCCCAAGCATAGTCTGATGAGACTGTAGTTAGGGTTTGGGTGGCAGGGGTACAGTGAAAGACAGTCCCTTGTTTTGGTGACATATCTCTGCCCACCAAAGAAACTCCTGTTGTAGGTAGGGAATGAGAGGAATCATTGTTTCCAGACTGTGACAGTGTTGACTCCATAAGCTTTCTAGGTACCATTGAGGTTTCCTCATATGCAGTCTTGCATATGGAATTAGTAGAATGCAGGATGCCATGAACCCCAAAGCCTGCAGAATTTGCCTTGCAGATAACTGGATTTTTGTTGCCATCTGTTTGAAGTATGTTGTCAGTTGCCTTTGTTTGTCTGACGTAAGGTAAGCCATCTGGGCAGTTGTATTCAAGCTTGCACCCAAGGAAGGTAATTATTTGCGAGGGTACCAGTTGTGATTTATTTTTGTTTATTGTGTACCCTAGGCATGTTAGAAGCCTTTTTACAATGCCAGACGCTGAAGAGGAATGTCCTTGTTCTCTGCTTGAATGAGACGGTCGTCCAGGTAAGGATAAATCTGTATGCTTCTTTGCCTGCAAAATGCAATTACTGGTGCCAGGCACTTTGTAAAGACCCTGGGCGCAGTAGATAAGCCAAAGGGCAGTGCAGAGAATTGGTAATGAAAATAACCTGCCTTGAAGCGGAGGTATCTTCTGCACGATTCCCTTATTGGGATATGCAGGCATGCCTCTTTGAAGTCTAGCGTCACTAACCAAGCGTTCCTGCACAGCATAGGCAGTAGCTGTTATGAAGTCAGCATTTTGAATTTTGGAATGTCCAGGAACGTGTTCAAAATTGATAAGTCCAGTATTGGACGCCAGGCATGGTCTTTTCTGGGTACCAGGAACAGTCTTGAATAAAAACCTTGTCCTTTTTCCTGTTCTGGTACTGGTTGAATAGCCCCGATATCCATGAGGGACGTAACTTGTTTCTGTGCCTCTGCCCATTGATTTTGTGGCATATCTGGCCAACCGTTTGGAATTGGCAAAGTATGGAAATGAAATCTGTACCCCTGGGATACTATGTTTAATACCCACTTGTCCTGGGTAATTAACTGCCAATTTTGAGCATGAAGTGCTAGCTTTCCCCCCAAGGGGGCTGCCAAAAGACAAGTGCTTGGTGAAGGTAGAGGGAAAGTCATTGAGACTGCTTACTGTAGGGTTGTGCTTTATTTCCTCCAGATTTGGAGGTGGAGGCACCCCATTGCTTTGACCTGTAAGAACTCTGTGATTGGTATCTAGAGCCCTTTGAGCACCTGGATTTGCCTTGAGAGGCTCTGTTGGATACAGGAAAGGACCAATTTTTAGTAGGCCAATGCCTACTGAACCTGGGTGGCTGCACTTGTAAGAAATCTTTTACAGTTTGCATAGATTTAGCTTGGTCTTCCATTTTCTTTAAAACCTCTTCTGCCTTATTACCAGAGTATCATGCTGTAAAGGGGCATCCAACAATTTAGCTTTAACATGATCAGGTAGATTTTGCTCTTTGAGCCAGGCATGCCTTCTCATCACAGATCCAGTAACTGCGGCCCTGCAAGAGGCCTCCAAGGAATCAAAACCACATTGCAAAGTATGCTTTCCAACCTGCCCTGCTGCATGCAATAATTCCTGTAATTCTTTATTTTCCACACAATCAGAAATCAACATCATTTTCTGTTTCAATAAGCCCATAACATGCTGTTGATATTTAAGCATACGAAACTGGTAGTTTAAGGCCCTAATTGCCAAGGTTGCAGACATATACACCTTCTTTCCCCATCTATCCAGCGCCCTGGAACCTCTATCAGAGGGGGTAGGATTTTTGGCTGTAGAGGCCTTTACACCTTTGGGACCCTGTGAGATAGTCTCAGGGTCTGCAGCAGGATTTTTGACTAGAAATTTGTGGGAGTCAGGAACCCTGTAATATCTGTCTGGCTTACTAGGAGCTGGAGGGTAGGGAATCAGCAGCCATGCATGATTCCGAAAACACATCAACAATGTCTAATACAGGAGGTATAGCCAAAGGCCTATGCTGAGGAAGAAAAAGGAAATCCCTAAGCCTCTTTTTTGATTCAGAGAAATCCTGACTCTCCCAATGAAAATGTTCCCTTAAAGTATGCAAGGTTTCACCAAAAGAATAATCCTCAGGAGGAGATGCAGATGGGATGGATTCTTCTGCATCTGAATCCTCAGAGGATGGAACAAAAAAATTCCTGATCAGAAGAGGAATTAGAAGAAATGGAAATTATGATTCATAATCAGTGTTTTGCCTAGGCCTCTTAGCAGGGGGGGTTGGGAACCCATGATCAAGGTAATTAAGTCCTCAGCCATTTTAATCATCTGTGTTTTAGGCATAGGGGCCTGAGCATGTGGCTCATGCATCGGTTTTTTAGACTTAGATGTTTTTGATCTTGTTTTTGAAGCTGACGTCGGTTTTATACAGAAATGTTGAGGCCTGAAAACACCCTCAGAAGCCGGTGCCTGCTCAGCGGCTAAGGACCCATCCAAGGGAAAGACATCCGTGGGTTCAATACTCTGAGAATCTCTCGGCATAACGGACTCCGCATGGGTCTCGGTAGAGGCCTGCGAGTCAAAAGTAGCGGGTATCAGGGGCTGCAAAAGCACCTCACCGAGTATTGGCAAACTGGCGACTGACTTAGGAGAAGCTTCGTCATAGGTTTTGGACCTCGACGGTCTGTCTTTTTCTTTGCATTTTTTGTGAACTTCGGTAGTCGGATTGCTACCCGACGACATTTCAGGGTAATCAAATTTGGATCCAAAATATTTTGAAGCAAAAATATACTGATGCTTATTAGTGCATTGGTTAAATCTAGCACAAAACCGACAGCAAGGCATGTTATGATCTGGGCCTAGGCAAGGAATACATTACAAATGAAAATCATTATGAGGTATTTGCTTCCCACAAGTAATGCGATTATTAACTTTTACTGATATCGGGTAAGGAGCAAGAAAAAGTTTCCTCAACGGGGTACTTAGCTTTAGTTGAAGACTTCGGTTCTGAAACTCGAATGCGAAAATTTCAGGAGTCGGCCGACCGGCACTTGCAAACTGCTTCTGCTTCGGGCACCATGTGGCAAGAAAGACTGAATAAAATGGCGTAGGCTGCATGTTTTATACCCCTGACGACCTGACGTCATGGAAGAGGAGACCGCAACAGACGCAGGACCCAAGACTTTGTAATTCAGGCTGACTGAGGGCAACCTGCCAGCAGATTACCCAAATGCAATGACTGCAACAGTGAAACACGAAGAACATGGTGTCTGAGGTAGGTGCCATGGCTCCAGCAGTATCATACTGCGCAAGAGGGGGTACACCACAGCTGGCGTCGCCAGTCTGGTGCAATCAGTATTATCCTTGGCTTGTTCTGTTTGAGCTTTTGCAGAACGTTCGAGATGAGAGGCAGAGGGGGAAAGGCATAAACCGAGAGGCTTTCCCAGGTAAAGAACAAGGCATCCACTCTCCAAGCTTGACTGTGGGGAGTCCTTGTGCAGAATTTGTCCAATTGGTAGTTCTGAGAGGAGGCAAGCAGGTCTACCTCTGGAGTCCCCTATTTGTTCCTCAAGAGGTTGAATATTTTTGGTTCAAGTTTCCATTCGTGTGGGTCCATGAGATTTCTGCTTAGGTCGTCTGCCGGTGAATTTAGCTTGCCTGGCAGGAATTGAGCTTGTAGGTGGACTTGGTAGCTCAAGGCTGTGTTCCACAGAGCCATGGCTAGTCTGCAGAGGGTACGAATGGGTTCCCCTCTGCTTATGTATCACTTAACTGTGGTGTTGTATGTCTTTACCAATAATTGTCCTGGAAGGATGTGGTCTTTGAAGACTGTCAGGGAATTCTGTACAGCTAACATTTCTTTTTGGTTGACATGCAGGTGCATCTGACTTGGGTTCCATTTGCCCTGAATGCACTGCCCTGCCAAGTGAGCCCCCCCATGCACAGTCTAATGCATCTGTTGTTAGGGTTTGGGCGGCAGGTGGTGGAGTGAAAGGGAGCCCTTTGTTGTGGTAGCAGGCCTCTGCCCACCAAAGGAACTCTGTCTTTATACAAGGAATGATAAGAATCATTGATTCCAGGTCCTGAGAATGTTGGCACCATAGACTTTTTAGATACCATTGTAGTTTCCTCACATGCAGTCTTGCATATGGAATTAGTAGAATGCAAGAGGCCATAAACCCCAGGGCTTGCAGAATTTTCCTTGCAGATAGCTGGGTCTTTGTGGCCAGTGGTTTGAAGTAGGTTGTCAAATAAACTTGTTTCTCTGGAGTGAGGAAAGCCATCTGGGAAATTGTGTTCAAGCTTGCTCCCAGGAATACAACCTGTTGGCAGGGTACTAGGTGAGATTTCTTTTCGTTTTTGGTGTACCCCAGTGAGGTTAGAAGCTTCTTTACGAATGCCAGATGTTTTAATAGCAAGTCCTGGCTTTCTGCCTGAATCAGACAATCATTCATCTATGGGTATATTACTCTGCCTGCAAAATGCAATGGCTGGAGCTAGACACACTGTGAAAACCCTGGGCGCAGTAGATAAGCCAAAGGGAAATGCAGAGAACTGACAGTGCATGGAGCCTGCCCTGAAGCGTAGGCATTTCCTGCAAGATTCCCTTATTGGAATGTGCAGGTAAGCTTCCTTTAAGTCTCAGGTTGCCAACCAGGCATTTTTACCTAGCATAGGAAACAGCTGTTGAAGTGTTAGTATTTTGAATTTTGAGATTACCAAAAAGGTGTTTAGAATAGAGAGGTCCAGAACAGGACGCCAGGAGCTGTCTTTTCTGGGTACCAGGAAAAGTCTTGAATAAAAACCTTGTCCCCTTTCTTCTGCTGGGACTGGTTGAATAGCCCTGATACTTAGAAGAGAGAGAACCTGCTGGTGAGCTTCTGCCCACTGATTTGGGGGTAGGTCTAGCCAACAGTTTTGGGTTGGTAGGGAGTAGAAGTGGAATTTGTATCCTTGGAAAACTATATTTAAAACCCATTTGTCCTGGGTAATGAGTTCCCAGTTTTTTGCATGCAGGGTGAGCTTTCCTCCTAAGGGAGCAGGCAGTTGAGCAGGGCTTGGAAGGGTTAAGGTTAAGTCATAGTGACATTTTTCCGTAAGGGGGTGTCTTACTACTTCCTGCTTTGGAAGTGGGAGCGCCCCACTGCTTAGGCCTGTGCGTAGCCAGAGACTGCAACCTAGGTGGTCTGCGGTTCCTGGGTTTGGACTGAGAAGGCCTGGAAGAGACTGGAAAGGAACAATTCTTTGAATGCCAATGTCTACTAAATCTGGGAGGCTGTACTTGCACGAAATCTTTAACAGGTTTCATAGATTTAGCTTTTTCCTCCATCTTTTTGAGGACTACTACTGCTTTGTTGCCAAACAGGCGGTCTTGGTTTAAGGGAGCATCCAGTAATTTAGCTTTAACATGATCTGGCAACTTTTGCTCCTTAAGCCAAGCATGCTTTCTAAGTACAGACTCAGTGACAGCAGCCATGCAAGACACTTCTACAGAGTCAAAACCACACTGCAAAGTATGTTTACCAACTTGTTCAGCAGAATGCATTAAATCCTGTAATTCTGTAAGTTCAGCACAGTCAGGAATCAACATCATTTTCTGTTAAAGTGGTCCCATAATATGCTGCTGGTACTTTAACATTTGAAAAGTACAGTTTTGTACCTACCATAAATGTAGATGTTCGAGGATTCCCTTGCTGCAGTCCTGACAATTGGGTATAGTCCGCGTCCCAGTCGGCCCGAATACCAGATGATCGCCGAGCGTCATGGCTGGTTGGCGATCAGTGCGTCAGAGAGCCCGCGCATGACCGACGTCATTTCCTCAGTCTTTCTTGCCCCAGATGTCAGAAGACCCAAAAGACAAGTCCCAAAACAACCTGCACCAAAAAACATGTACAATATATACAGTAATATATACAAAAAATATAAGTATGTAAACTCACCTACACAACCACCCTGAAACACAGAGGGGAAGGAGGAACATCTACATTTATGGTAGGTACAAAACTGTACTATGTTCTTCGCCTTCCCTTGCTGCAGTCCTGACAATTGGGTAGAATCCCAAAGCAGAGATAAGGGAGGCTGGCAAATTATAAAGTAGCAGGAGCTGACAACATGCCTTGTAAAACAGCTGTGGCAAAACCAGCTCTAGTCTTAGAGTATATAGGCAGGTGATAATGCCTAGAGAAAGTATGCACTGAACTCCAAGTAGCTGCTTCCAGAATATCCTTAGTTGCCACCCCTTAGAAATGCTGTTGAAGTGGCAGTAGCCCTAGTGGAATGAGGCCTAATCCCAGCTGGAACCTCTTTGCCATGATGGGAATAACAAAATGCAATGCAAAAGCCAATCCACCTAGAAATAGTTTGTTTTGACACAGGCTTGCCCTGTGAACTTAAAGCAAAAGAAACAAGCAACTGCTGAGACTGCCTAAAATCTTTAGTCCTGCTCAAATAATAGCAATTGCCTATGTACATCTAAAGTGTGCAAAATCTTTTCCCCTTTATTTTGAGGATCTGCAAAAAGGCAAATGAATAGTTTGGTTTAAAGCCACACTAGAAACCACCTTAGGCATAAAGGAAGGATTAGCGTAATGATACCCTGTCCTTATGGAAAATCAAAAGGGCTCTACTGCCATAAGGGCCTGCAACTCAGACACCCTTCCTGCAGAAGTAATAGCCAACAGAAAAGCAGTCTTCCATGACAAATATTTCAATTCAGCAGTAGCTGCAGGCTCAAAAGGTTGTAGAGTAAGTTTTTCCAACACAAAATTGAGATCCCAAGCAGGAGTAGGAGCTCTACGGGGGTCTTATATTCTTTGCCCCTCTAAGAAACTGCTTGAACAAAGGATGCGAGAACAAAGGTGGGTCACAATCATAGTGAGCTGAAATTGCTGCAGCATGAATCTTTATGGAAGAGAAAGACAAACCTTTGTCCAATAATTCAGTAAGATATTGAAGAGCCACACTCAAATTAGGCTCTGAAATCTCCAAATTCTTTGCTGTACTCCAAAATAAAAATCTCTTCCATTTTACACTCCTAGTACTAGGCCTTCTAGCTTCCATAATCACATTTAAAACTTGTTGAGGAAGCTGAGACCTACCATGCTTCAACACAGAATATGCCAAGCTGTGAGATGAAGAGATTGAAGCTTGACATTGAGCAGATGACCGTCCTGCTGAGATAACAGATGAGGAATCAGAGGTAAAGGCCATGGAGGCTTCTTTACAAGACTCCTTAGAAGTGGGTACCAGTGTTGCCGAGGCCAATCTGGAGCTATCAAAATCATCCTTGGCCTGTCCTGTCTGACCTTTAGTAATACCTTTGGAAGAAGAGGTAGAGGTGGAAAGGCATAGACATGAAGGTTTTTCCAACTGAAAGACAGAGCATCCACTTTCCAAGCTGTGTGATGAAACCCCTTTGTGCAATACTTTGGCAGCTGGTGGTTTAGTGGAGAAGCGAACAGATCTATGTCTGGAGTTCCCATGACACTGTCAATTTCTGAAATACATGAAGATCCAGTTTCCACTCGTGGGGATCCATGATTTGTCTGCTTAATACATCTGCTAGGAGTTCTGTGCTCCTGGCAGAAACCTTGCCTGAAGAGTCAGTTGCAGGCTTAGCAGTCTCCCATAAAATCATTGCTCGCCTGCATAGAGGATAAGAATGTGTTCCCCTTGCTTGTTGATGTACCACATGACAGTTGTGTTGTCTGTCAGAATCAACACCTGCCCTGGAAGAAGTAACTCCTTGAACGCCATCAATGCAAACTGGACTGCTAACATCTCCTTCATGTTGATATGTAGATGCTGTAGTCTGGCAGGCCACTTGTCTTGTATCCACTTTCCATTTAGATGAGCTCCCCAAGCAGTGTCCGAGGCATCTGTCGTTAAAATCTGACTCGCCTCTGGCCGGGTCACAGAGAGTCCCTTGTTTAGGTGACATTCCTGAGCCCACCACAAGAATTCCTTTTGAAGGCAAGGTATTATTTGAATGACAGTGTCCAAATCTTGGCAGTGCTGTGTCCATACATTTTGAGATACCATTGCAGCTTCCTCATATGCAGTTTGGCATTGGGAAGCACCAGAATACAAGATGCCATGAACCCTAATGCTTGAAGGACTGTCCTTGCAGTCAGCACGGACTGATGAGATAGTTGATGGAAGTAAAGTGACAGACTCTTTTGTTTGTCCGGGGTTAAAAGGCCATCTGGGCTGCTGTATTCAGTCTCACACCCAGAAAGCACATGTCTTGAGAGGGTACTAGACTGGACTTTATTTCGTTCACAGAATACCCTAGGCATCTTAGCACTGTTATGACATATTCCAGATGCTGTAGAAGGTGTTCTTTTCCTTGAGCCAGAATCAGGCAGTCGTCCAAGTAAGGATAAATTTGAATGCCTTGAAGCCTGAAGTAAGCTATCACTGGAGCCAGAACCTTTGTGAATACTCAGTAGATAAGCCAAAGGGCAATGCAGAGAACTGATAATGAAAATCTCCAGTTCGAAACGCAGATACTTTCTGCAACTTAGCCTTATGGGCACATGAAGGTAAGCTTCCTTGAGATCCAAAGTTACCATCCAGTGATCCTTGCCCAGCAGAGGTAACAGTTGCTGTAACGTCAACATCTTGAACTTGGGAATGTCCAGATAAGTGTTGAGGATAGATAAATCCAAAATTGGTCTCCACGTGTTCCCCTTCTTTGGCACTAGGAACAGGCGAGAATAAAAGCCCCTTTCTGACACAGGGACTGGCTGAATAGCCCTTATCTGGAGTAACTGAGAAACTTGCTTGTGAGCCTCTTTTCTTTGTGGAGGAGGAACATCTGGCATGCCTTTGAAAGGGGCATTGTGTGGAAATAAAATCTGTACCCGTGATGAATGATCTCCAGCACCCATCTGTCTTGAGTGATTAAATCCCAATTTTCTTTGAAAAGAGACAATCTTCCTCCCAAAGGAGCTGCCAGACGAGTCCACTGGCAGCTGAAAAGGCAGGTCATTGGTTCTGCTACGAAAGGACTGACCCCTGCCCTCACCAGAAGTCTGAGCAGGTGAACTGTCTGATCTAGGCCTAGACCTACCCCTAGACTGGGAACCATAAGCAGGATATGTCCACCCCTTAGCAGGCCAATTTCTACTAAACTGGAGGCTGCACCTGCAAAAATCTTTAACAGTCTGCATAGACTTAGCTTTGTCCTCCATTTTCTTTAAAACTGCTTCCACAGGCGGTCCAAACAACACATCAGACTGTAAAGGAGCATCCAAAATCCTGGTCTTAACATGCTCAGCTAAATTCTGATCCTTCAACCATGCATGTCTGCTAAGAACAGAACTAGTAGCAGCCACCCTCGAGGAGGCCTGAATAGCATCAAAACCACACTGCAAAGAATGCTTACCCACTTGTTCAGACACATGAACCAAATCCAGCAATTCTTTACACTCAATACCTTCCCGCCAAAGCATCCACCTTAGATTTCAATTGTGAAAGGAGATAATTCTGATATTTCAGCATATGAAATTGACAATTCAAGCCCTCATGGCTAGAGTGGAAGAAGTATAAACTTTCTTACCCCACCTATCCAAAGCCCTTGCCTCTTTATCAGAGGGTACAGGATTTTTAACCACAGAAGCTTTAACACCTTTAGGCCCCTGAGAAACAGTTTCTGGGTCCGCCCTGGGACTCTTAAACAAATACTTATGAGCTTCGCGCCCTATAATACCTATCAGGCTTAACAGGAGGGAGGCAAGGAATCAGGGTTCAGAGAAGCCTCTGCAAAACATCCTCCACCACATTCAACACAGGAGGAATAGCTAAGGGCCTATGCTGGGGCAAAACAAGAATTCCTAAGCCTTTTCTGGAGTCAGAGTAATCTTGGCCTTCCCATTTAAAGTGCTCCCTCATGGAGTGAAGAGTCTCTGAAAATGAAAAATCCTCAGGAGGAGAAGCTGAAGGAGTGGAATCATCCACATCAGAATCAGAATAAGTAGGAAACTCTTGCAAGTCTTCCACAGAAGACTCTGAAGCCTGTGAACACTGTTCAAAACTATCAAACTGCTGGTCCACCCTACGGCTCTTATGACCAGGGGGCATAGAACCTCTAATCAGAGTAATCAAATCTTCTGCCATTTTAAGCATATGTTTCTTAGGCACAGAGCCGAAATGCTAGGAGAAGCCCCTACAGAAGCTGAACTTGGCCTTCCTCTAAAGAAGCTTTGGCAACAGAAGGAGGGCCCTAACTACCTTGGGAAGAGAGGGAAGAACAGTTACCTGAGAAGCCCCTCAGCCTGGCCTACCTCCTGAGAGGGCACATCCTGTAACAGTAAAGTATCTGCCTGAGACTCCATAGAGACTCCTGGCAAAACCTCTGGCTCCCTGAGCCTTCTAAAGGACCGGCGTCCGGGACTGCGGTTCCTCACCCTAGACTTCACTGTTTTGTCCTTGCGCTTTAGATGAAGCAGGCGCCGGAGCATCCGGCGGCATAGTATAATTGCAACGCTTCCCAAACACTAACCTAGCACAATCAAGCCTCCTCTTAATTAAATCTAGCACAAGGCGGCAACCAACAACGTCGTGCTCAGGCCCTAAACAAGGTATACACAAAGTATGATAATCCCTATGCGGTATCTGCTTCCCACAAGAAATACAGTTATTCACTTTTTCTGACATCCGGTTAAATACTGAGGCAAGAAAAACCAAAATGTTCTCAGCCAACTCTGTATTCGGTCTGAAACTCCGTATCGGAAAATCTCAGAACGCCAACCTGCACTCAAAATTGCTTCTGCATCGGACCATGCGGCAAAAGCCATGACCGGGCCAGCCTTATACTCTGGTATTCGGGCCGACTGGGACGCGGACTATACCCAATTGTCAGGACTGCAGCAAGGGAAGACGAAGAACATCTGGCAATTTAAAGCCCTAATGGCCAAAGTAGCAGAAGTGTATACCTTCTTGCCCCATCTGTCCAAGTCTCTAGAATCTCTATCAGAAGGGGTAAGATTTTTGGCAGCAGTAGCCTTAATGCCATTTGGACCTTGGGAAATGGTCTCTGGAACCGCAGTAGGATTCTTGAAGAGGAAATTGAGAGAGTCAGGTACTCTTGTAATACCGGTCAGGTTTTCTGGGAGCTGGAGGTAAAGTGTCTGGGGGCAGGCTAGATTGCAAGAAAGCATCATCTACAATGTCCAGAACAGGAGGGATACCTAAAGGCCTGTGTTGAGGAAGGAGTAAGTATTCCCTACGCCTCTTTTTGGAGTCAGAGTAACCCTGGATTTCCCAATGGAAATGCTCCCTAAGAGAGTGCAAGGTTTCACCAAAAGAAATATCTTCTGAAGGGGAAACAGAGGGAATGGAATTCTCTGCATCAGAATCCTCATAGGTAGATAAGGGCAAATCCTGGTAAACAGAAGAAACAGAAATATCAGAATCTTGATCAGATGGAAAATCAGTTCTAAGTCTCTTAGAGGGGGAAGGCTGGCTTCCCCTAATTAAAGTAATAAGGTCTTCAGCCATTCTAAGCATTTGTTTTTTTTTTTGCATATTGACCTGACCATGCGGTCTGGACGTCGGTTTTCTAGGCATGGGTCGAATTTCAGGCCTAGATGAAGAAGATGGCGTCGGTTTAAAATGCAAGTCTGTAGGCCTGAATACACCCTCAAAAGCCGGTGCCTGCACAGTGGCTCCAGACCCATCTAAGGTAGAGACATCCATAGGTTCCATAGTCGATGAAGCATCTCGCGGCATACCGGACTCCGAATGGGTCTCAGTAGAGGCCTGCGAATCTGAAGTGGCGGGTATCACGGGTTGCGAAAGCACCTCACTGAGTACCGGTGGACTGGTGACAAGCTTAACAGAAGCGTCATCGGCAGTTTTGGACCTATGCAGTCTGTCTCTGTCTTTATCCTTACGTTTTTTCGGATTATCGGTAGTCGGATGGCTTACCAAAGCCATTTCTGGATAGTTATACTGAGCACCAAAATAATTTGCTGCAAAAATAGACCGACGACGAATAGTTCGGGGGTTGAATAAGGCACAAAACCGACAGCGAGGGATGTCTTGGTCTGGGCCTAGGCAAGGAATGCAGTATGAATGAAAATCTTTATGAGGTATTTGCTTTCCACAGGTAAGACAATTGTTAACTTTTACTGACATCGGTTAAGAGCAAGAAAAAGGATCCCCAACGGGGTACTTAGCTTTTTTGAAGACTTCGGTTCTGAAACTCAAAATCGAAAATTTCAGGAGTCGGCTGACCGGCACTTGTGAACTGCTTCGGCCACTGCGCAGCAAGAAAGACTGATGTAATGGCATTGGCTGCATGTTTTATACCCCTGACGACCTGGCGTCATGGAAGAAAAGACAGCATCCGAAGCAGGAATCCAAGACTCTGGTATTCAGGCAGGCTGAGGGCTACCTGCAGGCAGATAACCTAAATGTAATGACTACAACAGTGAAACACGAAGAACATCACCACAGACCAACTGTATAATCCTAGTCAAAGTCAACTCTTTTCAAAAAAGTCACAAATATAACAACAGCCTGGTATGAATGAGAAAAGGGAAACACCGGAATAAAAATTAGCTAACAGGTTAAGCAATACCAACTATGGTATTGAAGAAACACCACAAGATTAAGGGAGGAAAGGCCGTACCAGCAATGGTACTTGAATGTGTACCAACAGTAACTACAGGTAGAGAAGAAAAACCAAGGTCAGATAGAAGAAAAGACACTAGAAAAACTAATCGCTTAATAACATATGAAGATATAGTACAGTTTTGTACCTACCATAAATGTAGATGTTCGAGGATCCACATTGCTGCAGTCCTAACTATTGGGGTAGTCCGCTGTCCAGTCGGCCCGAATACCAAAGTATATGGCTGACGTCGGTCAGGGCGCATTAGACTGACGTCAGTACGTCAGGGTACTAATGCGCATGACCGACGTCATATCCTCAGTCTTTTCTTGCCCCAGATGTCAGAAGACCCTGAAAAGATAAGGCCAAAACCAAAAACTCCAAATATACCTGCACCAAAAATATGTACAATATATACAAAATTACCAGAATATAACCTCACCTACACAACCACCCCTAAACACAGAGGGGAAGGAGGGAGGAATTGGACTGCAGCAATGTGGATCCTCGAACATCTACATTTATGGTAGGTACAAAACTGTACTATGTTCTTCATTCCACATTGCTGCAGTCCTAACTATTGGGTAGAATCCCAAAGCAGAGGTAAGGGAGGCTGGCAAATCATAAGGAAGCAGGAACTGACAACATGCCTTGCAAAATAGCTGTGGCAAAACCAGCCCTAGACTTAGAGTAGAGAGGAAGGTGATAATGCTTACAGAAAGTATGCACTGAACTCCAAGTAGCTGCCTCCAAAATATCCTTAGTTGCCACCCCTTAGAAATGCTGTTGAAGTGGCAGTAGCCCTAGTGGAATGAGGCCTAATCCCAACTGGAATCTCCTTGCCATGATGGGAATAACAAAATGCAATGCAAAACCCAATCCACCTAGAAATAGTTTGTTTTGACACAGGCTTGCCCTCAAGAACCCAAAGCAAAAGAAACAAACAACTGCTGAGACTGCCTAAAATCCTTAGTCCTGCTCAAATAATAACGCAACTGCCTGTGTACATCTAAAGTGTGCAAAATCTTTTCCCCTTTATTTTGAGGATCTGCATAAAAAGTAGGCAAATGAATAGTTTGGTTTAAAGCCACACTAGAAACCACCTTAGGCATAAAGGAAGGATTAGTACGTAAAGATACCCTATCCTTATGAAAAATCAAAAAAGGCTCTACCGCCATAAGGGCCTGCAACTCAGAAATCCTTCTTGCAGACGTAATGGCCAACAAAAAAGCAGTCTTCCATGACAAGTATTTCAATTCAGCAGTAGCCGCAGGCTCAAAAGGTTGTAGAGTAAGTTTCTCCAACACAAAATTGAGATCCCAAGCAGGAGTAGGAGCTCTACGGGGGGTCTTATATTCTTTGCCCCTCTAAGAAATTGCTTGAACAAAGGATGAAAACAATGGTGGGTCACAATCATAGTGAGCTGAAATTGCTGCAGCATGAATCTTAATGGAAGAGAAAGACAAACCTTTGTCCAATAACTCAGTAAGATATTGAAGAGCCACACTCAAATTAGGCTCAGAAATCTCCAAATTGTTTGCTGCACTCCAAAATAAAAATCTCTTCCATTTTTCTGCGTACACCTTCCTTGTACTAGGTCTTCTGGCTTCCATAATCACATTTAAAACTTGTTGAGGAAGTTGAGACCTGCTGCCTTTCAAAACAGAATATGCCAGGCTGTTAGATGAAGAGAGTGAAGCTTGACATTGAGCAGGTGACCGTCCCTCTGAGACAACAGGTGTGGAATCAAGGGTAAAGGCCATGGAGGCTTCCTTACCAGACTCCTCAGTAATGGGTACCAGTACTGCCGAGGCCAATCTGGAGCTATTAAAATCATCCTTGGCTTGTCTTGTCTGACCTTTAGAAGCACCTTTGGGAGAAGAGGCAGAGGTGGAAAAGCATACACATGAAGATTTTTCCAACTGAAAGAAAGAGCATCCACTTTCCAAGCTGTGTGATGAAACCTCTTTGTGCAAAACTTTGGCAGCTGGTGGTTTAGTGGAGAAGCGAACAGATCTAGGTCTGGAGTTCCCCATGACACTGTCAATTTTTGAAATACATGAAGATCCAGTTTCCACTGGGGGGATCCATGATTTGTCTGCTTAACACATCTGCTAAGGAGTTCTGTGCTCGGCAGAAACCTTGCCTGAAGAGTTAGTTGCAAGCTGAGCGCAGTCTCCCATAAAATCATTGCTTGCCTGCACAATGGGTAAGAATGTGTTCCCCTTGTTTGTTGATGTACCACATGACAGTTGTGTTGTCTGTTAGAATCAACACCTGCCCTGGAAGAAGTAACTCCTTGAAAGCCATTAATGCAAACTGGACTGCTAACATCTCTTTCATGTTGATATGTAGATGCTGTAGTCTGGCAGGCCACTTGTCTTGTATCCACTTTCCATTTAGATGAGCTCCCCAAGCAATGTCTGAGGCATCTGTCGTTAGTATCTGACTCGCCTCTGGCCGGGTCACAGAGAGTCCCTTGTTTAGGTGACATTCCTGAGCCCACCACAAAAATTCCTTTTGAATGCAAGGTATTATTTGAATGACAGTGTCCAGATCCTGGCAGTGCTGTGTCCATACATTTTGAGATACCATTGCAGCTTCCTCATATGCAGTTTGGCATTGGGAAGCACCAGAATACAAGATGCCATGAACCCTAAGGCTTGAAGGACTGTCCTTGCAGTCAGCCCGGACTGAAGAGATAGTTGATGGAAGTAACTGGAAAGATTCTTTTGTTTGTCCGGGGTTAAAAAGGCCATCTGGGCTGCTGTATTCAGTCTCACACCCAGAAAGCACATGTCTTGAGAGGGTACTAGACTGGACTTTATTTCGTTCACAGAATACCCTAGGCATCTTAGCACTGCTATGACATAATCCAAATGCTGTAGAAGGTCTTTCTTTTCTTGAGCTAGAATCAGGCAGTCGTCCAAGTAAGGATAGATTTGAATTCCTTTTAGCCTGAAGTAAGCTATCACTGGAGCCAGAACCTTTGTGAATACTCTGGGCAGTGGATAAGCCAAAGGGCAATGCAGAGAACTGATAATGAGAATTTCCAGCTCGAAAACGCAGATACTTCCTGCAACTTAGTCTTACAGGCACATGAAGGTAAGCTTCCTTGAGATCTAAAGTTACCATCCAGTGATCTTTGCCCAGCAGAGGTAAAAGCTGTTGTAACGTCAACATTTTGAACTTGGGAATGTCCAGATAAGTGTTGAGGATAGATAGATCCAAAATTGGTCTCCACGTGTTCCCCTTCTTCGGTACTAGGAACAGGCGAGAATAAAATCCTAGGCCTCTTTCTGGCACAGGAACTGGCTGAATGGCCCCTATTTGGAGCAACAGAAAAATTTGCTTGTGAGCCTCTTTTCTTTGTAAAGGAGGAATGTCTGGCATGCCTTTGAAAGGAGGCAAGGTATGGAAATAAAACCTGTAACCGTGGTGAATGATATCCAGAACCCATCTGTCTTGGGTAATTAAATCCCAATTTTCTTTGAAAAGAGACAGCCTTCCTCCCAAAGGTGCTGCCAGGCGAGAATGTACTGGCAGCTGAAAAGGCAGGTCATTGGGTCTGCTTACGAAAGGACTGACCCCTACCCTCACCAGAAGTCTGAGCAGGGGAACTCCCTGTCCTAGGCCTAAAAGAACCTTGAGCTCTGCCCCTACCACGTCTAGACCTACCCCTAGACTGGGAATCATAAGCAGGATAAGTCCATCCCTTAGTAGGCCAATTTCTACTAAACTTCGGAGGCTGCACCTGCAAAAAATCCTTAACAGTTTGCATAGACTTAGCCTTGTCCTCCATTTTCTTTAAAACTGCTTCCACAGGCGAACCAAACAACACATCAGACTGCAAAGGAGCATCCAAAATCCTTGTTTTAACATGCTCGGCTAAATTCTGATCTCTCAACCAGGCATGCCTACGAAGAACAGAACCAGTGGCAGCCACCCTCGAAGAGGCCTGCACAGCATCAAAACCACACTGCAAGGAATGTTTTCCCACCTGTTCAGACACATGAACTAAATCCTGCAACTCTTTACACTCAATACCTTCTGCCAGAGCATCCACCTTAGATTTCAATTGTGAAAGGAGGTAATTCTGATATTTTAACATGTGAAACTGACAATTCAACGCCCTCATGGCTAAAGTGGAAGAAGTATACACTTTCTTTCCCCATCTATCCAAAGCCCTTGCCTCTTTATCAGGAGGAACAGGATTTTTAACAACAGAGGCCTTCACCCCTTTAGGCCCCTGAGAGACAGTTTCCGGATCTGCCCTAGGACTCTTAAAAAGATACTTATGAGCTTCAGGCACCCTATAGTACCTATCCGGTTTAACTGGGGCAGGAGGCAAAGAATCAGGATTCAGGGAAGCCTCTGCAAAACATCTTCCACCACATTCAAAACAGGGGGTATAGCTAAAGCCCTATCCTGGGGTAAAAACAAGAATTCCCTAAGCCTCTTTCTGGAATCAGAGAAATCTTGACCTTCCCATTTAAAATGCTCCCTCATGGAATGCAAGGTCTCTGAAAATGAAAAATCCTCAGGAGGAGAAGCTGAAGGAGTAGAATCATCCACATCAGAATCAGAATAAGGAGGATACTCCTGCAAGTCTTCAGCCGAAGACTCAGAAGCCTACGAACAGTGTTCAAAACTCTCAAACTCAGGTTCCACCCTAGGCCTCTTATCAGGAGGGGGCATAGAACCTCTAATCATAGTAATCAAATCCTCTGCCATTTTAAGCATATGTTTCTTAGGCAAAGACCCTGAAGCACTAGGAGAAACCGCCACTGAAGCTACACTTGGCCTGCCTCTCAAAGAAGCCTTGGAAACAGAGGGGGAGGCTCTAACCACCTTAGGAAGAGAGGGAAGAACAGCCACCTGAGAAGCCCCCTCAGCCTGGCCTACTTCCTGAGAGGATACATCCTGTAACAATAAAGTATCTCCCTGAGTCTCCAAAGAAACACCTGGCAGAACCTCCGGCTCCACTGAGCCTTCTAAAGAACTGACGTCAGGGACTGTCGGTTCTTCCACTCTAGGCTTAGCTGCTTTGTCCTTGCGCTTTTTGCCCGAAGCGGGCGTCGGAGCATCCGACGGCATTTTATAATTACAACGCTTCCCAAAAACTAACCTGGCACAGTCTAACCTTCTCTTAATAGTGCGTTTGTTAAATCTAGCACAAGAGCGGCATCCAACAACGTCGTGCTCAGGCCCTAAACAAGGTATACACAAAGTATGGTAATCCCTATGAGGTATCTGTTTCCCACAAGAAATACAGTTATTCACTTTTTCTGACATCCGGTTAAATACTGAGGCAAGAAAAAAAACCAAAATATTCCCCAACGGGGTACTTAGCCAACTTTGATTCGGTCTGAAACTCTGACTTCAGAAACTTTCAGAACGCCAACCTGCACTCGCAAAATTGCTTCTGCATCGGACCATGCGGCAAAAAAGACTGAGGATATGACGTCGGTCATGCGCATTAGTACCCTGACGTACTGACGTCAGTCTAATGCGCCCTGACCGACGTCAGCCATATACTTTGGTATTCGGGCCGACTGGACAGCGGACTACCCCAATAGTTAGGACTGCAGCAATGTGGAATGAAGAACATCCAAAATTTTTCACACAAATATCAAGAGAGTTTCACTTAGCTGAGAGCTCAGCTGAAACGTGGCTATGCGGCAAACGAGATCTGGGGTAACAGGAAGAAGGGCATTCTGGGGTAGAGACTGAGCTCGTGAGTTTTTTGGCTGGCACGAGCTTGGTAAAAAGGCCGACGCGGTTCCGAGGGCTCAGAACTGAACCCATCAATGATGAATGGAAAGGATTAACAACATCAAATTGCTTCTTAAAAGTACATACACACCACCCTCCATTTTACATCCTCCCTCTGAGAAATCTCTCATACATCAAATGACAGTATTCAATGACATGTAGTTATACAAAAATGATCTTCTGACATGCAATTATACAGAACTAATTCTTTGACATGCAATCATACAAAATCAGACACACACAAAACAATCATTTCCAGGTTGCTGTGGATTTTAATACTAGGTCTAAAAATACGACCAGATCATGTAACATAAAAGTGAAAATTGGATCTAGCTACAGAAATGGTCATCAAGGAATATTCAACTTTGGGGGCAACTGGGACACCATCAGGAACAGGAATGGATACGGAGACATGTTCTTTGGTATGAACACTGTCAGGGTTGCTCTGAGATCTAGAGTCTATATCACGGGTACAATGATGCTGCTATATCGTTTCTGATACAGGAAGATGAAGTCTGAGGTTTCTCCTGTATTCTATACCCTCAGATTCCACTAAGTAGGATGTCGGCTCAGCACTTATACCTCTCATTTGATCAATTTGATCAAAGCCTTTCACTGTTTGCATCCTCACTGTCTCTCCTTCTTTTAGCAGACGAAGAAATCTGCTTGTTTCATCATAGCTGGACTTCTGAGAAGAAAGCTTTTTTAAAAGGTTGGGCTTTGATTGCTCTGTTGTTTTTAGCATTATGCACCAACAAACTAGAACTGATAGGAAAGGTTGTTGTGGTTTGCCTAGACAAGTCTCTGAGCAGGCGAGTCAAGTAGGTTGTCAAGAGGTATATTTCTGAGATTAAGTAAATTCAATTAGATATTGGTATTATCATGCTTTGACCTCTCTAGTAACTGCTCTGCACTCTATACTGGAAGTTCACCAAGGCTATTTGACTGTGGGTATTCAGGACTACTAGTAACATGGATAAAGTCCCACTCCTTTGCAAATCTCTGAAACAATTGACTGGTAAACTGGGCACCATTGTCAGAAATAACTATATGTGGACTACCAAGGATTAAGAAATGACGTTTTATCTTAGTAATAACAGCACTGCACGTTAAGTTAGGTCATAAATCGATCTCAAACCAGTTCGAATAAGAGTCTACCAACATTAAGTAATGCTGATTGTTCCACTCAAATATGTCAGTGGCTACTGTTGACCATGATAGTTTAGGAATATGGCTTAGCTGAAGTGGATTTTTGCAATGTGGCTTAGTTCTACTTCATACGGAACAAGAAGAAAGCACTTTATCAATATCTTTGAATAGAGAAGGCCAAAATACTAGTCCTCTCACCCTTCTTTTGGTAGGATCGGAACCTGGGTGGCCACAATGCAAAATCTGAATGCATTCATGTTGCAAGGAAGTAGGAACAATAACTTTAGGACGTTTGAAAATGATACCATCTTCCTGCATCCCATTTCTGTATGGAAAAGTAAGGTTGCACTTCTGGCGGTACACAAGATTGCTTTGATGGCCATCCAACATTGTTGCAAAACTGGATCAGTCTTTGTATGATCTCTCAGCTGATCAAGTCTCACGGTAGAAAAATGACGAACTTCCATGACATCAAAATCAAAATTCTCTGCATCAAGCTGTTCCGTGGTATTTCTGGGCAATCTGGATAAGTTATCAGCCAGATAAAGAAGTTTACCCTTTGTATAGACCATTTTGAAATTGTACTTTTGCAATCTGAACATCATTCTTTATAGTCTTGCTGGAGATGAATGCATAGGCTTTTTTAAAATAGTGACTAGAGGTTGATGATCAGTTTTGACTTGGATACCATGACAATAAATATAATCATGGAACTTCGAGCATCCAAACACAATTGTCAAAAGTTTCTTCTCAATTTCAGCATACTGTATCTCAGGTTGGGTTAAGAGTTCTAGATGCATAAGCTACTGGTCTGCCTCTTGAAGAATAACTGCACCAAGACCGAACTTTGAAGCGTCACAGGAAAGCTACTGGTTTGTGGTCATCATAGTACCTTAATGTAGATGGATTGGGTGTTTGAAGTTCATAGGTGTGTACTAGGCTAATGGCCCTGGAGCCTTTACAAGCCTAGCCCATAGAAGTGCCCTGGCATTGTGCTGTCCGATGTTAGTTCCCACTGCCTCTATCAAGTAGAGCCACTGGAGTGATTCCCGGGGTGAACTTTTTATTACCCATCCACTCATCAAGATTTCTCTTGAAGAGGGATAGCGAGGTGCTCTGCTTGACATGTATGGGAAGTTTATTCCAGAGCATGGCAGTCTCTGGGTGAGGAACCTGTCCCTCCAGCATGTTCTGTTGATTGTGGTAATGAGGTTGAGGTTGCTGCAGCGTGTGGTGTGGAGGGATTGGGATTTCTTTAGATGTAGCATTTCTAACACAGCTGGGTCAGACATGGCTTTGTAAGTCAAGCAAAGACGCCTCTAAGTAGGCGATATGAGACCAAAAATTGCTGGAGTCTTTTGAGTCTGTCCATGTAGGACATGTGTTTAATGTCTAGGATCCTCTTTGTGAGGTAGTTCTGTGGCCTCTCCGGCTATTGCAGGTGTCTTGTGAGGTATATGCCAAATGGGGCATTATACTCAATGATTGGTCTAATGAGGGAAGAGTAGAGAGAGACGATGACCTCTTTCGTCCTGTATGCAAAACCTTTGGTAATGAGATGTGCCACATAGAAGGACTTTCTGACCACAGCGGCAATGTGGTAGTCGAAGGATAGGTTGCTGTCAACCTGCGTCCCCAGATAGTACAGTTTTGTACCTACCATAAATGTAGATGTTCGAGTGCTAATACAACTGCAGTAATCACAGATGGGTTTTCAGCCGTCAGGCGGTCCCTCGGTCGGCCGAATTCCAAAGTCTTGGTCTGGCGTCGGTTGTCGTCGCTTACTCTTCTGACGTCAGGAAGGCCAGAGTATATAAGACACAGCCGACGCCATGTTCTTCAGTCTTTCTTGCCCCATATGTCAGGTGCCCCCAAAAGGAAGGCAATACATAAGTAAAGCTTATCCACATATGCAAGCAATGCAATGTAATGCAAAATTAGTGTAAGCAAGCAAATAAAACATAACAGGATAACCCAGTCAGGAGGTATGAAGAGGTTGTTAGGCCCCATGCCCTAACCAAGAGGGGAAGGAGGGAGGAAACCTGTACTGCAGCTGTATTAGCACTCGAACATCTACATTTATGGTAGGTACAAAACTGTACTATGTTCATCGTGCATACAGCTGCAGTAATCACAGATGGGTAGAGTCCCAAAGCTATGCATAGGGTGGTAGGTACTATGAGGAACTGGGTTGAGCCAGAATGCCCTGCAAAACAGCAGTGGCGAAGCCTGCTCTTGTTCTGGAGTATAAGGGCAGGTGGTAGTGTTTTGTGAAGGTATGTACAGAACTCCAAGTGGCTGCCTCCAAAATATCCTTAGTAGGCACACCTCTGAGGAAGGCTGTAGAGGTGGCTGTGGCCCTGGTGGAGTGAGATCTGATACCAGTAGGGACAGATTTCCCATGATAGTAGTAACAAAATCGTATGCAGTGGCCAATCCACTTGGAAATGGTCTGTTTGGTAACTGGTTTCCCTTGAGCCCCTACGGCATAGGACACAAAAAGTTGTTCTGATTTCCTGAAGGGCTTTGTTCTGTCCAAATAGTAACGTAGCTGCCTATGGATGTCTAAAGAGTGAAGCAGCCTTTCCCCTTTGTTTTGAGGGTTAGGATAAAAGGTAGGTAGGTGTATGGCTTGGTTTAATGCTACCCTGGATACCACTTTTGGCATAAAAGATGGATTAGTGAAGGAAACCCTATCCTGATGGAAGATGAGGAAGGGCTGCACCGCCATGAGGGCCTGTAGTTCAGAAACCCTACGAGCTGAAGTGATGGCCAGAAGGAAAGCTGTTTTCCAGGACAAATATTGCAGATCTGTTGAGGCAGCAGGTTCAAAGGGAGGCAATGTTAATTTTTCTAGTATGTAATTAAGGTCCCAGGCTGGTATTGGTTGCTTCCTTGGAGGTCTTATATTCTTAGCCCCTCTGAGGAACTGCCGTAAGAGGGTGAGAGAATAAAGGAGGATCCGTGTTGTATTCTGCAGAAATGGCTGAGGCGTGTATTTTAATGGAAGAAAATGAAAGTCCACTGTTCAGCAGTTCAGCTAGGTACTGTAAAACCGGAGGCAAGTTCAATTTTCTAGGGTCCTGTCTTCTTTTCTCATTCCAGCAGCAAAACCGCTTCCATTCTGCGGAGTAAGCTTTTCTTGTAGATGGTCTTCTGGCCTCCAAAATGACATCCTGCACCTCCTTGGAGAGTAGAGTCTGATGTGGTGTTAAGGAATTTTCCACGCAGCGAGGTTGAGTGTTTTCAGCTGACTGTGAATGGTTTTGTAGCTGTTCTGCGTCAGCAGAAGAGGTATTAGAGGCAGGGACCAGGGAGGAGTATGTGTTAGGCTCCTCAGGAGTGGATACCAGTGTTGCCTTGGCCAGTCTGGAGCAATCAGTATCATCCTCGGTTTGTCTGTTCTTGCTTTCAAAAGCACCTTGGGCAGAAGAAGCAGGGGTGGGAATGCATAAACTGTCCATGTTGCCCAACTGAATGAAAGGGCGTCCACTTTCCAGGCCTTTGGATGGAAGGTCCTTGAACAAAACTTTTCAATTGATGGTTCCTGTGGGAGGCAAAAAGATCTATGTCTGGCCTCCCCCACGCTTGGATTATCTCCGTAAACACCTGTGGATGCAGCTTCCATTCGTGTGGATCTGTCATATTCCTGCTCAGAGTGTCTGCCAGTGTGTTTTCCAGTCCTGGCAAGTACTGTGCTTGAAGTTCGATTTCTCTTTCCAGAGCCAAGTTCCAAAGAGTCATGGCTAGTCTGCACAAGGGGTATGAGTGTGTTCCTCCTTGTTTGTTTATGTACCACATTACTGTGGTGTTGTCTGTTCTTATCAGTAATTGTCCTGGCTGCAGGAAGTCCTTGAAAGCTGTAATTGCATTTATTACTGCTAGCATTTCTTTTTGATTGATGTGAAGGTGCTTTTCCTTTTGGAACCATCTGCCCTGAATGCACCTGTCCTTCATGTGCGCCCCCCAGGCGTAATCTGAGGTGTCTGTGGTTATGACTTGTTTTGCTTGAGGCTTGCAGAATGGAAGGCCTGTGTTTACTTGACATGCTTTGGCCCACCACAGAAATTCCTTTTGCAGACATGGAATTATTGGTATAATTGCTTCCAAGCTGTGACTGTGTTGAGACCATAGATTTTTTAGGTACCATTGAAGTTTCCTCATATGCAGCTTTGCACATGGGATTAGCAGAATGCAAGATGCCATGAATCCCAGAGCCTGCAGGATTTTCCTTGCAGTAAAAGCCTGGTACTTTTTGCTAGTGTTTTGTAGTACTGAGATAATTGCCCTTGTTTTTCTGAAGTAAGGCATGCCATCTGGGTGTTTGTGTCCAAGCTGGCACCCAGGAAGGTTATTTTCTGAGATGGTGTTAGCCTTGATTTCTCCTTGTTGATGGTGTATCCCAGAGAAAGCAGTAACCGTGTCACATATGCCAGATGTTCCAGTAGTATTTGTTTGCTGTCCG
Source organism: Protopterus annectens (assembly GCF_019279795.1). Lineage (NCBI taxonomy): Eukaryota > Metazoa > Chordata > Ceratodontiformes > Protopteridae > Protopterus > Protopterus annectens. Next base: position 543,990,666 of record NC_056725.1, on the reverse strand, counting down.
CTTGGATCAGGCAGTCGTCCAGATAAGGGTAAATTTGTATCCCTTGAAGTCTGCAATAGGCAATCACTGATGCCAGGCACTTTGTGAATACTCTGGGCGCAGTAGATAAGCCAAAGGGCAATGCAGAGAATTGATAGTGGATTGAACCTGCAAGAAATCCGAGGTATCTTCTGCAGCTTTGTCTGATTGGGACATGCAGGTATGCCTCCTTGAGGTCCAATGTTACCAGCCAAAACTCCTTGCCCAGCATGGGAAGAAGTTGCTGTAATGTGAGCATCTTGAATTTTTGGTACAGTAGAAATGTGTTTAGGATGGATAAGTCCAGAATGGGTCTCCAGTCGGTTCCTTTTCTTGGTACCAGGAAGAGTCTTGAATAAAAACCTTGACCTTGTTGGTGCGTAGGTACCTTTTGTATAGCTCTCATGTTTAGGAGCTTTGAAATTTGCAGTTGTGCCTCTACCCTTTGATTTTGTGGTAGGTTTGGCATGCCTCTCATTTTTGGAAGAGTGTGAAATTGAAATTTGTAGCCTCTGCTTACAATGTCCAGAATCCATTTGTCTGTTGTGACAATATGCCATTGTTTGCAAATAATGCTAGTTTCCCTCCCAAAGGTGCTGCCAGCTGAGACTTGCTTGGCATGGAAATGAGGGAGTCATTGGGTTTGCTTCCTGTATTGTTGTGCACTGTCTTCACCACCTCTTGGTGCTGGAGATTGCCATTGTCTGCCTCTACATGATCCTTGTGACTGCCCTCTGCCCCTTGTGCGTCTGTATCTACCTCTTTGGGGCTTGTCAGTGGCTGGAAAAGACCAGTTTTTTGAAGGCCAATTTCTGCTAAATCGTGGTGGCTGGACCTGTAAGAAAGCTTTGACAGTTTGCATAGATTTGGCTTTTTCTTCCATTTTTCGTAGTATATCCTCAGCATTAGTACCAAAAAGTACATCCTTTTGTAAAGGAGCATCAAGAAGTTTAGCTTTCACATGATCAGGCAAATTTTGTTCCCTAAGCCAGGCATGTCTGCGAATGACTGATCCTGTAGCAGCCGCTCTACTGGAGGCCTCTAGGGCATCATAACCACACTGTAAGGTGTGTTTACCCACTTGTTCCGCACTATGCATCATATCCTGTAACTCTTTTAAATCTGGTTGTTCAGGTTGAGACATTTTATTTTTTAATTGTGATAACAGGAACTGTTGATATTTAATCATATGAAACTGGCAGTTTAAGGCCCTCATGGCTAGGGTGGCCGAGGTATATACCTTCTTACCCCACCTTTCTAGAGATCTAGATTCCCTTTCTGCAGGAAGTGGATTCTTGGCAGTGGAGGCCTTTAATCCCTTAGGGCCTTGTGAAATGGTTTCAGGGTCAGCATTATGGCCTTTGTAAAGAAATTGGTGAGAACTGGGTACTCTGTAATATCTATCAGGCTTTACTGGTGCAGGAGGCAGAGAATCAGGATTAAGACAAGCCTCCGAATAGACATCATCCAGTACCTCCAAAACAGGGGGTATAGCCAGAGGTCTGTGCTGAGGTAACCAAAGAAATTCCCTAAGTCTTTTCTTGGAATCTGAAAAGTCTTGGCCTTCCCAATGGAAGTGTTCCCTCAAGGTGTGCAAGGTTTCCCCAAAAGAAAAATCCTCAGGGGGGGATACAGAAGGAATGGACTGTTCTGCATCCGAATCCTCAAAAGGGGAGTAAGAGTGTTCCTCTGCATCAGAATGCTCTGATAAAATGGATCCCTGATCAGAAGAGGGGGATTCTTCCTCCACTCTGGGTATCTTGTCAGGAGAGGGCTGAGAACCTCTGATGAGAGTTATTAGATCCTCAGCCATTTTAAGCATCTGTTTCTTAGGCATGGGTCCAGGAGATGGGCCTTGAGCAGCAGGCCTAGTGTAATGCCTGGCTGCTTTGGATTTAGTAAAGGCCTTAATAGAAAAAGAAGATGAAGGCCTAAATACACCATGGGTGGAGGTGGATCTGTCCACATTAGTAGGCTCGACATAAGCCGGGGCTTCGGTTGTAGTCTGGGAAAGGGCCGATGACCCAGCGGTCTCGGGTACAGAAGACACCGCCAAAGGAGTGTCGTCGGTAGTCAGGGACTGCAAAGGCGTCTCGCTGAGAACCGGACTACGTGTAGCCTGTTTCGGCGTGGTGTCGGTGGAGACCGCGGGCCTCGCGTGTCGGTCCTTTTCCTTGCATTTTTTGGATAAAACGGTAGTCGGAGAGTCCGACGAAATTTTATAGTCAAAAGCTCTACCAAAAAAGTGTTGGGCGAACTCCGCCCGACGCTTGATAGTGTGTTTATTGAAGGTAGCGCAAAAGCGACAGCCCGAGACGTCGTGGCCTGGGCCCAAACAAGGTATGCAAAGGGAATGGAAATCCTTATGCGGTATTTGCTTCCCACAAGAAATACAATTATTAACTTTTTCTGACATCGGTCTGAGGCAAGAAAAGTTTCCCCAATGGGGTACTTAGCTTTAATGAAGACTTCGGTTCCAAATATTTTCGTAAATCAGGAGCTGGCCGACCGGCACTTGCGATCTGCTTCTGCTTCGGGCACCGCGCGGCAAAAAAGACTGGAGAACATGGCGTTGGCTGTGTCTTATATACTCTGGCCTTCCTGACGTCAGAAGAGTAAGCGACGACAACCGACGCCGGACCAAGACTTTGGAATTCGGCCGACCGAGGGACCGCCTGACGGCTGAAAACCCATCTGTGATTATTGCAGCTGTATGCACGATGAACATCTCTTACAACACGCCTTCAGTGTTCAGTGCTCTCCCATTGATGTGGTAATTAGTGGGAGCTGAGCTTTTACCAAAGGGGATGAGGACACATTTTTTGGCATTAAGCTTAAGGCCATTGATTCGACACCAGTCCTTTGTCTCAGTGAGGCCTTTTTGTAGGATGTCTGCATCACTTGGGGAGTTAATGGCTCCCAGCTTGCAGTCATCTGCGAACTTGGTCAGCCAGAGTCCCTTTGTGTTGGCCTGGACTTCTGAGAACTAGATGCCGAACAGGAGAGGACCCAGGACCGATCCCTGTGGGACGCCACTCGTGACTTGTGGGAAGTCTGACTTGGAGTCTACTACTTTCACACTGTGTGTTCTGTGAGCCAATTTGCAACTCATCTAGTGATATAGGGGTTGATGCCTATTTGGTGAGTTTATCAATAATTCCAGAGTGAGGAATGGTATCAAAGGCCTTGTTCAGATCGAGGTAGGCTGCATGCACTGCCTTACCTTCATCCACAGCCCTGGTGACTGACTCAAAGAAGTCAACCAGGTTGAGCAGGCATGACCTCCCTTTCACAAAGCCAAACTGCATGGGGTCTAGAGTTTGGAGATTTCCTATATCTTTGTTAAACAAGTCCATGATGATATGCTCCATAGTTTTACATATCAGGCTAATGGGGCAATAATTCCCAGGGTCTGTAGTTGCTCCCCCGTTATGGAGAGGGATGACTATAGCAGTGCATCATTCGGACGGGACAAAAGCCTGAAGTGAGGCTGTGACTGAACAGGGCACACAGATGTGGTGCCAGTTCATTTTGTAGTTCATGTAGAACACAGCCAGGGATATTAATGGGTCCCATGGAAGCTGTATTTTTGGCCTTGGACAATGCAGCTTTAACCTGTGCTGCAGTAATGCTGGGTGCCTGGCATTCTTCCGATATTGTGATTGGTCCTTTGGGGGTAAAGTTGGCACTGAATCTGTCGGCTAGTATGTTGGCAATATCTGTTGGCTCAGTATAGGAGGTACCATTTTGCAGTAACTCAGAGGAAATCTGGGTATTGCCGTGGAGGTTACTGATATAACTATAGAAGGCTTTGTGATTGTTTTTAGTGTCTGCTGCAATTCTGCCTTCATAGCTGGCTTTCGAGGATTTAATGCGGGATCTCAACTTTTTGTTGAGGCTAATAAGGGTTTTTTTCCAGTCTTGGGACTTCACCTTTTCCTGCAACAGTTTCTTTCTTCTGTTATAGAGTTTACTGATGGCAGGGGACCACCAGACTGGCTTCCTTTTTTTGGAGGAGAGTCTGCTTCTGATGGGCAAGGCTAGTTCCATACATGTTTGTACAGTGCATTAGTGTATGATGCAGCAGTCATGCAGCTATTTTCCATTGGCATGGGTGCCATGAAGTTAGTCAGCTTTGGAGAAGGTTTTCAAAGTGGTTACCCTTTGCGGGATGTGTGGGTGAGATTTGGATTTCCATGGTGATTAGTTTATGGTCAGATCTGACTAGGGAGGGCTTGACTACTGGTGCAGAGCAATGGTCGCCCATGTTAGTAATAACCACGTCAAAGATGTTGCTTCCTCTAGTGAGGGTCAGAATGAACTGGTCCAGAGCATTTGAACTGAATTCCAGGAAGCGTTGGGCCAGTGTATTGGTGCTTGAGTAGTTCTCCCAGTTGTTGGTAGGGTAGTTGAAGTCTCCTAGTATGAGAGTGTTGGGCTGGTGTTTAGCCTTAGGGGGTTAGGTTGAGGGGAACACTGTGGAGGTTAGCTATGTATTATGTGGTTTGTGTTGTGTTATGCTTAGGAACGTGGAATGAGTGTCTAGGGACATGGACATGGTTGGGGACCTACAGCAGGCTATGACCTGGATCGCCATCTTACCCAATGTTAGTTGTACCTAAAGTATCTCAGATGCGTTATGCTGGGCTACTGGTCTGGAGGTGTGCATATCCTTTATGAATATGGAGACACCACCGCCTTTGGAGATACAGTCCATGCTTCGGGATTGAAAGGTGTGGAATGAGTTATAGCATGGTAGCGCAGGCGTGCTTTCTGTCGCTTTAAACCAGGTCTCAGTTATAGCACAAATGTCGATGTTCTCCATTTTGAGGACTGCTTCGAGTGAGTTCATCTTGAGATTTAGACTTCTAGCATTCAGCAGCATGACCCTCAGATTGCATTTATTTATAGCTGTTACAGTGGTAATTTGGTCTTTGGACCACCACCTAAAAAAGGCACTATAGAGGTGGCAAGAGCCTTAGCCAGTACACAGAAACCCAGGGGTGACAGATGCAGGCCATCTCTGGCAAAGCATCGAGGTCTGTCAAACATGTCGTCCCAAGCAGACAGATACTAGATCCCCTTAGAATGACACCAAAAACTTACCCAATTGTTGAAGTCAATCATTTTTTGTTTGTATTGCGATATCATTCTGGGTGATGCTAGGATACTGCTCAGGGCTAGTTTCATACCTGTCTGGGCCACATAATCCGAGAGCTCCACCATGTCTCTTTTCATGTAGTCCATGGAGGTGAGTCTCAGGTCATTCACACCCACGTGGACAATGACAGAGTCATACCTGTACTTGTTGTGGAGTGATTGGAGTGCGTGTGTTATGTGTCAGATTCTGGCACCTGATAGACAGCTGACTGTTACCTTCTCCTTATTCAACCTAGTGAGTGGGACAACTGTGTGCCTCACTATTAAGTCATCTATGATTAGTGTATTTGGCAAGGTGTTTAGCCTTAGCGGTTTAGGTTAAGGGGCACACTGTGGAGGTTAGCTATGTATGTGGTTTGTGCTGTGTTTTGGTGGTCGAGTGTGTTTCTATCTTGGAGGTCTCTGCTGTTTCGGTACATTTCTATTAAGAGTCTCTGCAAAGGTGGGTGTGTGGTTTGTGTTTTTATGCGAGAGATGTGATGGTGGGTGTTCTGGAGGGCTATGTGTTCTATGTGGTGTGGTGCAGGAGTTGACCTTCTCCTCTTGACCAGCTAGTCCGGCCTTGGCTAGAGAGTGCGTAGCTTCCAATTTGATGATACAAGTGCATCTCTTGGCTAGAGAGTGCGTAGCTTCCAATTTGGTGATACAAGTGCATCTCTCACAAGTCTGAGCATTGGGAGGTAAGAGGAGAGGGTTGCCTGTGTACATGAGGCAGTTGCTACACTGCCTCAGAATGCCCAAGTGTACCAGGTTAATAGGAGAAAGCACAGGGTACTCTCGTTTAATCATGCCAGGAGGGGTGATAACTACTAAGTACTGGAGCTATTTCCACGAAGAACAACTAGTGCTGATAGCACTTAGGTGTACTACAATAAATGCTACAAAAACCCGATGAAGTGCAAAGCGATTAAGCTAAGCTATTTGAAGTGCAAGAGAGAAAGAACTAGCAAGATTCAAGAAAAAACTGAAGAGCAGATTTTCTGGCACCAGTAATAGTTTACCTCAGCTCAATGCCGCTAGGAGGAGCTTAAACAAGCGTAAACCTGTGCAAATGTGGGCTTTTAAACCAGAAAGTTGAAAGGGATGGAAAAACTGCCCAAACAGACAATAGACTACCTAGTGCTTACTACTCCCCACTGATGAGCTAGGCGGCTTCCCTCCAACACAGAAAGGCTTGGGGGGGGGCACAGAAGCTTACAAACAGTCCTGGATGCAGCAAATCTGTATCTGGACTAGACTAGTTATAGGTAAGGCGGGAAACAAGCTTAGAACTTTTTTTTTTTTTTTTTTTTTTACAGAAAACCAGCTAAAACAGCAGTAAAAACAATTCAAATGCAGTGCAAGCTAGCACACGAGTATGTAGCAATATTAAAGCAAACAGTTTAAATAAATGCAATTAAATTAAACAATGACTAAAAACAAGTGCAGAAAGCTGTAAATTAGGAAAAATTAAAATGGAAGAAAAATTAAAATGGAAGCACTCAGAGTATCTATTTTCTCTTCCTGATGCTCTTGCAGTCTGCAGCACAACAAAAATGGATCCACGGAGGTTATCAAATGCTTTCTGGTACTGTTCTAACCATGACTAGGCAACAGTTTTGCAGGTCAGCTATCTTAAAGGCACTGATAACTCACTAAAGTCATGAATGAATTTACCCAAATAATTAACCATATCAAGAAAACGCTGTAAAGCTTGGACATTGTCTGGAGCTGGCATCTCATGAATGGCTGCTTGTTTGGAAGGGTCTGGTTGTAAGCCTTTACTGGTAAACAAATTATCTACATAAAGTAACTTCTGGTAGTCTGAATTTACATTTCAGAGGATTAAGCTTCATGTTCACTTCATGCTCTCTGTCCAGAACTTTCCTGAGGTTTTTGTCATGGGGTCTATATTGTAATGCATTCTACTTTGGTAAAACTGAGCGGCCACTGAGACAACGCATATACGAACATTTATATGCTATTATTAAGAACAACACCGTCAACGCCTTAGCGAGACATATTTTAATGAACACTGACCATCAATTTTTATTTTTAGTAGTCCAGCAGATTAAAAAAGATCAGAGGGGCGGCCCCTGGAACTTGTTGCTAGAGGAACAAGAATTACTATGGCAACTTAAAACCAACGCACAAGTCCACCCAGGTCTCAATGAGACTTATTCGATTAAATGTCTCTTAAAACTCAGGGCGATTACAAGGTAGACTAGTTATTCAGTGGGTGCACAGATTATGTCATCAATTATCGAACCTGTTTTTATATTTAATAATAAAGAAATACCAGGAAACATCAACTTGGCCATTTACAATATAATATAAATATATATATATATATATATATACATAAAAAATTTTTTACTTGGGGTAACAAACATTTTAATGTTTTATATTCATAATATGGTGTTGGAGTTTGTATATAATGTTAGTATTATTCATTATAAAAAAGTCTTTTGAACATTGTTTTTTATAGATTTGGGGATTGCATAGTTAAAATCATGAAATTAGATTTGTATAATTAATTGTCTTTAATTACCCAATTATTTAATGAATTAATTGTTTACGTGATTATATAAGCTGGATCACAAGTTTGTAACTTTGTCTGAAGAAGTGCGGAAAGAGTCTGAATGAAAGCGCTAACAAAGTAAAGAAATTTTGTGAAAACGTACGTTTGGACTGCAGTTGGTACTGTTATTTTCTGTTTTATTAGTTTATTTTCTTCGTTTGGTGTTTATGGGGTCTATATTACTAGATCGAACGTTTAGGTTTTCGAATACCTAAACATCGAACTGGTAATACTGAAAGCCAAAAACCGGGAATGGCCGCTTTCATGCAGGGAAACAATTCCCTTGGCCATAAAAAAAAAAAAAAAAAAATTTAAATCCAAATGAAGTGGGAGGCTGTGCCCCCCCACACCTCACTAACTAAATATACCAACTCCAAGATCACTCTACAGTGGACATAAGGAGAAAATTCACATAATGGCCAAGGGAATTCTTTCCCTGCGTGAAAGCAGCCATTCGTGGTTTTTGGCTTTCGATATTACCAGCTTGAAGTTTAGGCATTCGAAAACCTAAATGTTCGATCTGGTAATAGAGACCTCTCTGCCATGATCTGCTTCACCATTGCCTCCAAATAGTAAATCATCCACTATTATTGCACATGGACAGCCTGAAAAAAATTGCTCCATTGCACAATGAAAGACTTCACTGGCAGAATTTATTCCAAAAGGCATCCTGAGGAATCTGTAGCTACAAAATGGGGTACTGAATGTAGTTAGTAGTGAATATTTGCGATCAAGCATTACTTGCCAAAATGAACGCTTTGCATCTAAGACAGAAAAAACAGTGGCATTTGGCATGAGGCTGGCAACTTCCTCGACTGTACGCATAGGATGATGAGGTCTCTCTCTAATGCTTTAAGTCTCTTGGGTCAATGATTATTCTGATTTCATCTGAATTTTTCTTATGAGCAGCTGCCATGGAAGACACCCACTCAGTTGGTTCGGTGACTGGACAAATCACACCTTGCTGCACCAATTTGTCTAACTGGACCTTTACTTTGTCCTACATAGCTATTTGAACTCTTCTTGCTGGTCTGACCACTGGACTGACCTCTTGGTATAATTTCATGGAGTACACAACTGGAGGTTTGCCTAGCTTGTCACCAAAACCTTCAGCATACTCTGAGAAAATAGCGTCACTAATGCTGGAACTGGGACATGTGCTTACATGATGTATTTCTTTGTCAAAAGAAAGCAGTTTCATTCTTAAACTGTCTCTGAGACCTAATAATGACTGTACAGGTCTTCTGACTACATAAAATTGCAAGCTGCAACTGTTCCCAGCCAAATAGCATGAAAGCACTACTGAGCCTTTGGTGTGAATCTCTTCACCTCCATAAGCAACAAGCTTCGCACAATTAACCAAATTAAGTTTCTCACAAGTTCTCACTCTAGCAAATGTTTCTGCTGACATAACATTACACTTTGAACCAATGTCTACTTTGAGCTCTGTGGGTTTACCATTTATCAGGACAGTACAAAAATACTTGGCTCTTTGCCATCAAATCTACTGCATTAATCTTTTCACCAACCACTGATGCACCATCTACACAGAAAGTAGGGAGGAAGATTTCTATATTATCAACTTGCTTTTTAGAGTGAGCTTTCTTAACTGAATAAGGCTTGCTTGATTTACAAAACTTTTGTAAGTGGCTCCATTTTTTACTACACTTGTGGCATTGCTGACCAAATGCTAATCACGTCTCTATTTTACACTCAAAACTGGCTCCACAATTACTATAGTTAACAATAATACTTGACTTGGGTTTTGCTGACTCATCTTTATACTGCAGTGAGTATGTCGTTTTTACTGAGCTAGTCTTGGAACTTTCTAGAAAGTTATGGCTCCACCCAGGAAGAACCGTAAAGGTTGCCACTGCCATGTGCTTAGGCCTGTTTCTGTTTGCCACGTGCTGCATGCTGTCTACGCTTGCTCTAGAGGCTATTGAAATCATGCTCTTATCACTTATAAGCATACTTGTGTGCCTTTCTGTGAACTCATGGATTTGACAAATCTCTATGGCTTTGCTTAACATTAAATCACTGTCATGAAGCAAAATCTCTCTCACTGTAGCATTACCACCACCACACACACATACTGTCCTTTATTAACTCATCTTTCAAATCATCAAATTTGCACATTTTAGCCTTATTTCTCAAATCGGTGTTATAAGCTGCAAAATTTTCACCTGGCTTTTGGTCTCTTGTATAAAATAAGTGACTCTCTAATGTAACATTTGTCTGGGGCTTGCACATTTCTCTAAATTTAATTTTAAGCACTTAGGGTCCTCTCTTGATTCAGCTGGTACAACAATAAGGCAGTTTCCCCCCCCTCTCCTGCATATATTTCTGGTGCATACACATATGAACGCTCTTTTTCAATGGCTTCTGACCCAGCTAAGTTAAGCCCTTGTATATGCATCTTTGTCAGAAAAAGCTGCTTGCATAAAAATATCGTATTCCTGCTCAAATACTCTCCAAATCTCTGCTATATTACGATCAAACGCAAGTGGACAGGGTCTGCGAAATGCCTCTGCCATATCAACACACAGAAGTGAAGGTGCTCGAAATTATGTATGAATATACACACATAAATATGCCAGAACTTGTAATTATGCCCAATCATACAACAGACTCTCTGAAATAACTGCACTTCGCCAAAAAGGTCTCCGTAGCACAAGAACACTTTAAATCACTGTACTTTGTGAAACCACTCCTTATCAGTGCAAGAAATACTTTGAAATGACTGCACTTTGTGAAAAAAAATGTACAAAGCACAAGAAGCTCAGAGTAAGAAACAGTTTGAAATGAATGCACTTTGCAAATGAAGTATACATGGCACAGAACCTCCCAAAATGGCTGCACTTTGTGAAATAACTCTGTACAGTGTAAGAAACACTTTGAAATGGCAGCACTCTGTAAATAAATGTACACAACACAAGAAACTTTTCGAAATGGCGATATTTTGAATGCACTTTGCAATATAACTGTACTTTGCACATAGCATACGCTTTGAAATAATTGCAATAAAGCACACACTCTGCAAACACTTTGCAAACACTTTGCACACACTGAGATATTTTGTTTGAATGGCTTCAGCCAATGCGAAATAGTAGTTTATGCCCAAAACACGGTCTTCTATTAAAACACATGTAGTTGCTTTGCTCTATAAGCTTACTGTGCCCTTTTACTGTACTCGTTATGCCCTTTTAACCTCTTATCATGCTCATTATACTTTTTTGTGCTCATTTTACTTTAAACATGCTCATTATGCAAATTGGAGGTAATTCTGAGCCCCATATAAATATTTCTGCTAGTTTTATCAAATATTGTGGTTTTGAACATTTCCTTTAATCAATAATGTGTTTTGTGCCTTTCGTTTGATTAATAATATGGTCTGTGCTACTCGTTCAATTAATAATGCATTTTGTGCCTTATGAGTGCTCATTTCATTTTCTTTGCAAAATAAATAATTTGTGCAAGTTCTGGTTACCTTAAGTTTGTTTCTAGCCCTTTTCGATCATTTGAGCTCTGTATCACTCAACCTGCTCAATCTGCCTTCACCTTCGACTCTGCACCTCATGGCTAGAAGAAGTTGTATTCTCAATCCCAGTTCTGACACCATGTCATTCTTCTGGTTAGGATAAACCAGACGAACGGTTGTGAGTTCAGTTCAGGCAGCTTTATTATACACAAACACATCAGGAATCAGGCTTTGTAACTTAAACTTAAATAAACTTATAAACAGACTGACTACTACACTCATAAATGTTAACATTCTGGCTGTTCTCTCAAAATGGCACTGTTGCCTGCATGTGCTCACTACTTATATGTACATGCCTACATCTGGAAATGCTTCTTAAAGGTACATACACGCACACTGTTCTATACTGGAAGGCCTAATATAAAAAACACCTGTTAGGAATTGTACACAACCACCAGTAGCAAGAACAAACCAAAACCACAAAGAAAACAGATGGCCAGTTACCTTAAAACACTGAATTAATTAAAAAAAAAAAAAAAAAACACAGAAACTTATAGCCTAATTCACTAGCATACAATTACAAAAAAAATCTCCAAAGAAGAATACATTTTTATTGTAAAGTTTAATACTTTATCCCCTACAGGTCTTAATATGGAATGTAATTGGAGATTTTTTTTGTAATTGTATCCTAGTGATTTTAATTATTTAATTATGTAATTGCAAGATTGGTTTGTATATTGAAAGGGTGTATGGGAGAATGAAATTATACCCTGTAAAGGCTTAAAAGAAGAGGAGCTATGGCTATACATTTGTTTTTTTAATAAAGTAATTCAATGTTTTAAGGTAACTGGCCATCTGTTTTCGGAGCTTTCAGGAATTGTTTAGCCTCAAACCTAGATGCTAGAGGAGGAGTTGAAGGGAGGCAATCAGGACAGCTGGTAAGTGGGCCTTAACAGAAAAATAAGCCAACCCAGCATTGAGCAAATTCATACAGATAAGACAGAACCCAAGGAATATGCATAGAAAGTGGATCCAGGTTACAAGAAAGACACCAAACAGAAAACCTCTTCCATTTGGATAAATAGGATTTTCTAGTACTGGGATTTCTGGCCTCCTGCAGAACTTTAAGCACATCCTTATAAAAAAAGGTGTCTATGTGGACTAAAAATCCTATCACCCACAGTGTAAGCTGAAGAGTGGACAGGAGGGGATGGAGGAGACCTCCCTTATCCTGTGTGAGTAGGTCCAGCCTGTGAGGTAACTTGTGATGAATGCCCTTGGTTAAATGCAGAAGAAGAGGGAAAGTACAGTTGTGTACACTTACTATAAATGTAGATGTTCGAGTGTATTCACTGTTGCAGTCATCACATTTGGGTTATCCCTGCCAGCGTAGTCCTCAGTCGGCCCGAATACCAGAGGCTTAGTATTTCTGTGTCAATTGCTGTTGCTTCAGGACTGACATCAGGTTGTCAATAGTATAAAGTTGGGCAACTGACTCCATTACATCAGTTTTTCTTGCCCTGTCAGGAGCCCCCAAGTGGGAGCCAGAATATGGTAGAAGAACCCCACCAGTAGAAAGTAAATGCCAAAAGTTCCTTGTAAGGAGAGAGAAAGAAGAGGGGGATGGGGGGAGGGAAACCAGGACTGAAACAGTGAATACACTCGAACATCTACATTTATGGTAAATGTACACAACTGTACCATGTTCTTTGTGTTTCACTGTTGCAGTCATCACACTTGGGTTGATTCCTAAAGCTGAGGAAGGGTGGAGGCAATCAAGTAACAGCAGGGCTGGCTAGCAGGCCTTGTAAGACTGCTGTGGCAAATCCAGCTCTGAATTTAGAAAAGACACTAAGTGGTAATGCTTGGTGAAGGTGTGTACAGAACTCCAGGTTGCAGCTTTCAGGATGTTCCTGGTAGGGACTCCCCTGAGAAATGCTGTAGAAGTTGAGGAATCCCTAGTGGTGTGAGTTCTGATCCCCTGTGGGAAAGATTTTCCATGGTGTTTGTAGCAGAAATGGATGCAGTGTGCTATCCATTTGGAAATAGTTTGCTTTGAAATCGACTTGCCCTCTGCTCCTGTAGCAAAGCTGACTAGCAGCTGGTCAGATTTTCTGAAAGGCTTAGTCCTGTCAATGTAGAAACTGAGTTGTTTGTGTACGCCCAAAGAGTGCCAGATTCGTTCACCTTTATTCTGAGGATTAGGGAAAAAGGTTGGCAAAAGGATGGATTGGTTTAGAGTCACACTGGATACCACCTTAGTCATAAAAGATGGGTTAAGTCCTGAGGGGAAACCCTGTCAGCATGGAAAATAATGAAGGGTTCCACAGCTATTAGTGCCTGCAACTCAGACACTCTTCTTGCTGAAGTGATGGCTAGAAGTAAGGCCGTTTTCCAAGAGAGAAATTTTAACTGTGCTGTAGCAGCAGGCTCAAAAGGGGGAAGCATGAGCTTCTCTAGTACAAAGTTACGGTCCCAGGCAGGGGTGGGAGCTCTCCTCGGGGGTCTTAAATTGTTAGCTCCTCTCAGGAACTGTTTGATCAGAGGGTGAGAAAAGAGAGATGGGCTCAGTATTATAATGAGCTAAGATGGCCGAGGCATGAATCTTAATAGAAAAGAAGGATAGGCTTTTGTGGAACAGCTCTGCTATATAATCTAGGATTTGAGGTAAGGTGGGCACGGCTGTGTCCTTTCCTTGAGAATGGCTCCAAGAACATTATCTTTTCAATTTTTCTGAATAGGATTTCTTAGTACTAGGCCTTCTGGCCTCAAGGATGACGTCCAGCACCTGTTTGCTGAGGGTTGCTGGTGGTGTATTCAGGGAATAAGCCAGGCTGCAAGGTTCAGGGTTTGCAGCTTAGGATGCAAAATCTGTCCCTCCTGCTGGGACAGCAGGGAGGGGGTCTAATGTAGGTGCCAGGGTGGCAGTGCTGCCAGACTGCGTATGAGTGGGTACCAGTGCTGGTGGGGCCAGTCCGGTGCAATAAGGATTGTCCTTGGTTTGTCCTGTTTGATCTTGAGTAGTACTTTTGAGAGTAGGGGCAGAGGGGGAAAGGCATAAATTGAGTGGTTTTCCCATGTAAAGGACAGGGCATCCACTTTCCATGCTTGGCTTTGGGGATTTCTAATGCAAAATTTACTAAATTTTTTGGCTTTGGGGGGAGGCAAAGAGGTCCACCTCTGGTGTCCCCCACCTATGGGTTAGACGTTTGAATGAGCTAGGTTCCAGTTTCCACTCATGTGGGTCCAGTAGATTTCTGCTTAAGTCGTTTTAGTGAATTTTGTTTGCCTGGCAGGAATTGAGCTTGCAGATGCACTTGGTTGCTCAAAGCTATGTTCCACAGGGCCATGGCTAACCTGCAGAGTGGGTAGTAATGAGCCCCCCCCCATTTGTTTATGTACCACATAACTGTGGTGTTGTCTGTTTTTATCAAGAGTTGTCCTGGAAGGATAAAGTATTTGAAGGCTGTCTCAAGCATTCTGTACAGCTAACATTTCTTTTTGATTGATATGTAGGTGAATTTGTCCTGGGCTCCATTTGCCTTGAATGCATTTGCCAGCCATGTGAGCCCCCCATGCATAGTCTGATGCGTCTGTTGTCAGGGTTTGGGCGGCGAGGGGTTGAGTGAAAGGGAGTCCCTTGTTGTGGTTGCAAGCCTCTGCCCACCAAAGGAACTCTGTCCTTAGACAAGGAATGATAGGAATAAATGTTTCCAGGTCCTGAGAATGTTGGCACCAGACACTTTTAAAGTACTATTGAAGTTTCCTCATATGCAGTCTTGCATATGGAATTAGTAGAATGCACAAGGCCATGAACCCTAGGACTTGCAGTATTTTTCTTGCAGATAGCTGGGTTCTGGTGGCCATTAGTTTGAAGCAGTTTGACAAATAAACCTGCTTTTCTGGAGTAAGGAATGCCAACTGGGAAGTTTAGTGTTCAAGCTTGCTCCTAGGAATACAATCTTTTGGCTGGGCGCCAGATGTGATTTCTTTTCATTGATGGTGTACCCCAGAGAAGTTAGAAGCCTCTTTACAAATGCCAGGTGCTGACTGTCCACCTGAATCAGGCAATCATCCAAGTATGGATAAATTTAAATTTTTCTCTGCCTGCTCTATGCAGTGGCTGGAGCCAGGCACTTTCTGAATACCATGGGAGCAGTAGATAAGCCAAAGGAAAGTGCAGAGAACTGATAGATAGTGCATACAGCCTGCCCTGAAACGTAGATATTTCCTGCAAGATTCTCTTATGGGGATGTGCAGATAAGCTTCTTTTAGGTCTAGGGTAACTAGCCAGGAGTCCTTGGCTAGCAAAGGAAGCAGCTGTTGTAATGTAAGCATTTTGAATTTTGGGACCACCAGGAAGGTGTTGAGAATGGACAGGTCCAGGATAGTGCACCAAGAGCCCTCTTTTCTAGGCACCAGGAACAGGGAGGAAGAGGGAATGGAATCCTCTGCATCTGAATCCTCATAGGTAGATAAGGGTTATGCCTTGGTAATCAGAGGGATCAGAGTCATCGGACTCATGGTCTGTTGAATGAGAAGGGAAATCAATTCTTTGTTTTTTAGAGAGGGAAGGCTGGCTTTCCCTAATTAGAGTTATAAGGTCTTCAGCCATTCTAAGCATGTTTCTGTGGCATGGGGGCTTGAGCATGCACTTTGGTCATCAGTTTTCTAGGCATAGTGTGAACTCTGGGCCTAAAAAACTTGGTCGTTTTAGTCTGAAATTAAGTAGTCAGTTTAATACGAACATCGGAAGGTTGGAATACACCCTTAGAAGCCGGTGCCTGCACAGCGGCTCCAGATCCATCCAAGGTAGAGACATCCGCAGGTTCTATAATCGAAGCATCATCTCGCGGCATACTGGACTCTGAATGGGTCTTAGCAGAGGCTAGCGAATCTGTAGAAGCAGGTATCAGGGGCTGCGAAGGTGCCTCACTGAGTACCGGCAGACTGGAAACTAGCTTAACAGAAGCGTCGTTGGCAGTTTTGGACCTCTGCAGTCTGTCTCTGTCTTTATTCTTATGTTTTTTCAGAAGATCAGTAGTCAGATGGCTTACCGAAGCCATTTCGGAACATGGAGAATGACAGCGAAAGAATTTAGCAACAAAGATAGCCCGACGATGAACATTTCCCATACTTGGATGACCTCCTCATCCAGGCAGAAGAAAGCACTCTTCAGAGACGCCTCCAATTCACTATTCCTCTCCTAGGAAGTCTGGGTTTCACACTCAACCTACTCAAGTCCTCCCTCACTCCAACCCGAGACCAAATCTTCTTGGGTTGCAGAATAAGGACAAATCTGATGAAGGCCTTCCTCCCACCAGAAAAGGTTACTTCTCTAACCAGCCATTTTCAAAATTTACTCCTAGTCACACACATCTCAGCCAGGGAATTTCGGACACAAAACTGACAGCGAGGGACGTCGTGGTCTGGGCCTAAACAGGTGATGCAGTAAGAATGAAAATCTTTGTGAGGTATTTGCTTTCCACAGGCAAGACAATTGTTAACTTTTTCTGACATCGGTTAGAGCAAGAAAAAAGAATCCCCAACGGGGTACTTAGCTTTAGAAGAGTTCAGGTTTGAAACTCGAAAAACAAAAATTTCAGGTAGCGGCCGACCGGCACTTGTGAACTGCTTCTGCTTTGGGCTCCCGCGCGCCAAGAAAAGCTGATGTAACGGCATCGGCAGCATGTTTTACACCCCTGATGACCTGATGTCATGGAAGAGCTGACAGCATATGACGCAGACATCCCAAGACTCTGGTATTCTGGCCGACTGAGGGCTACGTGCAGGCAGATAACCCAAGTGTGATGACTACAACAGTGAAACACGAAGAACATCCTCAGTTGCCTGCGAACATTTAGGGAATGGAGCACTCTGTCATTTTGTGGTGAAGGAAAGAAGGTAGGTAAGTGGATAGATTGGTTAAGAGAGAGTTCACTGACCACTTTGGGCATGAAGGAGGTGAATGGTGTAAGGTGGAGTAGCCATGAGTGCTTGTAGCTCTGAGACCCTTCTGGCTGAAGTCAGGGGTACCAACAAGACAGTTTTCCAGGTACACATCTTCAAAGTGGTGGAAGCTGCTGGTTCAAAAGGGGAAGAAATAAGTTTTTCTAGAACAAAATTCAAATCCCGGGGGGGGGGGGTTATTTGGTGGATCTGATGTGCAGGACCTCCTTAAGAAACAGCTTCACCTCTAATCATGATAACAGAGGTGGATCTAGAGGCAAGCAGGCTGAAATGGCTGACAAGTGGACTTTCACTGAGGAGTATGAAAGTTCAGATTTTAGGAGCTCACACACACAGGCCAAAACTAGAGGTACATTTGCATGGAAGGGGTCTAGTTGCCTTTGAAGACAACAGGAGGAGAACCTTTTCCATTTCGCTAAATATGATCTCCTAGTAGTCTGTTTCTTGGCCTCCTACAGGACAGATAGCACGCCCTCTAAGTAAAGGTGTCTGAATGGGATCAGATGTTTATCATCCACAGGGTAAAGTTGAGGGTTTGCAGATGAGGATGAATGAGAGATCCCGTCTGTTGTGTGAGAAGGTCCACCTTGTGAGGCAACTTGCAGTGATTGCCCTTGGCAAAAGATAAAAGAGGGAAACCAATGCTGCCTTGCCCAATAGGGAGTCACCAGCAAGATTTTTAGTTTGTCCCACTGAATTTTCAGCAGGACCTCCTGTAGAAAGAGGCAGGGGGGAAGCATACAGGAATAACCCCTTCCAGGAGATTGTAAAGGGGACCTTCAGCAGAATAGCTGTAGTTTGTCTGTTCTGAGGGGAGGCAAACAGATCTGTGGAGTGCCCAATTGGTGGATAATGTGTAAAAAAAAAAATCACTGTGTAACATCCATTTGTGGTTTTGAGACAATAATCTGCTGAGGGCATCTGCCTGATGGTTGTCTTGTGATGAGATGCAGACCACCTGTAATGTTACATTGGATTGCCTGTGAACACTTAGAGGGGGCCTGGGTGTAGAAGAGGAGGAAAGTCTTCAGAGATAGGAGAAGAGCAGTCATTTCACTCACACTGAAGAGTTTTTTCTAGAGAGAGGGCTCCCACTGGCTTGTACATGGAGGGTGTTCATAGTGGCCCCCCCACCCCTGATCCGAGGCATCTGTGTACATGTGTTGAACTGCCTTGATGGGCTGTAGTGTGAGTCCTGGATCCTGTAGGATTTGGTGGATCCACCACCTTAACTCTTCTTTCAGACAGGGTAGGAAGGGCACCTGAAAGTCCAGTGGGTGGCTGTGTCGGGACCAGACATTCTTCAAGTACCACTGAAACTTCCTCATGTGTAGTCTGGCAAGGGGCACCATGGGAAGAGTGGCTGCCATTAAACCCAGAAGTCGGAGAAATTCCCTGGCTGAGATGTGCGTGACTAGGAGTAAATTTTGAAAATGGCTGGTTAGGCAAGTGACCCTTTTCTGGTGGGAGGAAGGCCTTCATCAGATTTGTCCTTATTCTGCAACCCAAGAAAATTTGGTCTCGGGTTGGAGTAAGGGAGGACTTGAGTAGTCTGAGTGTGAAACCCAGACTTCCTAGGAGAGGAATAGTGAATTGGAGGCATCTCTGAAGAGTGCTTTCTTCTGCCTGGATGAGGAGGTTGTCCAAGTATGGGAATATTTGTATGCCTTTTGTTCTGCAGAAGGCAACTGCTGGAGCTAGACACTTTGTAGATACCCTTGGTGCTGTAGACAAGCCAAAGGCAAGGCAGTAAATTGATACTGCAAGGATGGCACTACAAAATGTAGGAATCTCCCGAAGGCTGGGTGGAGAAGGATATGAAAATGTGCCTCTTTCAGGTCCAGATTAGCCATAAAGGCCCAGGGTGTCAAAAGTGGAATAAGGGTTTGCAGGGATAGCATGCGGAAGGAAGGCACATGCAGAAAGAGGTTTAGCAGGGGACAGATCCAGGATTGGCCTCCACTGGCCATCATTTTTTTGAACCAGGAAGAGTCTGGACTAAAAACCTTGACCCTCTTGCCCTAGTGGAAACTTCTCTATAGTTCCTTGTAATAGCAAATCCTGAATGACGAAGGGTATCAGGTAGAGCGTTTTTTTTGGAGGGAGGAGTATACATTTTGGAAAAGGCTTCTTCTGCCAGGTCATGAAATACTCTTTTTCCACTATTGACAGAACCCAGTGATCTGAGGTGATTTGTTCCCACTGGGGAAGACACAGAGAGGCGGGCAGAATGGGGGAGATGGAGAAGGATATTTAGGCAGTCAAGCATTGTTAGGTCTGTCTGGAAAGGGCTGCCTGGGAGTAGTGTGAGAGGAGTTCGTCCTAGTGGATTAGGGCTTTCTGGGCCCTTTCCTGGGCTTTGAAGAAGAGGAGGGTGCAGGTGCCCTTCTAACAAAGCTTGGTTTTGCTGGGTAGTTCCTATAGAATTTAGGAACTGGGGATACAAGCAGATGCTTTAGATCCTGGAGTTCTTTGATTTTTTTGTGCAGAGTTTTGAAAAATTCTGCAGATTGCTTAGCAAAAAGGAGCTTGTTGTCCAGGGGGGCATCCAAGATCTTGTTTTTGAAGTCATCTGGCAGAGGTTGAAGTCTGTACCAGGAATACCTACATAAGACAGAAGCAGATGCAGCTGACCTGGCTGAGGCTTCAGCAGCATCATAGCTGCATTTTATTGAATGCCTGGCTACTTGTGCCGCTAAGGAAAGTTTTGAGGCCACTTGAGGCTTAGTTGAGGAGTCAGACATAGTGGAGAGAAGACTAGATATCTGGGAAACTAGATTTAGGGCATACTTTACCATATAAGTCTGTTAACTGATTGCCCTAAAGGCCAGGGTTAAGGATGTGTAAATCTTCTTTCCTAGCCTGTCCATCACATTACTGTCCTTATCAGATGGCAACAGAGAAGAGGACATGATCTGCCTAGATTGTCAGCTGCCACAGCAATCACTGTAGGGTCTGCCATGGGGGGGCTTGATGAGGTATTTATAATCATGAGGAACCTTATAGAACCTGTTTGGCCTTTTTGGGGCTGGTGGCTGAGATTCTGGGGTCTTGGAAGCAGTGGCAAAGGTATTCAAGTATGCAGGAATCACAAGAGGAATAGCAGAGGGAGAGGAAGACTCCATCTGCAGAAGCTCGAAGTATCTCTTCTGCACCTCTGTCATTTGGGTAGAGTCCCACTTGAAATACTATCTCATTTTGGAGATTGTTTCCCCAAAAGTTATGTCTTCTGGTGGGGAGTCCCCTTCGAGGGAATCCTCATCTGGGGAGCAGTATTCCAGGGGAGAGACCAACGGGGAGACATAAGTGAAAGACTCATCAGAAGAAGAAAAATCTTCCTCTTGAGTCTGTGGAGGTGTTATGGAGCTAGCAGAGGCAGGCCTGGGACTTAAGAATTGGCAAGGCAGGAATCTGTGAGGCAGCAGGTCTCAGGGCCATAAAGGTCTGAAAAGTATGTCTGGGAAAATGCCTGCCAGTCAGGTTAATCTTCAGCTGGGGGAGATAAATGCCTAGTCTTTTGTTTTCTTTTGAGATGTCTGAGAAGCTAAAGGTCTGGTATCAGACGTCAGGCCTGGGATAGTAGTAATTTTCTCAGAAGTGGCTAATGGCAGCCGTATGGGTGAGCTGGGTGCCCCTCCCCAACATCAGTGAAGACCGATGTTGCAGACACCTCCGCAGATGTGCTGGCTGGAGAAGCAAGGGCAGCTTCCGAAATGGCACCTGTCAAAGTCACCAGACCTATTGGACATTCCTCAGCCCCTAGAACAGAAGCTGGCAGGACATCTGAAGTCAGAGGTGCTGTGTCAGGCCTAGAGAACTTGACCTTCTTTTTAGGCAGCTCCGTCTGGACGGAAGATGCAGGATCCATACTGAGGGCAAGGCGCTTCAGGTGTTTGTTGTCGACAAACAGTTTGGGTAGAGTCCCACTTGAAATATTCTCTCATTTTGGAGACTGTTTGAGGGCTGCCAGACAGCTACGAAGGGTTATAGGAATGAACAACTGGCAGATTTTACACGCTGTATGGTCGTGTAATGGCCCTAGGCAAAACAAGCAGATATTGTGTGTATCTTTGTGTAGAATTTGACGACCATACTTACATTTTCCCTTCCTAGATGACACGGACGGAATCAGCTAATAACAGGTAAACAGCAACCTAAGCTTAGTCAAAAAATAGGGAAAGATTCCTCAACTAGGTACTTATCTTAAATGGAGTCAGTAGTACGGAGCAGAATGAGCAAGCTAACGTCTGACTGCAGCAGAGAAGTTCTGAGGTCTGTGTGTGCAGACGTCACATTTACGGCCCACGGTTTATGGCCCCTATGTGTGACGTCCCAAGCACCTTACAGCAGCCAGGCTTAAGCTTTGGTATATAAGCCAGACGTTTGGGTCGCCTGAGGAGGAGGATATCCCACAAGTGAGAATACTGCAACATGAGAATAGAAGGACGTAACAGGATGAAAAGCCTGAAGATCCAGCAAAAGAGCTCTCATCTCTGACACTGATGTGCTCTTTCTGTTGAAGAGTCGACCACACCCCCTGCACCTTTAGGGAGCCTAAAGCTGATCCCTATCCCATGTCTGAAGCATTTGTGAAGAGCTCCTCAGAGGGAAGAGAGGGATGAAAAGGGAGCCCTGGATTTAGAGACAGTTGCTGAATCTACCAGTGAAGTTTCTTCTTGAGACAACGTAGAAGAGAAGCTACAAATTCTTGGGGAAGTGTATGTTGAAGTAAAACTGACTTCAGAAACCACTGAAACTTTCTCATGTGGAGTTTGGCCAGAAGGAGCATAGGGATGGTGGATGCCATGAATTCCAAAGCTCTCAGAAACTCCCTGGCCATAACAAAGGCTAGAGAAAGAAGAGTTTGAAAGAAGGAAATGAGAGTCATGACTTTGGGAGGCGACAGGGATGCCAGCAAAGGCACCGTCTGAATCCTGCATCCCCAGAAAAACATGGTCCTAAGAAGGAGTCAGAGAAGACTTTTTGAAGTTTATTGTGAATCCCAGGCTTTGCAGAAGGGAAATGGCAAAATGAAGGTTTTACAACAGGATCTCTGAACAGGATGCCTGAAACAGGAGGTCGTCCAAGTAAGGAAATACTTGGATCCCCTGAATCCTGCAAAAAAGCAATAACAGGATCGAGGCATTTGGTGAATACCCTTGAGACAGCAGAAAGGCCAAAGGGCAAAGCAGAGAACTAAAAATGCCAGGAACCAACAGAGAAACATAAAAAGTTCCTGAAATGGGGATGCATCGGAATATGGAGATAAGCATCCTTGAAATTCAGGGATACCATACAAGCCTAAGGAAGCAAGAGGGGAAACAAAGTCCGAAGGGACAACATTCGAAAGGAGGGCACCTTCAGAAAAGTGTTTAGTTGAGAGAAGTCATGAATTGGTCTCCAAGTACTCTCTTTTCTGGGTACTAGAAAAACATCCTTAAGTAAAACCCTCTCCCCCTTTAGGACACAGGGGTCTCTTGAATAGTACCCTGAGACAAAAGGTCCCAAAGCACCTCTGGAGAGAAGGAGAGTTCCTCCTGAGGGGGTTGAGAATCACCCATAAAAGGGGATAGGGATTTCCAACCACAAAATACCCCTGGTGAATACTGGACAGGACCCCGGAATCCTAAGTAATCTGTAGCCAGACAGAAAGAGGCAAGTGGTTGGAAAGAATAGGATACTGAGACAGCACCTGGTTTAACTGGAAAAGGAGACTTCTGAGGCACTGAACAGTCTGAGAAGCCTTAGCAGGAGGAGCCCACTTGCCACCCTTTTCACCCTTAGGAGGAGGGAGAAATTGCCTGCGAACAAAGGCTGGGTAATTTCTCTACAATTTAGGCACAGGAGAAACAAACACATGTTTAAGTTCATGTAAAGCCTTGCCCTTGTTCTGAAAGGACTTAAACATAGCCGCAACTTCATCAAACAAGTGTTTATTATTAAGAGGGGCATCCATCAACTTAGCCTTAATATCATCAAGCAAAGGTTGAAGCCGAAGTCAAGAACACCGCCTCATTGCTGACCTAAAAGCAGCAGCCCTGCAGGAAGCATCTGCTGCATCATAACTACACTTGATGGAATGACGAGCCACCTGGGAGGAAGTCTCTAAAAAACAGCAGACATTTTACTCTCAGAATCTGGAAGATTAGAAATAACCTGACAAGCCTGGGATAGGAGAGCCAACAAGTACCTGGACATACAGGTCTGATAATTAACATCCCTAAAAGCCAAGGTAGCAGAGGTGTAAAACTTCTTGCCTAGCCTTTCCATGATCCTGCTATCTTTACCACAGGGCAGCAACTTAGGCGAAGGAAGCAATTGAGAGGGCTTGTCAGAAGCTACAGACACTACCAAGGGGTCAGTAGAAGGACACTATACAAAAATTTACAGTTCTCAGCAGCAGGGAGCTGAGAGTCTGCAGCCTTAGAAGCACTGGAAAATGCATTCAACAAGGCAGCCAGAACAGAAGAAACAGCAGAAGGTTTAGGAGAATCCATCTGCAGCAACTCATAGCATCTTTAATGTACCTCAGAGACCTGAGCAAAATCCCATTTAAGGAACTCCATCATCCTAGAGATTGTGTCCCCAAAAGAAATCTCTTCAAAGAAGTATCAGAACTGGCACATTCCTCTCTCTCTGATCCATAGTCCAAAGGAGAGGGAATTTGAGAAGAGTAAGCAAGGGATTCCTCATCAGAATCCAGCTCCTCCTCAGAGGAATCCTGTATCCTGGCTCTTTTTAGGGGAGTAGACGACCACGAGGGGGCTGGAACAGAAACTTCCTGAGGAGGTTTCAATGCCATCAAAGCACTAAACAAACCCTGAGTGAAGTCCTGACATTCACGCTGTGGAGCCTCAGGAGCAGGAAAAATATGTTTAGTCTTTTCCTTTTTCTTTAATGGGACATCCACCTTATAAAATTTGGAAAGTTCTAACCCAGGACAGCATTCAAAGATGGTAGTAGAGAATTCTTCTCTGACTAATATTTGAGGAACAGTCCTTGGCTTCTCAGAGGTAATCAGTCATGGTTCCCCCCTGAATGTCCGAAATAGACGTCTGCAATGCCTCCTCAGATATGCTTAAAGTTGGATCCCCACTGGCCTCCAACTGGGCCGCAGCAGTGGAATCCAGTGATGAAGCGAGGTGCACATCCGGGCCTTCACTTGCCTCAGGAGAGATGTACAGCGGAGGCTAAATAGCAGAAGATTCAGGCCTAGGCTTCTTGTCATTCTTCACAGACAGCTGTCCCTCGGACTGGGAAGTACACTCCATCATGTCTTTCGCAAGAAGCTTAAGATGCTGATTTTCAAGATACAGTACCAAGGAAGACAGTCTACTATGAAGGGTTTTAGGTACAAAAGTCTGACAAATGGAGCAGGACAAATGGTCGTGAGAGGCATCTAAGCAAAAAATAGACACTGGTCATGGTGGTCTTTATGAGGAACCTGACTCCCACACTGGTATTTACTCTTCTTGGATGACATGAAACCCCACAAAAAGGATAAGTAAAAAAAAAAAAAAGAACCCCAACATGGCACTTAAATGCAACAGCTTAGTGAACCAGCAAAAGAACAGGCATTCAGACCGACAATCAAGCAATGGCATTCGGACTCGCGGCAAAGAAGTTCTCAGGATGGTACATCCAGACGTCACCTTTATGCCTTATGCTATGCAAGGAGCATACGTGTGACATACGGCGGTGTATCTTAAAGAAACCTAAAGGCTCTGATATACTGGCCGGACGTCAGGCAGCCCCTGGCAGGGGATCCCTAATGTAATGAATACTGCAACACTGAAATGGAAGGACATGTATGGCTACAGATTTTCTCCTGTTCAGTAGAAAAGGCTCCCTGTTGGGTGCGTGTCATACTTGAACTTTATTGTTTTTTTTCAATGCTAACTACAGGATTACTAAGTGGAAGGCATCTCAGCAGTTGCAATCATTTATGATACCAGAGCTATGAGATCTAGTGAGAAAAGAGGGTCTACATCATGAGGCAGGCTCCTAAGGGTGGAGCCAGCCACCAACCCCAGCTACAGGAAAATTCCTTGGTTATGACTGGGAGAGAGCTTCCTGTGTTCTCTTCTCAGCTACTACTGGACATTAAGACTTGGCTTTGGTCTTTCACCTACAACTTAACAAGGAAAAAATGGATCAACCAGAAAATCCGAATGTAGTTCAGGAATCTCTCCCACAAAACACAGGTGGATAATACATTCATAGCCACCACATCTACTTTCGACATTAAGAAAAGAGGAAGGATTGCATTCGCCAAGGTGGAATAGAGGTAACTTAGGTTCACAGGTAATTACTAGGCTAACAGCTGCAGTGGTCCTTTTAAGCCTAGCCATGCATCCCAAATGTATCTGACAAGTTTTTTTTTTTAAGGAGTATATGGGTAGTCAAGCATTTGCTGGTTGCCTTGTCTAACAGACACAGATGCCTGACCAGGAGTAAATATATGATTCCCATCTACTGGTCCAAGTTAAACTTGAAGTGTGTTAGAGAATAACTCTGCTTCACATGGATGGGAAGCCTGTTCTAGAGAAGTAGTAGTCTGATAGAGACATACCTGTTCCTCCAACATGTCCTATTTATGTTGCAAACAAGGTTCTGATCCCTAGATCGGGTAATTCTGACTCTGCTTATTTTGCAGATGTGCAACAAGTTCAACAGAGTGGGATCAGAGGATGCTTTTGAGACCAGGCACAGACTTCCTCTCAGAAGTCTATATAGGACCAAATACACAGATAGGGCTTTGAAGCAGTCCTCTCAGGGCATGTTATTTATGTCTTGTTTTCTCTTGTTGCAAATGCCTGTTCAGGTACTTACCAAAGGGGGCAATGTACTCAATAACTGGTCTAATGAGGCCAGAACAATGACATCGTTGCACTTATATGACACTCTCTTGCATGTAAGTTGCACAACATAGAAGGAATTCCTTACTACCACACGACACACAGAGGTTCATAGATTAGTACTAGGCTGCCAATGTGGGTCATTTTAAGCCTAGCCAATTGCCCCATGTGAGAATCAAACCCTGCACCTTGTTGTCTATAACGTAAACACCTCAACCATTATGCCAACCTCCCAAACATGATGGTCAAAGTCCAGGATACTATCTACATATATTCTCAAATCCCTAGCCACTCTTAGGAGTGTACTAGTTTGGTAATTTCCAGGGGTCGCAGTCTTCCCATAGGACACTATTATGTAATTTGTGGCATTAAGTTTTAGATCATGGCTCTGGCACCAGTTATTGGTTTGTGTCAGGCCTTCTTGGAGGGTATTTGTGTGTTTGGAGGTGAATTCTGTAACTGAACCTAGTTTGCAACTGTCTGCAAAATTGGTCAGGTGGAGATCTTTGATACTGGCCTTGACTTCACAGAAGTACATGCCAAAAAAGGAGCTGTCCCAATACAAAGCTTTGAGGAACTCTGCTAGTGACTAACTTTATATGTAGCGGTAGACTCCTTTATCCTAACTTCTTGGGTCCTATCTTTCTGACAGCTGGCTATCCAGGGGTTTATACCCAGTTTTGAGAGTTTAACTGAAATGCCCAAGTGCAGTACTGAATCGAATAGTTTGACCAGGTTAAGGTAAGCAGTATGGCAAACCACCAGAATAGAAGAAACAGCAAACAGCAGCCATAGAATCAACCAAAAGAACCAGAACCACGGAGTAATTTATTAACTCTAGTGCCTCTGCAGCAAAGCCTTCAACGAGTATAACAAAGCCTTCCCATAACACAAAATAAATACATACAATTAATCAATAAACCAGACATATCAGTTAATTAAATACTTCCAATTAAGCTCAGTATTCAACCCAACAGGGCTCAATGTATTATATTTTAAAATAAATACAGCTTCTTTATATAAAAGTTTCTCTTTGAAAGAAACGAATTTACCCATAGATACGATTTTTTTCTAAAATACTTTAAGAAGTTTAAAATTTCCCAAGTGGTAATCTCTGAAATGTATTGTTAAGGGATTATCACAGTTATAATTTTTTCTCTCTCTAATGTGCTCCTGGAACCTCACTTTAAACATTCTTTGGCTTTCACCTATATAAAATTTCTCACAGGGGCACTTTAAAGCACAGATAATCCCCACAGTACTACATGAAAAAATTTGATTTGGACTAACACTAACATTATTAATTCTAAAAAAACTACTAACAATACAACAACACACAAAGCAATTACCACACAGAAAAGTACTCAACTTAGAAGGAAGAAATCTAATAATCTTATCAGACATTTGAAATCTACTATGTACCACTATATCAGCTATACTATGTCCTTACTTAAAAGAAACCAAAGATTTCCTCTTCAAAATGTTAATCAATTTACTATCCTTAAATAACATAGGCCAAAAAATATAAAAGTTAACAATTTTATCACTAAGTACATTAAATAAAGTAACAAGATATACATCCTTTGCTTCACTGTTGGGTTGAGTAAAACTGCACACACTACCAAATTCAAAAAAAGGAAAATCATTAATATCATTATTTAAAATTTTTACCCATTTCTTGCTTTCAAATACATCCACATTATATGGGACACTTCTACACAAAGCACTCTCCACATCCAATTTATTGTAACCCCTATGGATTAAACGTAGCAGTATATTGTGCTTCCTTTTCAAAATCCAAATTGTTACTGCAGAGCTTACTTAGCCTAAGAAATTCCCCATAAGGGAGAGAGGCCAACAAATGGGAGATGGGAACTAGTGCCAAAAAGAAACTTTATTACCTTCCCCTATCTTTCTATAAACAGTAATTCTGACAAAACCATCATTCATACCAAAGTAATATGTAAAAAGTTAACTTGATTGCCCACTTGCACTCCATCGAACGTAAAGTGAAATCCATTATTGTACAACAAATTAATAAATTAATCTACATTATCCATGCCACCTTTACAAACAAAAATTAACTCTATACAACAAAAATATTTAATGACATGTTCCATAAAAAAACTTTATTTAAATAAATATTCCACTTCAAACAAGACATAGCTAAATTAGCATATGTGGGGGCAAAGGAAGCCCCCCTAGCAGTTCCACGAATCTGATGAAATAACTCATTACTAAAAACAAAAAAAATATTTTCCAAACAAAATAAAACTAAATCAGTAATAAAACCTGATAACGGAGTATCTCCTAGAAAATAATATGATGCCTGAATACCATGATCATGCAATATATTAGTATATAAGCTTTGCATGTGCATCACTATCCAATACATGACTTGTTCCCATATTAAGCTGGACACTTTATCCAAGAAATGTTGAGTGCCTCTAATATAAGGAGTTGACTTAACAAAAGAAACTAAATACCGATGCAAAAATAAGCCCACATTATATAAAAAATACTTACAAGAGGCAACAATCGGCTTACCCTGTATCTTGTCCAAACCCTTATGAATTTTGGGTAAACAATAAAAACTTCTTAAACTACAACTCTGTACAGCAAATTTCCTTTCTAGATCACTTTGGGTAAAATAACCAAGTCTAAAACCCCTTTCAAGCAATAAATTATACCTTTCAAGTTCCTGTTTAATAACTATACCATCACATCTTTCATAAACAGAAGTATCATTCAACAATGTATAACGCATGCAAAAGTTGTGAACAAAGGGACTACACCTTTTCCTTTAGGCAACTTTGTTTCACTAGATCACACTCAATTAAGATGTCAACCCATTCCAAAGAGCTGTTATGAGCTGTCGCAATCCATCTATTTTTAAAAGCACAATCTTCCTCACTGTCTTCATTAATCTGTGTACTAGGGTTTTTAAAGGCACGCAGTCCCCGAGGTGTAATATCTAGCTCCAGACATCTTTTAAGACTCAACAGACTAAAGTGGGTACTAGTCTCCCTAAACAATAACTGCTCCAGTTTTTCAGACATATCTTGTAATTCACTGGAAAGATTCATGAAAGAGCTTGAATCCACCATTAAAATGGATTGTCCACACGACGATTTCTCTCAAGTGTTTGTCCCAAATTTTAGCTGCTACATCACCATTTCAACTCACTCTCTCCTCCGCATGAAATGCATATTGCTCCATCGAGTGTAGGGACCTATCTAAGGTATCATCACGAAAAATCCGTGGAATATTAGCTGAAGGATCTGTGGTCATATCAATATAGCAAACAACAGCCACGGGAAAAAAAAAACAAACAAACAAAAGAACTAGAAACACAGAGTCATTTATTAATTCTAGGGCCCTGGCAGCAAAGCCTTCAAGGAGTATAACAAAGCATTACCATTATATAAAATAAATGCATACAACAATTAACAAATAAACCAATCACAGACATCAATTAATTAAATACTTCAAATTAAGCTCAGTATTCAACCCAACAGGGCTCAATGTATTATATTTTAAAATAAATATAGCGTCTTTATATACAAGTTTCTCTTTGACAGAAACTAATTCACCCATAGATACATTCATTTTTTTTCTAAAATACTTCCTTTAAGAAGTTTAAAATTTCCCAAGTGGTAATCTCTGAAATGTACTGCTAAGGGTTTATCACAGTTATAATTTTTTTACATGTCTAATGTGCTCCTGGAGCCTCACTTTAAACATTATTTGGCTTTCACCTATATAAAATTTCTCACAGGGGCACTTTAAAGCACAGATAATCCCCACAGTATTACATGAAACAAATCTGAATTGGACTAAACATAAAGTACAGTTTTGTACCTACCATAAATGTAGATGTTCGAAGATCCACATTGCTGCAGTCCTTACACTTGGGTAGTCCGCTGTCCTCGGTCGGCCCGAATATCAAAGTATAAGGCTGACGTCGGTCAAGGCGCATTTGACTGACATCAGGACGTCAGGGTACAAATGCGCATGACCGACGTCATATCCTCAGTCTTTTCTTGCCCCAGATGTCAGAAGACCCTAAAAATAAAGGTCAAAACCAAAAGACAGCAAACAAACAACCAACCATCCTAGCACTAAAAATATGTACAATATATACAATATTGACAACCCAACCCACACAACCGCCTCTAACTACAGAGGGGAAGGAGGGAGGGTAAATTGGACTGCAGCAATGTGGATCTTCGAACATCTACATTTATGGTAGGTACAAAACTGTACTATGTTCTTCATCTCACATTGCTGCAGTCCTTACACTTGGGTAGAATCCCAAAGCAGAGGTAAGGGAGGATGGCCAAACTATAAGGAAGCAGGAGCTGCCAAAATGCCCTGCAAAACAGCAGTGGCAAAACCAGCCCTGGATTTAGAGTAAAGTGGTAGGTGATAATGCCTAGAGAAAGTATGCACTGAACTCCAAGTAGCTGCCTCCAAAATATCCTTAGTTGCCACCCCCCTCAAAAAAGCTGTCGAAGTGGCAGTAGCCCTAGTGGAATGAGGCCTAATCCCAGCTGGAATCTCCTTGCCATGATGGGAATAACAGAAAGCAATGCAAAACCCAATCCACTTAGAAATAGTTTGTTTTGACACAGGCTTGCCCTGAGAACTCAAAGCAAAAGAAACAAATAACTGCTGAGACTGCCTGAACCCCTTAGTTCTGTCCAAATAATATCGCAACTGCCTGTGTACATCTAAAGTGTGCAAAATCTTTTCCCCTTTATTTTGGGGATTTGCATAAAAAGTAGGCAAATGAATAGTTTGGTTTAAAGCCACACTAGAAACCACTTTAGGCATAAAGGAAGGATTAGTACGTAAAGATACCCTATCCTTATGGAAAATTAAGAAAGGCTCAACTGCCATAAGGGCCTGCAACTCAGAAACCCTTCTTGCAGAGGTAATAGCCAACAAAAAAGCAGTCTTCCATGATAAAAACTTTAACTCAGTAGTAGCTGCAGGCTCAAAAGGTTGTAGAGTGAGTTTCTCCAACACAAAATAGAGATCCCAAGCAGGAGTAGGAGCTCTTCGTGGGGGTCTTATATTCTTTGCCCCTCTAAGAAATTGCTTGAACAAAGGATGAGAAAACAATGGTGGGTCACAATCATAGTGAGCCGAAATTGCTGCAGCATGAACCTTAATAGAAGAGAAGGACAAACCGTTGTCCAGTAACTCAGTGAGATATTGAAGAGCCACACTTAAATTAGGCTCAGAAACATCAAAATCCTTTGCTGCACTCCAAAATAAAAATCTCTTCCATTTATCTGCGTACACTTTCCGTGTACTAGGCCTTCTAGCTTCCAAAATAACATTCAAAACTTGCTGTGGAAGTGGAGACCCACTATGGTTCAAAACAGAATATGCCAGGCTGTTAGGTGCAGAGAGTGAAGCTTGACATTGAGCAAATGACTGTCCTCCTGAGACAACAGGTGTGGAATCGAAGGCAATGGCCAAGGAGGCTTCCGTACCAGGCTTCTCAGTAATGGGTACCAATGCTGTCGAGGCCAATCTGGAGCTATCAAAATCATCCTTGGCTTGTCTTGTCTGGCCTTCAGTAGTACCTTTGGGAGGAGAGGCAGAGGCGGAAAGGCATACACATGAAGCTTGCTCCAATTGAAAGAAAGAGCATCCACTTTCCAAGCTGTGGGATGAAACCTTTTTGTGCAAAACTTTGGCAGCTGGTGGTTTAGTGGAGAAGCGAACAGATCTATGTCTGGAGTTCCCCATGACACTGTCAATTTCTGAAATAGATGAGGATCCAATTTCCACTCGTGGGGATCCATAATTTGTCTGCTCAACACATCTGCTAAGGAGTTCTGTGCTCCCGGCAGAAACCTTGCCTGAAGATTTAGCTGTAAACTGAGAGCAGTCTCCCACAAAATCATTGCT
This sequence comes from Protopterus annectens, assembly GCF_019279795.1. Lineage (NCBI taxonomy): Eukaryota > Metazoa > Chordata > Ceratodontiformes > Protopteridae > Protopterus > Protopterus annectens. The sequence goes on along the minus strand of NC_056725.1, from coordinate 543,958,694 downwards.
TGCCTGCATAGAGGATAAGAATGTGTTCCGCCTTGCTTGTTGATGTACCACATGACAGTTGTGTTGTCTGTTAGAATCAACACCTGCCCTGGAAGAAGTAAATCCTTGAAAGCTATTAATGCAAACTGGACTGCTAACATCTCTTTCAAGTTGATATGTAGATGTTGTAGTCTGGCAGGCCACTTGTCTTGTATCCACTTTCCATTCAGATGAGCTCCCCAAGCTTTGTCTGAGGCATCTGTCGTTAGAATCTGACTCGCCTCTGGCCGGGTCACAGAGAGTCCCTTGTTTAGGTGACATTCCTGAGCCCACCACAACAATTCCTTTTGAATGCAAGGTATTATTTGAATGACAGTGTCCAAATCCTGGCAGTGCTGTGTCCATACATTTTTGAGATACCATTGTAGCTTCCTCATATGCAGTTTGGCATTGGGAAGCACCAGAATACAAGATGCCATGAACCCCAAGGCTTGAAGGACTGTCCTTGCAGTCAGCCTGGACTGAAGAGACAACTGATGAAAGTAAAGGGAAAGATTCTTTTGTTTGTCCGGGGTCAAAAAGGCCATCTGGGATGCTGTATTCAGTTTCACACCCAGAAAGCACATGTCCTGAGAGAGTACTAGACTGGACTTTATTTCGTTCACAGAATACCCCAGGCATCTTAGCACTGCTATCACATAATCCAAATGAAGAAGAAGCTCGTCCCTTCCTTGAGCCAGAATCAGGCAATCGTCCAAATAAGGATAGATCTGTATTCCTTTTAACCTGAGGGAAGCTATCACCGGAGCCAGAACTTTCGTGAACACTCTGGGCGCAGTAGATAAGCCAAAGGGCAATGCAGAGAACTGATAATGAGAAGTCCCAGCTCGAAAACGCAGATACTTCCTGCAACTCAGTCTGATAGGAACATGAAGATAAGCCTCCTTGAGATCCAAAGTCACCATCCAATGATCTTTGCCCAGCAGAGGTAAAAGCTGCTGTAACGTCAACATTTTGAACTTGGGAATGTCCAGATAAGTGTTGAGGATAGATAAATCCAAAATTGGTCTCCACGTGTTCCCTTTCTTTGGTACTAGGAACAGGCGAGAATAAAATCCTAGGCCCACTTCTGGCATAGGGACCGGCTGAATGGCCCCTATTTGGAGTAACATAGAAATCTGCTTGTGAGCCTCTATTCTTTGTTGAGGAGGAACGTCTGGCATGCCTTTGAAAGGAGGCAAGGTATGGAAATAAAACCTGTAACCATGGTGTATGATATCCAATACCCATCTGTCTTGGGTAATTAAACTCCAATTTTCTTTGAAAAGTGCCAACCTTCCTCCCAAAGGTGCTGCCAGACGAGAAGGCTCTGGCAGCTGAAAAGGTAGGTCATTGGGTCTGTTTACGAAAGGACTGACCCCTGCCCTCACCGAAGACTGTGCAGGAGAACTCCCTGTCCTAGGCCTGAAAGAGCCCTGAGCTCTGCCCCTACCACGTCTAGATCTACCCCTAGACTGGGAATCATAAGAAGGATAAGTCCACCCCTTAGTAGGCCAATTTCTACTAAACTTTGGAGGCTGAACCTGCAAAAAATCCTTAACAGTCTGCATAGACTTAGCCTTGTCTTCCATTTTCTTTAAAACTGCCTCAACAGGAGAACCAAACAACACATCAGATTGCAAAGGAGCATCTAAAATCCTTGTTTTAACATGGTCAGATAAATTCTGATCCCTCAGCCAGGCGTGCCTGCGAAGAACTGACCCAGTGGCAGCCACCCTAGACGAGGCCTGTACAGCATCAAAACCACATTGCAAAGAATGCTTACCCACCTGCTCAGAAACATGTACTAAATCTTGTAACTCTTTACAATCAATACCTTCCGCCAGAGCATCAACCTTAGACTTCAATTGTGAAAGGAGATAGTTTTGGTATTTCAACATGTGGAACTGGCAATTCAAAGCCCTCATAGCTAGAGTGGAAGAAGTATAAACTTTCTTTCCCCATCTATCCAAAGCCCTGGCCTCTTTATCTGTAGGAACCTGATTCTTGACAACAGAAGCTTTAACACCTTTAGGCCCCTGACTAACAGTTTCTGGGTCTGCCCTAGGACTCTTAAAAAGATACTTATGAGCTTCAGGCACCCTGTAATACCTATCCGGTTTAACAGGAGCAGGAGGCAAAGAATCAGGATTAAGAGAAGCCTCTGCAAAAACATCTTCCACCACATCCAAAACAGGAGGAATAGCCAAAGGCCTATGCTGGGGTAAAAACAAAAATTCCCTAAGCCTTTTCCTGGAATCAGAGAAGTCCTGACCTTCCCACTTAAAATGCTCCCTCATAGAATGAAGAGTTTCTGAAAAGAAAAATCCTCAGGAGGAGAAGCAGAAGGAGTAGAATCATCCACATCAGAATCAGAATAAGGAGAATACTCCTGCAAGTCTTCAGTCAAGACTCTGAAACATCCGAAGCCTGCTCAAAGCTCCCTAGCTCAGGCTCCACCCTAGGTCTCTTATCAGGAGGAGGCAAAGAACCCCTAATCAAAGTAATCAAATCTTCTGCCATTTTAAGCATATGCTTCTTGGGCACAGTTCCTGAAGAACTAGGGGTGACACCAACTGAAGCTAAACCTGGCCTGCCTCTGGGAGAAGCCTTGGAAACAGAAGGAGAGGGCCTAACCACCCTAGGAAGGGAGGGGAGTATAGTAACCTGAGAAGCCCCTTCAGCCTGACCTGCCTCCTGAGAGGCCACATCCTGCAATAACAAAGTCTCTCCCTGGGAACCCAAAGAAACCTCCGGTGGAACCACCGGCTCCACCGACACCTCTAAAGAACCGGCGTCCGGTACGGACGGTTCTTCAAGCCTAGGCTTAACTGCTTTGTCCTTGCGCTTCTTCGAAGAAGCGGGCGTCGGAGCATCCGACGGCATTTTATAATTGCACCGCTTCCCGAAGACTAACCTGGCACAATCTAACCTTCTCTTTATAGTGCGCTTATTGAATCTAGCACAAGAGCGACACCCAACAACGTCGTGCTCAGGCCCTAAACAAGGAATACACAAAGTATGATAGTCTCTATGCGGTATCTGTTTCCCACAAGAAATACAATTATTCACTTTTTCTGACATCCGGTAAACCACTGAGGCAAGAAAAAACTAAAATATTCCCCAACGGGGTACTTAGCCAACTTTGACTTGGTCTGAAACTCCGAAATCGAAAAATTTCAGAACGCCAACCGGCACTTGCAATGCTGCTTCTGCATCGGACCATGCGGCAAAAAAGACTGAGGATATGACGCCGGTCATGCGCATTTGTACCCTGACGTCCTGATGTCAGTCAAATGCGCCTTGACCGACGTCAGCCTTATACTTTGATATTCGGGCCGACCGAGGACAGCGGACTACCCAAGTGTAAGGACTGCAGCAATGTGAGATGAAGAACATCATTAATTCCAAAAAAACTACTAACAATACAACACCACACAGAGCAATTACCACACGGAAAAATACCCAACTTAGAAAAAAGAGACCTAATAATCTTAACATCAGGCATTTGAAATCTATGTACCACTATATCAGCTATACTACATCGTTTCTTAAAAGACACCAAAGGTTTCCCCCCTTCAAAATGTTAATCAATTTACTATCCTTATATAACATAGGCCAAAAAATGAAGCCGCGGTGGTACCGCGGTAGCGTTGTTGCCTCATAGGAAGAGGTTCTCCTGTTCGATTCATGGCTGGAGTGTCTTGTGTGTGGAGTCTGCATGTCCTCCCCGCGGTCGAGTGGCCTCCGAAAGACATGTGTGAATGGGTGCTCCTTCGCTGAAGGTTGGGGGTCGGGCTGGCAACTCAGCACCATAAAAAAATCTACTGCCAATCATTAGTGGACCGGAGTTCCGCTCTGGTGACCCCTAACCGGGAAAAGCCGAAAAGACAAACAAACATATAACATAGGCCAAAAAATATAAAAAGTTTAACAATTTTATCACTAAGTACATTAAAAATAGTAACAGAATATACATCCTTTGCTTCACTGTTGGGTTGAGTAAAATTACACACATTGCCAAATTCAAAAAAAGGAAAATCATTAATATTAATATACAATGAAGTAACCAGCATGCACTGTTTTGCCCTCATCCACTGCTTGGTGATGACCTCAAAGAAGTCCAACAGGCAAAACAGGCACGATCTGCCCTTGATGAAACCTAACCGGTTTGGATACAATGTCTGAAGGTTTCCAGTGTCACTGTTTATCATTTTCACGATAATTCTTTCAATAGCTTTGCACAGGAAACTAGTAAAACCTAAGGGCCTTTAGTTACCAGGGACTGTAAATGGGCCATGCTTGTGCAGACTCAGGACAGTTGCAGTCCTTCATTCACCTAGCACAAAGCCTGTCTGGAGACTATGGTTAAATAGTGATTCCAGTGGTCCTGACAGGTAGTGTTTCATGCTATTAAGGAAGGATCCTCGGATATTATTAGAACCCACAGATGCAGTGATCTTGACCTTAGTGAGCTCATTGAGAACCTGTTCCCTAGTGATAGTTGGGGGAGCTATGGGTGAGGGTATTTCCCGAGAGGGGCAAAAATGGAGATCAATTTGACAGCCAGTAGATTTGCTATATCTTCCAGCTCAGTATAGGTGGCTACAATTACTTTCTAGAATGTCGCCAACTTCAGAAAATCAAAACCACACATGTTTTCTGTAACCACAACTCCAAGACATAGCATGAAGAAATGTCTACAACAGCATTCACTTCCATGTTTCAAACTGCCTCTTTGCACAGAGGGCATTACCCCATGACGCCCTGTCTGTTTAGGCACTGAAGGATAGTGGTCTGAGCCTAAGAAGTGGCCTCAAATGAAGCCTTTTCTCCAATGGGTTTTATGCTAGGATCAATTCACATAACCATAATTTGCTGTTGAGCAGAAACCTCTATAAGATAAAACATGACCTCTGAACATCCTGAAATATGAGTCGAGTGCTCCACCCTACTAGCAAAGCACCAGTTTGCTATACCTATTATGTGTCTAGGTAAGAAAGGAAGGTCCACTAAGACTCTGTTGGTGAGTTGCCACCAGTCCTATGGCCCAGCAAAAGTGGCATGACAACAAGAGAAGATGTGAACACATGATGGGCTCTACAATTGATGACATCTCATACTACAGCACCACCTGCATTCTCAGGCATGCAAACGGGATCTTGAAGATCACAGCATTGATAAAGCTCTAAAATCATTGCAGTGTCTACATCTGGACCTCACCAAATATCTTCATATAGGCTGTCAATATCACAATGTCCAGGGTACTCAGCATGGGCAGCAACAACCTGGTAATAGAGCCTGCCCAACTTTCGGCCAATGAAGACAATCCTCTGAGACACCTTCAGAGATAACTTCATCAAATTTACTGGCACCCCAAGAGTCTGCAAACAGGAGCATTTCCCACTGAAGGGATGCCATTATGAAGTTGCCTAATAAGGCTACTAGGAGCCAGATGTCCAGGAAGAACACCTGAAGATCTTTTTCATGCATAGCTTTAGCCACCACTGCCACAACCTGGTAAACACACACTCTAATGAAGAGAATCTAAAAAGTAACACTTCATAACGGAAGTGATAGCCATGAACAGAAAATGAGATGATGTACCTGTAGACCTCAAATGACTATGTATGAAAAGTACTCATTATGCACAGCTGATAATGGTAACAGCATAAAAGTATTGAGACAGCAAATAAAGCAATGTACAACAATATGCTGAATGGTTACAGCTATATTCTTAAAGTCTTAAACATATACAAGAGAAAACAAACAATCACATATTTAGGAGTGCTGCAGGAACACTTTGTTAGTGGGCTACTGCACATTTTGTTAAATGCTACAAATCATTTCCCTAACAGGTCATCAATTTGTAAAAAAAAAAATCTCTCAGAAAAGAAGCCAGTCACACTGTTTGAAGCATACATAAATAACTCACCTTCGAATACAGTCAGTAAGATGTCTTCCAAATGCATCTAAATCAAGCAGTGTTGTCTAAAGGAAAAGAAAAAATAATTATTTTTTCACACAGCAAGTTCTGTTTCTGTTACATCTCCAAATTCATGTCTTGTGTTAGTGCACACACAAGTTAATTTACAAGTTTCTAGCCAGGTGAGCCAGTTCCAGTGACAAACAGGAGTACAAATGGCCACATGATCCAAGCCAAACTGGGTTAACAGCTCACATATTTGATGGAGCTGGCAAGGAAGGATGGGTGTACCCATTATAGGTCGGGGGAAGGCAGGGCAGAGTAGGACGGAAAAGCCATAATCCACTGAAAGAGCTAGCACTGCAGTTTTTGCATCCCTTGCATCCTGGAGTGGGATAAATACGTTATCAGCTGATGGTAGCCTTCATTAATAAATGCAAAGGAGTGTGCACTTACAGAGGGAAAAGCACTGTGCCTCCACCACAAAGGAGATGGAACATGCTATACAAAGATCACTGGAAATATCATCATTTAAGCATTCCAGTCAAATTCTAACTTAACTTTGGCTTGCACTGCTCATCTCAAAAATACATCTGTCACTCCTCAACAAGCATGCATAATACAGGAGAAACTAAAAATGAGGTATGGATAACAGTCTCAATTTATTTATGTTAATTAAATTAATTAATTATTGTTGTACCACATCCAAGAACCAGTGACACCTCTTCCAGATAAAAATCTGTTTAATTCCACAGCGAATTTGACAATAAAAGCACAATGAAAAGCTTCACCAGTAAATCTCTTAGCACCTCGGCCGTATCAGCCTTTACAGAGTAAAATGCCAGCTCACAATGTTCCTATTTATATTGCAGTACAATACAATTAATCAATTATCTAATTAAATATTTAAAGTAAAATCTACATCATATAAAGCTTAAACATCAAAAATCACATAAAACTCTACCAATGGCATTCCTTATTAAGCCCATTGGGCTGTAAAGTATTGTATTTCACTATAAAAATTGATTCCTTCTTTCTTAATAAATATTTCAATAAATCTTCACCAGAAAAATACACAGAAATATGTTCCAAAACTGTTACCGCTAAACTGGTGAAACTTTTCATTGTGCTTTTATTGTCAAATTCGCTGCGGAATTAAACAGATTTTTATCTGGAAGAGGTGTCACTGGTTCTTGGATGTGATACAACAATATTTTATTCTTCATAGTGGTTTTAATTTAATTAATTAATTAATTTGAAATTTGGTAACTGGGTATGCAGACTGATCAACTGACACTTTTCAGAAATGACCTGGGCTTCCAGAGAAGCAAAGTACATAATACAGTAACAAAGCCATTGGATCCAACTCGGCCTGCCGCTTGCGGCCCTTCTCTCTCTGTCTTTTTCCTTTTCTGAATGTCTCTCTCTCTTTTCCTGTGTTTGTCTTTCATTCTCTCTTTCTTGGCCCCTCTCTCTCCCTGTGGCAAGGTGGGAGGGCGAGTCCCAGACAGGGGAGGAGGGCTGGAAGGCTGGACAGCCACAGCAGTGGCTGGTGAAGAAGCTGTGGAAGAGGAGGAAGCAGTAGCTGATTCCGCGGGTACAAGACCCGCCAGAATTAACTTGTTCCTGCGATCCCACAGGCTCGGGGATTGAAGGCCGCACAGATTTTGCAGCCGGATGACAAATGAGGCACCCCCAAGCAAACTACAGAGTGTGATCGTCGGCTGGAGACACTCTGTGCACTTAGAGAAAGTCACTTCCTGACTTTCCGACATAGTAAACAAACACACACACACACACACACACACACACTCTACGGGCGAGAAGGGGGGCCTACACTGACAGAAAGTTAATAACCTTCTAATTATAAAATGCAAATATCTAGCGAGGAAGGAAACCCGTAATGAGAGAGAAACTAATAGTTATCTACAGAAATATCAAAGGGGCACACACAGACCAAAACATTTCGAAAAACCCTGACAAACTTGCCTGGAGCTCAAAAATCCCGTGCTGGCAAAGCCGCGGCAAACGAGACCTGAGCATTGGAAGGAGGTTGCAGTGTAGTATGGGTAGGAGAGCTCGGACCTTTTAGCTTGGTATGCTGCTGGCTCGAATCCGAAACCCACACGTTGCTGATCAAATGAAGTTAACTACTTCAGATCAAGTATTCGCCTTTATTGGAGTTATTGGGAAACAGTACATGCAGATGAATGGTCTGGTTCATGTTTGTTTCTGAAGCGACCTTTGGAATGAAGGAAGGGTTCGTCCTAAGAGAAACACTGTTCTTGAAAAGGGCTATGTATGGTGGTTGAGAAGACAGAGCTTGTAATTCTGAAACTCTTCTGGCTGACATAACAGCCACAAGAAAGGCAGCCTTCCACGACAAATACTTCAACTTTAATAGACTAGCAGGGTCAAAGGGTTGCTCAGTGAGACCAAGTAATACCAAAGTAAGATCTCAAGGAGGAGAAGGATCCTTGATTGGAGCCCTTAGATGAAATCCCCCTTTTAAGAATGCATGACAGAGTTTGGAAGAGGAAAGGATAGAGAAAAATCCAACTCCCTTCCCAACATGGAAATTCATGATAGCCGCAAGCTGCACCTTTATTGCAGAAATACTAACTCCTTCATGGAACAGTGAGCTCAAAAACATAAGGACATCTGAAACTGAAGCTGAAACGGGGTCAATATTTCTTTGTAAAGCCCAGATGGAAGACCATTTCCATTTGGTAGAATATACTTCCTTGGTGGAAGGCTTTCGACAGGCAAGGATAATTTCTCAGACGGGAAGGAAGCCTAGACTTTAGGAAGATTAATGGAAGTGGAGAAACCAAGGGGTTAGTTTGAGGGATCGAAGACTGAGGATCTGTTATTCTGACGGATGTGAAATAAGATGATGTCTGGAATCCAGTATCTATGGAGGATATTTGCTGAGAGACCACAGAAAGTGGAACCATACTTGATGAGGCCAATGAGGGGTAATGAGGATAAGACTGGTCTTCAACCTGCTGGCTTTCTGTAAGACTTTGTGTATCAGGGGAATCAGAGGACAAGTGTAAATGAGACCTGGGGTCAACCGTGGACTAAAGCATCCCTGGGTGACTCCCTCACAGGAGGGATGAGAGCGAAGTACCTGCTGCACTTGTTGTTTCGAGGGGAGCAAAATAAGCAGCAATGTTGGCGCCAATTGCTGAAAATCTCATTCGTTACTGACTGGTTCTGGGACCACTCGTGAGGACTCAGTATCAACCTGCTCAAACTGTCCACCAAAACACTGGCTTCTCCCAGGATGTGCACTGCAATGAGAAAGCTGTTCAAAGCAAATGCCCATTCCCAGACGCCTATGGCCTCTCTGCACAGTGGGTAAAAACGGGTTCCTACCTGCTTGTTGCTGTACTATACCACAGACATGTCTGTCATGACTGCAACTGTTCCCAGAGGAAGGCAGTCCTGAAAGGCTTGCAACGTAAACAGTGTCAAGCCCCACCACCGGCCCAGTAATCAAGGAGCCTTAATCCTCAACACTAGCACCAGTAGGGGGTGTACACTGGGAGGATGACAAGTACACACAGTATTTCCAGATGCAGCTCTCTCCATCAAGTGTAATTAGAAGTTAAGTACCTACCATAACGTTCCATGTTAGTTGTCTTCTCTCGCCTTCTTTCTTGCTGGATGGGTTCGGAGCCGATCCTCGGCTCCAACTCGGCACTTTCTTAGCTTGAGAACTCCTTTTACCAGCTCGAGGCAACCCTATATCCCATGATGCAAGGCGGGACTACCTCAGATCTTGTTTGGTAGCTAACATACCCTGCTAAGGATAAACCTAGAACAACTAGGAAACAACAACTCCTAACAAATGACTCTCCTACCTAAGAGTCAGGAGAGAACAACCTGAGGAGAGGAGACTTTTCAAGATCTGTCCAGGCCAGGGGGAAGGAGGGAGGGACGCAAGAAAGAAGGCGAGAGAAGACAACTAACATGGAACGTTATGGTAGGTACATAACTTCTAAATGTTAAGTTGTCAATCTCGCCTTCATTCTTGCTGGATGGGACCGCATCCCTAGCACCTGTATCCCGGGTGGCTCAATGGAACAGACTCTTGAGAACTGTGGAACCAAAACTGGCCCTATCTCTGGAGGCCAAGTCCAACTTGTAATGAGAGACAAAGGTATGAGGCGTGGCCCAAGTAGCTGCTGCACAAATGGTATCAATGGGTAGTCTATCCTGAAAAGCTGCAGAAGTGGATAGACTCCTGGTTGAGTGTGCTTTTGGCTTAGAAGATAGTTGTTTGCCTCTGAGAGAGTACACATAGGAAATGGTGGAAGTCAACCATCTGGATAAGGTCACTTTAGAAACTGGAAGACACATCCTGTTTTCTGCATAGGAGACAAATAATTGGTCCGATTTTCTGAATTGTTTAGTTCTATGCAAATAGTACCTGAGCTGACGATGGACATCCAAAAAAATGCAGTTTCTGTTCAGCTCTGTCGGAATAGTTTGGGAAAAAGACTGGTAGATCTATAGATTGGTTAATATTGGTTTGAGACACGACTTTGGGGAGAAAGGAAGGGTTAGTTCTTAATGATACCCTGTCCTTATGAAAAACCAAATAAGGTGAACGAATGCAGAGAGCTTGAATCTCGGAAACCCTTCTTGCAGAAGTGACAGCCAGTAAAAATATAGTTTTCCAGGTCAATAACTTCAAAGAGCATGAAGCAGACGGTTCGAAGGGAGGTAGTATCAAGGATGCCAACATTAAGTTTAGATCCCATTGCGGAGGAGGATGCTTTATAGGTGGTTTTAGGAGAAAAACTCCTCTCAAAAAGGCCTTGCATAATCTATGAGACATAATGTTACTGTCATGCAAGCCAACATGATACTTGGAAATAGCAGCCAGTTGTACTTTGACTGTAGATGATGAGGATCCTGAATGAAAAACCTCCGCCAGGAAATCTAAAACAGAATGTACAGGAGCAGTAAAGGGATCAATATTTCTGGAGTTTGCCCAAATAGAAAAACGTCGCCACTTGCTAGCATAAACAGTCCTAGTGGATGACTTCAAAGAAGACACTAAAATGTCTCTGACTGAGTCAGAAATCGTAGGTAGCCTGGCTAAGGAAGGAAGTGGAGCAACCAAGCAGTGAGGTTGAGAGAATGAATGGCCCGGTGCTGCTGACCCGACTGGTGGATCAAGAGATCCGGAACTGGGTCCAGATGCCAGGGCTGCACCAGAAGGTGACGATGCAGAGACGGAAACCAAATTTGTCGAGGCCAATATGGAGCAATGAGGATCAATTTGGCTCTCAAAACGGTGGCTTTCTGAATGACTTGTGGAATCAAGGGGAAGGGAGGAAAAGCGTATAGAAGTCCCCGAGGCCAATCCTGGGTTAGAGAGTCTCTCAGGGGTTGGCCTGGAAGGGGAAAGAGAGTGAAATAATCTGGGCACTTGTTGTTTTGAGGAGTAGCAAAAAGATCGCAACAAGGAGTGCCCCACTTCAGAAAAATCTGATCCACTACAGATTGATTGAGAGACCACTCGTGAGGCATCAGAATAGATCTGCTGAGCCTGTCCGCCAATAGGTTGGACCTGCCGGGGATGTGCGTTGCTATCAGAAACCGCTGAGAAGAGATCGCCCATTGCCAAAGTCTGAGAGCTTCTCGACATAACAGATAGGACCTGGTTCCGCCCTGTTTGTTAATGCACCAGACCACGGACATGTTGTCCGTTTGTACTGCAATAGTCCCCGTGGGAAGAAAGACGTCGAGGGCTTGCAACGTTAAAAGCACTGCTCTCATCTCCAGGACATTTATGTGCAGATGGTATTCTATGGGTTGCCACGTCCCGTGGACCATCCTGCCCTGATAATGCCCCCCCCACCCAATCAGAGAGGCATCCGTAGTGACTGTGGCAACTGGAGGAGGGGGAATAAAGGGTCGGCCCTGATGAAGAAGAGGGGAAGATATCCACCATTCCAGATGAGCCCTGCACGACTGTGTGACTAAGATTTCGTGCCTCATCGGAAGACTGTGGTACGACCACTGCGTGAAAAGCATCCACTGCAGAAGACGCATGTGGAAGCGAGCTAGTGGAAGGAGAACAATGGCCGCAGCCATAAGACCTAGAACCTTCAGTATAAATCTGGCTTTGATCTTGTTGCTTTGCAAAAGAAGCGAGCAATTTTTGGATGTCCAGAATTCTTTGATCTGTTAGTCTGGCTGACATTTTACGGTGTTTAATTCTGCGCCTATAAAGGTGATAGATTGGCAAGGCCGCAGAGAAGATTTTTCAAATTTACTGAAATTCCCAAACTCCTGCAAAGCTGCAGAGTGTAGTCTCTGGTCTGAAGAAGTTGACACTTGGTGGTGGCGGAGAGGAGCCAGTCGTCCAAATAAGGAAATACCTGGAATCCTTGACGTCTCAGATGAGCTGTGACCACTGCCATGCATTTGGTAAACACTCTGGGGGATGAAGTGAGGCCAAAGGGCAGGGCTCTGAATTGGTAATGACTGGTCCCTAGCCGAAAGCGGAGAAACCTCCTGGAGCGCCTGTGAATCTTTATGTGATAGTACGCATCCTGAAGGTCTATAGAGCACATCCAGTTGTCCTTGACCAGAAAGGGCAGAATGGACTGAAGCGTGACCATCCGGAATCTTGCCTTCTTGACAAATCTGTTTAGATTGCTCAGGTCTAATATTGGTCTCCAATCTCCCGTCCTTTTGGGGACCAAAAAGAATCTCGAGTAGACGCCGGATCCTACCTGGTCTGCCGGCACCGTCTGGACAGCTCTTTTTTCTACGAGTTTTGAAACCTCCTGTTCTGCCAAATCCCTTTGACCGGGTGAGATGTCTGGAAGGGATTGTAGAGGTACGGGAAACCTTTCGAAGGGGATTTTGTAACCCTCGGATATAATCGAATGTACCCACATCTCTTGTGATAGGGACTGCCAGGCTACTGGGTACAGTGAAATCCTTCCCTCGACTGCCTCCAAGGGTGGACAGTCGGGCAACACCTCAGGGATGTTGAAAAGGCTTCTCAGGAAGAGACTCCCTGTTGCCTTGGTTCTGAGGACCCCCCCTGCCTCTAGGGCGGCGTCTATTATTGTTACCCCCTCTGCTTCTGGGGGTAAACTGACCACGTGCGTCCGGTGTAGCTCCTTGGGCTTTACGGAACCACATCTTCCCCCCCTTCTGACCCTTGGGATATGGTCTAGAAGGAGTGGAAAACTGGACTCCAATGGCAGAAAGAGTTTTACCGTCCTGCTCACACCTGGTCAAGGTATCCTTCACCTGAGGTCTGAACAAAGCCGAACCATCAAAGGGGGTATTAGTGAAGGACGCCTTAAAGGGGTCCGCAAATTACAAAGCCGCATCCAGGCTTGGCGTCTAAGAGCAACTCCTGTGCCTGCGGCCCTGCTCGCTCCATCGGCCGCATAAGATATGAGCCGCATGGAGGAGTTAGATATGGAATTTAGGATAGCAAGCTGCGAGGCAATCTTTTCCTGAGCCCCAGCAGCAGAAGGATCCTGAACTACTTCACCCAGTTCTTTGAGAACATCTCGTTGAAGCCTGGTGAAGTGACAAAGATAATTCAGCGAACGCATAGCAAAGGTCGCTGAAGAAAACATCCGCTTTCCATACCTGTCCATGGTCCTAGAGTCCTTATTAGGAGGCTGGACAGGTACTGAAGGATCCGCCAGTTCCTTCTTAGTGGCAGCCGCCACCACCATAGCATCCACCGAGACACCCTTGGAAAGGAACTGTTTGTCCAAAGGGGCCGTAATGAATTTGGATGGTCTTCTGGGGACAGGTTCCACAGAATCTGGAGCGCCCACGCCTTCCGAGCCACTACCTGCATAAGTGGGTCGAAAGGCGGAGACACCCAGGAGGTGGAGGGTCGGGATCCAAAAGCCTCCAGGTATACCAACTCATCCTCGGAGGGGTCAATGGAGGGCCAATTCCCCCTCTGTTTGAGGAGCTCAAGGATGTCTGAAAAGGAGACATCCTCAGAGGGGGACCGTGGGGAACCCTCCGACTCATCTAAGTCGGTAACAGATGTAGTAGACTCAGGGGAGTCTGTGTGTTTCCTCTTACACGTCCTCTTCCGAGGGGGTTCCCCTGCAGGATCAGGAGAAACCTCGGAAGAGGAGGAAATTCCCAGTGGGGAAACCTGGGGCGATGGATCCCTGGGCCTGAGAGCAAGAGGCTGGCAAGTGGCGTCTGCAGGCACTGATGAGGGAGGAGCTAGAGGGATAGACCGTTGACCAGGCTCAGAGGCCAGGACACTCCTCATCACCTCAAAGGCTCCCCTCCCCGGGAGACTGGAATATCCCCGCTCCGAAGAAACAGGAATTCCCAGCTCCAATGAGAGGGAAGGCTCCGAGGCCGATGTCGGCGCCGAGCTTACCAAAGCCGAAGCCCCGAGAGGGAGAGCGGGGTCGGACAAGGGTCCGATGCCACTAGCCCCTCGGAGCAGACAGTGGAAACCCGATGACCGGATCCCTCCAAGGAAGGCCTCAAGGAGGAGATCGGAGCCGAGGAGCCGGGCGAAGGATGTATCGGCTCCGGCATCGAAACAGTCGCTGTCCCGAGAAGCTCCGGCTCCGAACTCTGGTGTGGAGTCGGAGGAGGAAGTTCAAGGGGTGAGGCTATAGCCGAAGTCTGTTGAGACGGGCTATGGAGCATTTGGGCCAGTGCCTGAGACTTCAACAGCCTGCTTACCACCCTCTCTAAGTCGTGGTCAGACAGCCTGGAAGATCTCGAAGATCGGCTCCGATGGCTCCGCTCCGACAAAGAGGAGACCCCGGAGCCGAATGGATACTCAGTATCGAAGGGGACCGAGATCTCTTCGGTCGAAGCCATCGGAGCCGAAGTCCCTGAACTCCAGATGGAGCCGAAGGTTTCTCGCCCGATGCTGGATAAAGTGTCGGCTCCAGCCGGAGCCGACAAGGCCACAGTAGAGAAGGTATCGGAGCCAGCCGGCGCGACCCTACTACTTTAACAGTAGATGCATCGGTTCCAGCGAGCGATCTCGCCCGATGGAGCGAAGCCACCGGAGGAGGCTTGGATACTGAAGCCTGAGCCTTGGTGGTTTAGAAGGTTTCCCAGACCCTGCTTTAGAGGGAGAACCTTCTGGCTTAAGTAAGCCTCGGAGGATAAGTTTATTCCTCCTTTCCTGCAGGACTCTCTGGCTAAAAGCGTGACACAAAGCACAGGAGTCCTGCAGGTGCAAAGGCCCCAGGCAGTACACACAAGAAGTGTGACCGTCTGTCAGAGACATTTTCTGACAGCACTGGTCACACTTCTTAAAGCCTGAGACCTTGCCTTCCCTAGACATATCCTAGGAGGAAGTAACACACACAAACCCCAACAAACACACAAAATTAATCCCCTACACACAACACACAGGAAGGGATTAACCAATAGGGTTTTAGGCCTAACTGAAAACTTTATACTAAAGGTTATAAAAAGGGTTATAAAGTTTGAAAGGAAGGGAATAGGGTAGGCTGTAATATACTACAGACTATACTAAGACTAAAAGGGGAAAATAAATTCCTAACTAAGCTTTTTCTGATTTTACCAGAAAATCACTTACCTCAGCTGGCAAAGGAGACCTCTTTCGCTAAGCGGCAAACGAGATCTGAGGTAGTCCCGCCTTGCATCATGGGATATAGGGTTGCCTCGAGCTGGTAAAAGGAGTTCTCAAGCTAAGAAAGTGCCGAGTCGGAGCCGAGGATCGGCTCCGAACCCATCCAGCAAGAATGAAGGCGAGATTGACAACTTAACATTTTCCCTTAAGAGCACATAGACCACTGTCAGTCCAGGGCTGGTTTCTCCCTCTTTTTCCAGATCCCCAATAAGACTCCCCACTGGCACAGCTAAAAAGTTGAGATCTTAGCTGAGTGACCAAGCAGAGACCTCCAGCACCTTACTCTGTCCAACCAGTGCTTCGTGTCCCTGTCCAAGTAGCTGGCACACACACACACACACACACACACACACACACACACCTGGGAAAGGCTGACACAGGGATACTAGCTATGCCCCCTTCTGCCCAGACTATAAGGTAAACTACCCCTGCCACCAATCACTCCTAATCAGCTACTTTAAGGCCCTTAACAAAGGGTATCTAATCTTACTGTGTAATGTTACTGTTAATTCATATGGTAGTTTTACTAAGAGCAAGGCTAGTAGGAGTGGCCCACACAGCGTCACCAAACAAATATGCAAGTACTCCCAGAACATAAATATTTCTAGACAAATCAGCCACAATGAAAGGTGTAAATATATTTAATAATAAATACTTAATACTCAGTATATACTTACATCAGAGTTCAAAATCACAGGAAATATTTAAAACAACATTGCAGGACAGTCTCAAATAAAGAACATCTTAAGCTAAGCTTTGCTATATTCCTGACTGTATCTAAGAGAATTACTATACCCTAATAACGTGCTTCACAGCAAGCAAGGCAGAAGTGGTGAGTGGATCTTGATGTCAGGTCAAAGACAAAATACAGAATACAGTCTCTCACTAACAGACTTCCCAAATTAATATTTCAAACATTACTGCTGGGATAACTTGCAGAATGACATTTCTTGTCATCTGACTCTATCCCAGGTGAAAACCCCCACTGACGCAGCTGGTAGCATTTAGCATCTACCTGTGAAAATACATAGACAAGGGCTTTTCTTAGATCTAATGCAGATCCTGGAAGTCATAATATAACAAAACACTTCAAATGCAGAAGACTTCTAGTTCTAGACATTGTGTCTGTTACTCCACTGAAACTGAAAGATAACATCCTTTTATTACATGGCCATAAGGTAATTTAATTTCAGCTACTTTTCTGAAGTTAACCTCTTGTGTTCCAGTTTCCACTGTTAAAATATACACATCTAAATAGTTACAATAGTGCAGGTACATTTCTGTTTTAATCCAGTAGGGTATGCGGTGTTTACATCTTTAAACACAACTTTGTAAAATACCTCTTCAGCACACGTCTGTACAAACCATCTTATATGACATACAGTTCTAATACATTTATAACACAAGCATATGAATCATGTTGATACTCACAAATGACATATAATTACTTACAAAATTCCAGATAGCTGGGATGGCAGTATCTCCTTTCATGACAAGGAGAACCAACCTCATCTCCAGGACGTTTATGTGTAATTTGGTCTCTGTAGGGGACCATGTGCCTTAGGCCATCCTTCCCTGAAAATGCCCCACCCCACCAGGGAGGTGCCCATGGTCACTGTGACCACTGTACGAAGGAGGGGAGAGGACAAATGACTTGCCTAGATAAAGATAGTCTGTGAACAGCCACCACTACAGGTGATGCCTACAAATCAGAGTAAGTTTAATAAGAGTTGATAACAGGTGACACTGAATGGACCACTGATCTGCCAAATTCCACTGGAGAACCCGCATGCAGCACCTGGCTAGGGGCACCAGAAGGATGGTGGCTGACATGGAACCCAAGGCTATAAGAACTAGGTGAGCTGGAGGAGATAGTGTGTCTAGTAGGCATTGGACCTGCTGCATGACAGACAATATCCTCTGTAAAGGAAGAGCTGCAACTTGTGTGACCATGTTCAACTGAGTCTAGAATTTGATGTCCTGTACTGGGACCAACTTGGATTTTGCCATGTTCACTGTAATTCTCAGGTGGCAAAACAGGTGCAAGTTCACCTAGAGTAGTTGATGCCTTGTGAGTGCCGTTAGGAGACAATCGTCCAGGCAAGGAACACCTGGAATCCTTGCAGACAGAGATGCGCTGTGACTACTGCCATGCATTCGGTGAACACCCGGGGGGGGGGCAGTGGTAAGACGAAAGGGTAGTGCTCTTAACTGGTAATAATCTTCCCCCAGCTGGAAGCACAGATATCTTCTGGAGCACCTGTCTATTTTGATATGATAGCACACATCCTGGAGACCCTCCGAGCACATCCAGTCATCCTTGTGCAAGAGCTGCAGAATGGACTGCACTATAACCATGCAGAACTTCATCATTTTAAGAAACAGATTCAAACGGCTCAGATCCAGTATGGTTCAAAGATCCCCGGTCTTCCCTGACACCAAAAAGAAGTGCAAGTAAGTTCCATATCCTCGTTGTTTGGTTGGGACTCGCTGGATGACTTTAGTTGAAGTTTTTATACTTCTAGCAGGGCACTCTCCCTCTCACTAGGTGGCATGTGGGGAGGAGGAGGGGGAAAAGGGAATATAGTAACCTCTGGAAATAATGTTTCACACACAGGCATCATTTGTTATATCTGTCTAGGCTTCTGGGTGCAAGGATAGTCTGCCCCAAGACTGAATCTAGACTAGGACAGTCAGAAAGCGCTTCAGGAGCACTAAAAGGGCTTGTCAGAGAAGGGTTCCCTAATATCCTGGTTCTGTGGATCCCCTCTCCCTCTGGGGCAGCGTCTACCATTGAATACTTTCTCTCTCTGCCCCTAGAAGAGGAGTCATCTTGCGAATCAGTAAAGGCCTCTTGGGATTTGTGGAACCACATCTTCTTCCCGCTCCATTGGTTCCTGGAAAAGGTCTGCTGGGAGGAAAAAAACAACTTGATCACTATGGCAGATAAGTTCTTGCCCTCCTGTTTGCTGCAGTTGAGAGTCTCCTTAACTGATGGTCCAAACAAAGAGGACCTGTCAAAAGGGGAATTAATGAAAAACTCCTTGAAGGGGCCCGCAAACCCGCACAGTCTCATCCAGGCATGTCTTCTAAGGGCCATGCCTGAACCAGCTGCTCGAGAGGTTCCCTCTGCCATGTAGCAGATTAGCCTCCTCGAGGAATTAGCAATGGATGCCATGGTGTTCAGCTGAAAACATTCACACAAGATCGCACTCTCAGACACACCAACCACAAACTAAAACTACAACTATAACTTAAAGATAGCGGGAAAAGTTTATATATATATATATATATATATATATATATATATATATATATATAAAGGAGAAAAAGAAGGGAAAAGGAGAAAAATGAAAAGGGAGAGAAAAGACCCAGCGCCAGCGAAAACTACAGTAACGTAACTGGAGGGGAGGTAATAATTAACTTTAAACTATTTAGAGACGGAAGGAAGAAAACTGAGACAGAGAAAGATAATTTCACTTTTTTTTTTTACTTAACTGGAGAGAGGGTCATAATCATGTCTGTCAGTAATAGCAGCAAACGAGATCATAGGGGTTTGAAAAGGAGTGATGAATTACGAGAGATGGAGGAGTTTGAGACTCGGATCATATGCCTGAAAGAAATGGCTAAGTTGGATCCGAGGACAGATCCGAAGACCCATTCGTGATGCATAACGAAATGAACAATATCAGGTTTAAACATTGATGTAAAATTAAAATTGTAGCTAAATATACCTTGACTGTGGAGCAGTTTTTGAACACTGATTAAATAACTGCGTCAAAAACTATAGAACCATCTAGATCAAAACTGAGAAAGGATAGAGTCCCTGGTAAGTAGCCCATACAGAAAACTTTATCAATTTACTTTCATGAAACTTTCTTATGGAGAACCTTTGGACAGCAGAGAGGATATGGACCATCCTGGGAGGGTAATCAGGGTCCCTGGCCATTACAGAAAACAGACATGTCACGAGGATAGGTTTGAGGGACTAAAGATGTGTGAGGCTTGCTGAGGAGAACTTTGTTAGAACTGAAGAGGTTTTTCCAGAAGGTAAGGCCACAGCAGAGGGATTAGAATTATCTTGGACAGAAAGGACCTAAGAGAATGATCCTGTGCTTCGGCTATCACCCTTTTCTTGAAGAGCAACATCAATGACAGAAAAGTACAGTTTTGTACCTACCATAAATGTAGATGTTCGAAGATCCACATTGCTGCAGTCCTTACACTTGGGTAGTCCGCTGTCCTCGGTCGGCCCGAATATCAAAGTATAAGGCTGACGTCGGTCAAGGCGCATTTGACTGACATCAGGACGTCAGGGTACAAATGCGCATGACCGACGTCATATCCTCAGTCTTTTCTTGCCCCAGATGTCAGAAGACCCTAAAAATAAAGGTCAAAACCAAAAGACAGCAAACAACCAACCAACCACCCTTGCACTAATTATATGTACAATATATACAATATACACAATATTTACAACCCAACCCACACAACCACCTCTAACTACAGAGGGAAGGAGGGAGGGTAAATTGGACTGCAGCAATGTGGATCTTGAACATCTACATTTATGGTAGGTACAAAACTGTACTATGTTCTTCATCTCACATTGCTGCAGTCCTTACACTTGGGTAGAATCCCAAAGCAGAGGTAAGGGAGGATGGCCAAACTACAAGGAAGCAGGAGCTGCCAAAATGCCCTGCAAAACAGCAGTGGCAAAACCAGCCCTGGATTTAGAGTAAAGTGGCAGGTGATAATGCCTAGAGAAAGTATGCACTGAACTCCAAGTAGCTGCCTCCAAAATATCCTTGGTTGCCACTCCCCTCAAAAGGCTGTCAAGTGGCAGTAGCCCTAGTGGAATGAGGCCTAATCCCAGCTGGAATCTCCTTGCCATGATGGGAATAACAGAAAGCAATGCAAAACCCAATCCACTTAGAAATAGTTTGTTTTGACACAGGCTTGCCCTGAGAACTCAAAGCAAAAGAAACAAACAACTGCTGAGACTGCCTGAACCCTTTAGTTCTGTCCAAATAATATCGCAACTGCCTGTGTACATCTAAAGTGTGCAAAATCTTTTCCCCTTTATTTTGGGGATTTGCATAAAAAGTAGGCAAATGAATAGTTTGGTTTAAAGCCACACTAGAAACCACCTTAGGCATAATGGAAGGATTAGTATGCAAAGATACCCTATCCTTATGGAAAATCAAGAAAGGCTCAACCGCCATAAGGGCCTGTAATTCAGAAACCCTTCTTGCAGAGGTAATGGCCAACAAAAAGGCAGTCTTCCATGATAAATATTTCAACTCAGAAGTAGCTGCAGGCTCAAAAGGTTGTAGAGTGAGTTTCTCCAACACAAAATTGAGATCCCAAGCAGGAGTAGGAGCTCTACGTGGGGGTCTTATATTCTTTGCCCCTCTAAGAAATTGCTTGAACAAAGGATGAGAAAACAATGGAGGGTCACATTCATAGTGAGCTGAAATTGCCGCAGCATGAACCTTAATAGAAGAGAAGGACAAACCTTTGTCCAGTAACTCTGTAAGATATTGAAGAGCCACACTTAAATTAGGCTCAGAAACATCAAAATCCTTTGCTACACTCCAAAATAAAAATCTCTTCCATTTATCTGCGTACACTTTCCTTGTACTAGGCCTTCTAGCTTCCAAAATCACATTCAAAACTTGTTGTGGAAGTTGAGACCCTTTATGGTTCAAAACAGAATATGCCAGGCTGTTAGGTGAAGAGAGTGAAGTTTGACATTGAGCAAATGGCTGTCCTCCTGTGACAACAGGTGTGGAATCGAAGGCAAAGGCCATGGAGGCTTCCGTACCAGACTTCTCAGTAATGGGTACCAGTGCTGTCGAGGCCAATCTGGAGCTATTAAAATCATCCTTGGCTTGTCCTGTCTGACCTTTAGAAGTACCTTTGGGAGGAGAGGCAGAGGTGGAAAGGCATACACATGAAGATTGCTCCAATTGAAAGAAAGAGCATCCACTTTCCAAGCTGTGGGATGAAACCTTTTTGTGCAAAACTTTGGCAGCTGATGGTTTAGTGGAGAAGCGAACAGATCTATGTCTGGAGTTCCCCGTGACACTGTCAATTTCTGAAATACATGAGGATCCAATTTCCACTCGTGGGGATCCATAATTCGTCTGCTCAACACATCTGCTAAGGAGTTCTGTGCTCCTGGCAGAAACCTTGCCTGAAGATTGAGCTGTAAACTGAGAGCAGTCTCCCACAAAATCATTGCTTGCCTGCATAGAGGATAAGAATGTGTTCCCCCTTGCTTGTTGATGTACCACATGACAGTTGTGTTGTCTGTTAGAATCAACACCTGCCCTGGAAGAAGTAAATCCTTGAAAGCTATTAATGCAAACTGGACTGCTAACATCTCCTTCAGGTTGATATGTAGATGTTGTAGTCTGGCAGGCCACTTGTCTTGTATCCACTTTCCATTCAGATGAGCTCCACAAGCTTTGTCTGAGGCATCTGTCGTTAAAATCTGACTCGCCTCTGGCCGGGTCACAGAGAGTCCCTTGTTTAGGTGACATTCCTGAGCCCACCACAAAAATTCCTTTTGAATGCAAGGTATTATTTGAATGAAAGTGTCCAGATCCTGGCAGTGCTGTGTCCATACATTTTTGAGATACCATTGCAGCTTCCTCATATGCAGTTTGGCATTGGGAAGCACCAGAATACAAGATGCCATGAACCCTAAGGCTTGAAGGACTGTCCTTGCAGTCAGCCCGGACTGATGAGATAGTTGATGGAAGTAAAGGGAAAGACTCTTTTGTTTGTCCGGGGTTAAAAAGGCCATCTGGGATGCTGTATTCAGTCTTACACCCAGAAAGCACATGTCCTGAGAGGGTACTAGACTGGACTTTATTTCGTTCACAGAATACCCCAGGCATCTTAGCACTGCTATCACATATTCCAAATGATGAAGAAGCTCTTCCCTTCCTTGAGCCAGAATCCGGCAGTCGTCCAAATAAGGATAGATCTGTATTCCTTTTAGCCTGAAGAAAGCTATCACTGGAGCCAGAACTTTCGTGAACACTCTGGGCGCAGTAGATAAGCCAAAGGGCAATGCAGAGAACTGATAGTGAGAAGTCCCAGCTCGAAAACGCAGATACTTCCTGCAACTTAGTCTGATAGGAACATGAAGGTAAGCCTCCTTGAGATCCAAAGTTACCATCCAGTGATCTTTGCCCAGCAGAGGTAAAAGCTGTTGTAACGTCAACATTTTGAACTTGGGAATGTCCAGATAAGTGTTGAGGATAGATAAATCCAAAATTGGTCTCCACGTGTTCCCCTTCTTTGGTACCAGGAACAGGCGAGAATAAAATCCTAGGCTCACTTCTGGCATAGGGACCGGCTGTATGGCCCCTAGTTGAAGTAACAGAGAAATTTGCTTGTGAGCCTCTATTCTTTGTTGAGGAGGAACGTCTGGCATGCCTCTGAAAGGAGGCAAGGTATGGAAATAAAACCTGTAACCTTGGTGTATGATATCCAATACCCATCTGTCTTGGGTAATTAAACTCCAATTTTCTTTGAAAAGTGCCAACCTTCCTCCCAAAGGTGCTGCCAGACGAGAAGGCTCTGGCAGCTGAAAAGGTAGGTCATTGGGTCTGTTTACGAAAGGACTGACCCCTGCCCTCACCTCCCTGTTCTAGGCCTGAAAGAGCCCTGAGCTCTGCCCCTACCACGTCTAGATCTACCCCTAGACTGGGAATCATAAGAAGGATACGTCCACCCTTTAGCAGGCCAATTTCTACTAAACTTTGGAGGCTGAACCTGCAAAAAATCTTTAACAGTCTGCATAGACTTAGCCTTGTCTTCCATTTTCTTCAACACTGCCTCAACAGGAGAACCAAACAACACATCAGATTGTAAAGGAGCATCTAAAATCCTAGTTTTTACATGGTCAGATAAATTTTGATCCCTCAGCCAGGCGTGCCTGCGAAGAACTGACCCAGTGGCAGCCACCCTAGACGAGGCCTGTACAGCATCAAAACCACATTGCAAAGAATGCTTACCCACCTGTTCAGAAACATGTACTAAATCTTGTAACTCTTTACAATCAATACCTTCCGCCAGAGCATCAACCTTAGACTTCAACTGTGAAAGGAGATAGTTTTGGTATTTTAACATGTGAAACTGGCAATTCAAAGCCCTCGTAGCTAGAGTGGAAGAAGTATAAACTTTCTTTCCCCATCTATCCAAGGCCCTGGCTTCTTTATCTGCAAGAACCGGATTCTTGACAACAGAAGCCTTAACACCTTTAGGCCCCTGGCTAACAGTTTCTGGGTCTGCCCTAGGACTCTTAAAAAGATACTTATGAACTTCAGGCACCCTGTAATACCTATCCGGTTTAACAGGAGCAGGAGGCAAAGAATCAGGATTAAGAGAAGCCTCTGTAAAAACATCTTCCACTACATCCAAAACAGGAGGGATAGCCAAAGGCCTATGCTGGGGTAAAACAAAAATTCCCTAAGCCTTTTCCTGGAATCAGAGAAGTCCTGACCTTCCCACTTAAAATGCTCCCTCATGGAATGAAGAGTTTCTGAAAAAGAAAAATCCTCAGGAGGAGAAGCAGAAGGAGTAGAATCATCCACATCAGAATCAGAATAAGGAGAGTACTCCTGCAAGTCTTCAGCCGAAGACTCTGAAACATCCGAAGCCTGCTCAAAACTCCCTAGCTCAGGCTCCACCCTAGGTCTCTTATCAGGAGGGGGCAAAGAACCCCTAATCAGAGTAATCAAATCTTCTGCCATTTTAAGCATATGCTTCTTGGGCACAGTTCCAGAAGAACTAGGGGTGACACCAACTGAAGCTACACTTGGCCTGCCTCTAGGAGAAGTCTTGGAAACAGAAGGAGAGGGCCTAACCACCCTAGGCAGGGAGGGGAGTATAGTAACCTGAGAAGCCCCTTCACCCTGACCTGCCTCCTGAGAGGCCACATCCTGCAATAACAAGGTCTCTCCCTGGGAACCCAAAGAAACCTCCGGTGGAACCACCGGCTCCACCGACACCTCTAAAGAACCGGCGTCCGGTACGGACGGTTCTTCTAGCCTAGGCTTCACTGCTTTGTCCTTGCGCTTCTTCGAAGAAGCGGGCGTCGGAGCATCCGACGGCATTTTATAATTGCACCGCTTCCCAAAGACTAACCTGGCACAATCTAATCTCCTCTTTATAGTGCACTTATTAAATCTAGCACAAGAGCGACACCCAACAACGTCGTGCTCAGGCCCTAAACAAGGAATACACAAAGTATGATAGTCTCTATGCGGTATCTGCTTCCCACAAGAAATACAATTATTCACTTTTTCTGACATCCGGTAAACCACTGAGGCAAGAAAAAACTAAAATATTCCCAACGGGGTACTTAGCCAACTTTGACTCGGTCTGAAACTCCGGAATCGAAAAATTTCAGAACGCCAACCGGCACTTGCAATACTGCTTCTGCATCGGACCATGCGGCAAAAAAGACTGAGGATATGACGTCGGTCATGCGCATTTGTACCCTGACGTCCTGATGTCAGTCAAATGCGCCTTGACCGACGTCAGCCTTATACTTTGATATTCGGGCCGACCGAGGACAGCGGACTACCCAAGTGTAAGGACTGCAGCAATGTGAGATGAAGAACATCTGGAAAAAAGTGAAAAGAAATCTGAGGCCACTCTAAAATGACACAAACAGTCTGCCCCTGAGAAGTGATGGGAGAAAAACAGGTCACACCCTGAACAGCAAAAAAAAGAAGTTATGTCCTTACCATAACGTTCCATGTGGAGTGTTCATCTCGCCTTGGTTATTACACATGGGTTCGGAGCCGATCCTCGGCTCCGTGCCGGCCGACTGCAAGCTCTGCATCGAGAAGAAGCTCGAGGACATCTAATACCCACAATCCCCCTCTGCCTTTACCTCAGATCTAGTTTGCAAGCAAACCAGACATAAAGCACGCACACATGCCAAACTATATACATAGAAGTACATATATACAAACATACCAAAAGTATGATAGTAACACTAATAATGCAACAGCAGAAGGAGAATACTCCAGACCAGGCACCAAATAGAACGTTCTTCCTAAGGGTGGGAGGGGTGGGAGTGTAATAACCAAGGCGAGATGAACACTCCACATGGAACGTTATGGTAAGGACATAACTTCTTTATGTGAGAGTGTTCAATCTCGCCTTTGTTCTTACACATGGGTAGCGTCCCTAGCTCCATGATCCTGAGGAACTCAAGGGAGAACGTTCTTGAGCACAGTGGAACCAAAGGTTGCCCTATCCCTAGAAACCCTGTCCACTTTGTAATGAGAGATAAATGTATGTGGTTTAGCCCAAGTAGCAGCCGCACAAATAGTGTCTAGTGGTAAGCGAGCTGCGTGAGCCAAAGATGTAGAAACTGATCTGGTGGAATGTCCTTTGGGTTTTACTGATAATGTTTGATCAGAGGCCTCATAAACATATGTGATACAGTCAGTTAGCCATTTAGAAAGAGTTCGTTTCGTAACTGCAAGACCCTTTCTGCTGTCAGCAAAAGCTACAAATAGTTGATCAGATTTCCTGTGATCTTTTGTTCTATCCAAATAAAATCTGAGTTGTCTATGGACATCCAGTTTGTGCAACATATACTCCAATTTATTAGAGTGGTTCTTAAAGAAGGTGGGTAATTCAATGGACTGATTAATATTACTAGAAGAGCAAACTTTGGGGAGAAAGGATGGATTAGTGCATAGGGATACTCTGTCAGAATGAAATATTAAATAAGGATGTTTGACAGAAAGGGCCTGAAGCTCAGACACTCGTCTAGCAGATGTAATGGCCACTAGAAATAAAGTTTTCCATGACAAAAATTTCAATGTGCAACTTGAGGCTGGTTCAAAGGGTGGCAACATCAATTTAGAGAGCAACAGGTTCAAATTCCACGGTGATGTCGGACTTCTGACTGGTGGTCTGATATGAAAAGAACCTTTTAAAAGGCTTTACAAAGTCTGTGAGCCATAATAGGCACCACATTCCTCTACATGATAGTTAGAAATGGCAGCTAACTGTACTCTTAAAGTAGCCGGGGAAGCTCCTTCATGAAATAGTTCAGTCAAGAACTCTAAAATCTTGTTTAACGGAGCTATAACAGGGTCCAAATGATGTGACTCACCAAAAGACAAAGCGTTTCCACTTACTGGTGTAAGTCTTTGTAGTGGAAACTTTATGAGAAGCTAGTAAAATATCTTGAACCGATGTAAGGGGAACCGACCTGGCTAGAAAGGGAAGCGGAGCAGCCAAGCTGCTAGATGGAGAGATTCTAGAGATGGGTGAGGAACTCCTGACGAGTGAGTCAGTAGATCTAGCTCTGGGTCCAGCATCCAAGGTCCCCGAATGCGGTGATGCAATAGAAAAGGGAACCAAATTTGACGAGGCCAGAACGGAGCAATGAGAATAATAGTCCTCTGAAGGTTGTTGGCTTTCTGTAGAAACTTTGCAATCAGGAAATGGAGGAAAAGCATATAGGAGACTCGGGGCCAATCGTGCACCAGTGCGTCCCTGGGGACTTCCCTGGAGGGTAATAGGGCAAAGTAGCTCCTGCATTTGGCGTTCATTGGAGACGCAAACAGATCGCAGGTAGGCTGGCCCCATTTGCGAAAAATCCTTCTCGCAACTGACTGTTTGAGGACCACTCGTGAGGCAACAGTATTGCCCTGCTCAGCCTGTCGGCTATGACGTTGGATGACCCGGGATGTGCGTTGCGATCAGAAAGCGACGGTGGACTCTGCCCATTGCCAAATTCTCATGGCCTCTCTGCATAGTTGGTAAGACCTGGTTCCCCTTGCTTGTTTATGTACCAGACTACGGACATGTTGTCTGTCTGAACTGCAATGGTCCCTGGAGGAAGAAGGGGAGCAAAGTGTTGCAACGCCAAAACACTGCCCTCAACTCCAGAACATTGACGATGCAGATTGTACTCCAGATTGGTCCATTCGCCTTGGACTGTCTGTCCCTGAAAGATGCCCCCACCCTATCAGGGAAGCGTCCGTGGTTATCGTTAAGCTGACGTGCGGGTAGCACAAATGGTCTTCCGCTGGATAGGTTGCAAGTCTGTAACCACCACATTAGGTGTGATTTGCATGTTTTCGTTATCAATATTTCGTGAGTCAGTGGAAGTTGTTGGAATGACCATTGTGCAAACAGAAGCCATTGTAGCACTCTCATGTGCAGTCTTCCCAATGGTATCGCGAACGAGAAGCTGCCATGAGACCCAAGACTTTCAGAACAATTTTGCTGGGGACTTTCTGGACAGCAGAAGAGAAATGTTGATTTGAAGTGCTACTATTCTTTCTGTAGGAAGTTTTAGAACTAAATGGTGCGTATCTAATTCCGCTCCTATGAATAAGATATGCTGTGATGGCTGTAGTAAAGATTTTTGAAATTTACTGAAATTCCAAGGTGTGTACAAAGTTGTAGGGTGTAATCCCTGGCCTTATCAGTTGACGCCTGGTGGTGGCAGACAGGAGCCAGTCGTCCAGATACGGAAACACCTGGAATCCTAGGCGCCTCAGATGAGACGCTACCACTGCCATGCATTTGGTGAAGACCCTGGGGGCTGTAGTCAGACCAAAGGGCAGGGCTCGAAACTGATAGTGACTGGCTCCCAGCCGGAAGCGCAAATGATCCCTGGACGCCCTGGCCATTTTGATGTGGTAGTATGCGTCCTTCAGATCTATCGAGCACATCCAGTCGTCCTTCTGTAAGAATGGAAGGATCGATTGAAGCGTGACCATTCGGAACTTTTCCTTCTTGACAAAGGTGTTGAGATGGCTTAGGTCCAGAATCGGCCTCCAGTCCCCTGTTTTCTTTGGAACTAAAAGAACCTTGAGTAAGTTCGAATCCTATTTGGTCCGCTGGGACTGGTTGGATGACTCTTTTTCTAGCAGCTTTGAAATTTCTGTAGCTGCTGGCTCGCAGATGGGGTGGTACATCTGGGAGTTTTCTCTTTGGAATGGGTGTGGATAGAAATGGGATTTTGTAACCTCTGGTAACAACGCTTTTACCCAATTGTCTGAAGAAAGGTTTTGCCAGGCCTGAGGGTATAAAGCTAGCGACCCCGACTGCCTCCAGAGCAGGACAGTCGGGCCTCCTCTCAGGAGTACTGAAAAGGTTTGCCAGGGAGGTTATCCCTGTCACCTTGGTTTTACGGACCCCTCTGCCGCCAGGGCGGCGTCTTCCACCTCTGCCCCCTCTGCCTCTAGAGGGGCATCACCCTGTGTGTTTGGGAAAGATCCTTGGGGTTTTCGAAACCACATTTTCCCACCACGTTGCCCTTTGGGGTACGGTCTGGAAGGGGTGGAAAAACGGACTCCGACAGCAGAGTCTTTCCCTCCTGTTCACACCGGGTAAGGGTCTCCTTTACTTTAGGGCCAAAAAGTGTGGCTCCATCAAATGGGGCGTTAGTAAAGGAAGACTTGAAGGCTTCATCAAGAACATAAGCGCATCCAGGATTGCCTATGAAGAGCAATCGCTGAAGCCGCTGCCCTACTCGATCCCTCGGCTGCGTATGATATCAGCCTCATGGAGGAGTTTACAATGGATGTAAGGGTGTTGAGATGTGCTGTAACTTTCTCTGAAACAGCAGCATCTGTAGTACCCTGGAGGGTATCTCCCAACTCTTTGACTAGATCCCTCTGTAAGCGTGTAAAATGAGTCAAATAGTTCAGGGAACGCATAGAGAAAGCCGCTGAACTGAAAATGCGCTTCCCGTATCTGTCCATGGTCCTAGAATCTCTGTTAGGCGGATGGACAGATGAGGAAGACTCCGACATCTCCTTTTTCGTGGCCGCTGCCACCACCATGGCGTCTACTGGAACTCCTTTGGTGAGGTAAGCCTTGTCCTGTGGTGCCGTAATGTACTTATTAGGCTTCCTAGGGACTGGTTCCACCGTGTCAGGTGTCTCCACGCCCTTGAGCAACCAACTCCATTAACTCATCGAGGCGGAGTGACCCAGGAGGAGGAAGGGCGAGCACCAAATGGCTTCAGCAAAACTGACTCATCCGCACAAGGGGAGGGATTGCCAGTCACCTCTCTGTTTTAGGATCTCCAAGATGTCAGAAAAGGAGACATCTTCTGAAGGTGACTTAGGGGACCCTTCTGACTCATCCAAGTCAGTATCGGATGTCAAAGATTCTTGTGGAGAATCCAAGTGTCTCCTCTTACACAATCTTTTCCTAGGGACTTCTTCGTGGGGAACATCCGAAGAAGCCTCCGAGGAAGAGGGGGCACCCTCCAGGGGTGGCTGAGACACCGGTGCTCGACGCTTGGATGTAGCCGTGGGTGCAGAGGAGGATAACGGTCCTTTGTGGGGAGGAGAAGCTGTTCCTGCTGATGTGGTTGTCTGGGTAGACAACACCT
Source organism: Protopterus annectens (assembly GCF_019279795.1). NCBI lineage: Eukaryota > Metazoa > Chordata > Ceratodontiformes > Protopteridae > Protopterus > Protopterus annectens. The sequence continues at coordinate 543,928,703 of NC_056725.1, read as the reverse complement.
TCCTCATGAGGTCGAAGGCCCCCGGGTCCCGAGTCGAGGTATCTCCCGGTTCGAAGAAATGGGAAGAATCCCGAAACAGGAACCGAAGGCACCGACCCGAGGACGGAACCGAGTCGATCCGCCGAGGCTCGAGAGGGAGGTCGGAACGAAACATCGGTCCGACTCTCGGTCCCGGAACCAAGGATGGATCTTGCCCCGAGACTCCAGTACCGGATCGGATGGAGTCGAGGTGAACGGTGCCGACCGAGAAAAGACGGTTCTGGCACCGAGGGCTCCACAATCATCAGTTCAGCTTCTTCCGGCTCCAAGACTGGACAGGTCTCGGAGGAGGAACAGATGGAGATAGTGGCAGGCCTTCAAGTCTCGACATCAACTGAGAGGAGACCGAGATAAGCTTGGATAAGGCCGTATGCTCCATCAATTTCTGCACCACACGGTCCACATCAGTGTCGGAGAGGGGCCTGGAAGAACGAGTCGAAGGGATCGAAGACGGAGCCGACCTCAACAGAGTCGGTGGAAGGAGCTCCGTCACCGGTTCCAAGACTCGAGGCTCGGAAACTGCCAACAGTTGAACACTCGGCCCCGAAGTCTGTGGAACCGGTGATCTAACTTTACCCGAAGAGCTCGGAGCCGATGACTTGGGCTCCGATGTCTTCGATTCCTTTGAGGATTTGGATGCCTGGTCTGAAGCATCCAGAGCCTCCTGGAAAGAGGGTTTCAACAAACCTCTATCCATCAGTTTCCTGCGCCTATCTGTCATGACCCTCCCACTAAAAGAGTGACAAATAGAACAGTCCTCTTGTAAGTGGAGAGGGCCAAGGCAGTAGACACAGGAACTGTGGTTGTCCGTGACCGACATCTTTTGGCCACACTGGCAACGTTTAAATCCAGATTTCATTTTTTCAGACATTTTGTAGTAAGAGAAAAAAGTCAAGTCCAGTAACAGTCAATCCAGAGAAAAAAAGGGTCAAATCCGGTAAATATGTCAGTCCGTTTGTAAATCCAAGTAGGGGTGGTAGGCCCCGAAAAACTCTCTACCAGTTAAAAGAAGTTAAACTAAGTTAACGGTACCGAGAATTTCTCTCTCTACACACACACCATACACTAAATCCAGTAACAAGTAATTTGAACAAGTTCTCCTAAAATTTAACAAAAAGAAAGTTAAATCTTATCTGATAATCCTCGAGCTAGCCTCCAGCGATGCGAATGCAGCAGCGGCAAACTAGATCTGAGGTAAAGGCAGAGGGGGATTGTGGGTATTAGATGTCCTCGAGCTTCTTCTCGATGCAGAGCTTGCAGTCGGCCGGCACGGAGCCGAGGATCGGCTCCGAACCCATGTGTAAGAACAAAGGCGAGATTGAACACTCTCACATTAATGGTTTTCTCCATATAATAACTTCGGGTCCACTCCTGAAGCATCAGAAGACACCTGTTGTGCTGGTCTGCAAACATGTTCAACTGATGAGGGTATGCAATGTTGTCAGAAAGCATTAAGAAAACATGGAACACTCCTAAAGCTGCATGGTTTCCAGACACAAGGAATAATTGTGTGTTCCCCGTTTGTTGACATAACAAACCACAACCACATTGACCAAGCAGTCAGCTGCAGCACATTAAGGAAGAAAGCTCTATAGAGTCTGCAATGTTGGGAGGACTACTCTCATTTCCAAGATAATGGACTATCCTTCTAAGCAATGTCTCACCACCCCAAGACAGATGAAGTCATGGTGACAGTCACTTTGCTGGAGGGAAAAGAAAAAGGACTCCACTTATGAACACTGACTGGCTGATATCACCGCAAATGCTGAAAAGCTCCCAAGAACAAGAAATTCAGAATGACAGGGACAGATGGCAGACATTTTAATGCTACTGAACACACTGAAGAGCTCGCATGTGGTGCTTCATGAAGGGGATCAAAAAATTATCAATGCCACAAGCCCTTGAAAGTTGACAAATAAAACTGTCATAGTCAAGACAGAAGACAATCTTGTCTTGCAGGGATGAGATCCATCCTACAAAGACTGGACATACAAATAAAGATGTACTGGTAAATCTATGAAAATTCTAGTGTGTGGCAGCTTCGGCTGGGATTTCACAGTGCTCACAGATATTTTCAAGGATCATAACAGCTACAACAAATAGCTCATAACTCAAATCAATGACTTCTTTGTGGAGGCAGCAAGGAGTTAAGTCAGGCAAGGGAACACTAATTCCCTTAGCACAGAGCCACTACACATAAGTTGAACACCTTGGGGTTCTGCCGAGACCAAATGGGAGGACCCTGAACAGAATGGCTTTTACTTAAGAAAACACTTTGTAGACTTCCTAGGTATCTACACAGCACATCAAACCACCTTCTCAAAACAGGGAAAAATGAACTGCACTGTGACCATCCAGAATTTCTGGCTTTGTCACATACTGGTTTAGGCCACTTAGACTTAGGATGGGCCTGATGTACTGAATTTTCTTGGCGACCAAGAAGAATCTTGAAAAGATTTGGGACCTCTCTGGTCTAATGGTAACTCTTGGATGGCTCTTTTAAGGGGGGTTTCTCACCTCTATACCTGCTTCCACTTTCTGATGGTATGGGACATCAGGAAGGGGATGAAAACAGGATCCCACCATGAAACAAAAAAGGAATACTGTAGACTCTAGAAACTATTTAACCAGTTTAAATTTCCTGTATAATGACCTACCATGGATGAAAATGCAAGGAGCTTTTACCCCTGACTACACCCAGTACAGGACATGGAAGAGGGACTGCAGTACATCTCATCATATAGACTACTTTTGCCTTTGAAGTCACGCCAGCTATGTAAATCTCTTGCATTCTCACTGGTTTCTCTCTGAAGTCTACTCAAATGTCTGCTGCTGACCTTTCCTAAACCAGAAATTCTGCACACTCTTCTGGTTACAATGGAATATCCTCTGTAAAGTGTAGAACTTTATACCAACAGCAGCAAGTATCTTCCAAACTTGCCCACTCTTTTTCAGCTTTTCATTCACCTGTGGTCCAAAAAGGAAGGAAATGTGATACGGAGCACTTATGAAAGAAATGAAGATGTCTGCAAAGTTAAAATGCTGAAGCCAAGCATGATGTCATGTGGCAATGACAAACCCAAACACATGGACTGCTTCTTCAACTGAGGTATGTAGGAGTGATAAATACAAAATAGTTTTGCTAGTCATGGTAGCCACTTGGATGCCTATTTACATCTCTGACCTCCATTTGGCATCTTTTTCAGTGCTTACAGTGTCTGAGACAGTATGGCATACTGAAGCTGAAAACAGATCATTGAAGTACTTCGCCTGCATGTAAACTCATCCAACTGGTCTAACACACTGTGCTTCTTGCCAATGAGACAGACTGCTGCACTCTTATCTGAGGATTTTTTTTTCTTTAGGGCAGCTACCACTGCAGTGGAAGTCATGTGAGCCTTAGTCCAACTTTTCTCATCCTTGAGGTCAAAATCCCTTGGCACAATGAAAATGATGCTGTTACTGGCAGGACGACCACCCAAGAGGCAGACAGGATGGAGTGAAAAGCCTCCTGTAGTATACTTTCCTCAAGAAAGATGGGTCAGTAACATATACCCTCCTCTGAAGTATCAACTACAGGAACGCCCCAAACTTGGGAATACTGGGGGTAGAAGTGTCCACGGGAAGACTCCCATTCATCTCAATTAGTATACGTGGTAGGAGTCTGCAGGGGTATCTAGATGCTATTGTACTTCTTTTTCCTGGGATCAAACACCTTGTCAAGTGTGAAGATAAGTGGATACAGATACAATCAACCTATTCTGAAGGTGGATTTCTGCAACTCTACGATGCAGAAGATAAGTTTAAGGTATCAGACAGACATATCCCGGATGGAGTGAATGTCAGTGCTTACTTTGTGGAGTATCTACCAATACTGCAGTTCACTTCTGCACAGCCTTTGATGTGGAGGGTCTCTGCACTGAGGGGGATCTGTTGGTGAGACAAAGAATGCACCAAAAGGGTTAGGTCCAACTTAATCAGACCACGTCTTGATGCTAAGACTGTAATCAGTGCCAAGGCAACTTAGGTGTGAAAAACTCGACAATGACAAAGTGATCAAACTCCGACAGCAAAGTCACTGAAATCAAAATCAGTGGAAACTCATTAGCACTGAAAATGTGGTTCCCACTGACCCTCGACACTGAGAAAGTTGGCATAAAGGCCAGCAAAGTGGAAGGATGCCAAAGACAGCACATGAAGCAAAACCAGAACAAGAGCTGACAGCATAATCATTGGTTCTGCAATCTCTGGAGCCAGGATCAAACCTAGGTAAGGAGCTACAGATGAAAGAGGGAGGGGGGCTTTCTTTGAATACACAGGGGAAAGATAGGAATCTCAACTCAATTTGTGCCTTCACCAGCATTGTCATCATCTTGTTACAGTCAACATTTCAGGTTAAACTGTGGAGAGATGTACAAGAATTTACAGACATAGCAATGGACAAAATGTAGACTCTAAAAGCTTTGATGGCCCTTTCTGTGTGTAAGGTGCTGAGCTACATCTTCCAGCAAAGAAAAAGTACAGTTGTGTACACCTACCATAAATGTAGATGTTCGAGTGTCTTCACTGTTGCAGTCATGACTGTAGGGTTCTCCCCTGCCGGCAGGCAGTCCTCGGTCGGCCAGAATCCCAAAGTCTGGGTCCGGCGTCGGCTGTTCAACCATGCTCCCTGACGTCAGAGCGCCAGGAGTACAAGCTGACAGCCGATGCCATCTTCTCCAGTTTTTCTTGCCCCAGATGTCAGGAGTCCCAAAATGAGAAAGGTCCCATATCCTTTGCAAATACACCTCAGAAGAATGGTGAAAAAAGGAACCATACAAAAGTAAAAATAAGAGGGGACAGGAGGGAGGGAAACCCAGACTGCAACAGTGAAGACACTCGAACATCTACATTTATGGTAGGTGTACACAACTGTACTATGTTCATCGTGTTTCACTGTTGCAGTCATGACTGTAGGGTAGAATCCCAAAGCTGAAAGAAAGGGAGGTGGTCATAAAGAAGAAGGGGCGGCTAAAAGGCCCTGCAAGACTGCAGAGGCAACGCCTGCCCTGGACTTAGAGTAGAGAGGTAAATTGTAGTGCTTAGAAAAAGTATGCACTGAACTCCAAGTTGCAGCTTCCAAAATGTCTTTGGTAGGAACTCCCCTGAGGAAGGCCGCAGAAGAGGCAGCAGCTCTGGTGGAATGAGTCCGTATACTCCCTGGGATTTGCTTTCCATGGTGTGAATAACAAAATCTGATTCCATGAGCAATCCATTTAGAAATGGTCTGTTTTGAAATGGCTTTACCTTGGGAACTTGAGACATAAGAAACAAACAATTGCTCTGATTTTCTGATGTCCTTGGTTCTGTCCAGGTAAAAACGTAGTTGTCTGTGTACATCCAAGGAATGTAAGATCCTTTCCCCTTTATTTTGAGGAGTGGGGAAAAAAGTTGGCAAGTGGATAGTTTGATTTAAGGCGACTTTGGAAACCACCTTAGGCATGAAGGTAGGATTAGTCCTCAAAGACACCCTGTCTTGATGAAAAATAATATAAGGTTCTACAGCCATAAGAGGTTGTAACTCTGAAACTCTCCTGGCAGAGGTTAGGGCTAACAGGATAGCTGTCTTCCAAGATAAAAACTTGATGTCAGAAGAGGCAGCAGGCTCAAAAGGAGGCAAGGTTAGTTTTTCCAAAACATAGTTGAGATCCCAAGCAGGAATGGGAGGAGATCTAGGAGGTCTTAAGTTCTTAGCTCCTCTGAGAAACTGTCTCATGAGCTGGTGGGAAAAGATTGGAGGGTCTGTATTATAATGAGCAGAAATAGCAGAGGCATGAATCTTAATGGAAGAGAAAGAGAGACCCTTATGTAAAAGATCTGTCAAGTAAAGTAAAATTAAGGTAATGTTAGGAAGAAGAGGATCAGAATCCTGAGCCTGCATCCAGGAACAAAATTTTTTCCATTTTCCAGCATAAGATTTTCTAGTGCTAGGACGTCTGGCTTCTAAAATGACATCCATAACCTGCTTGGGTAGGAAAGAAGAAATCAAGGGCCCTGGATTAACCAGGCCGCCAGGCTGAGAGTTCTGACATGAGAGTGTAGAACCTGATCCTGATGTTGGGATAGAAGGTTCGGAGACTGAGGTAAAACCCAAGGGGGCTCCAGACATAGGTTCTTTAGAGTTGGATACCAAAACTGCCGAGGCCAATTTGGAGCCAGCAAGATTATCATCTTGGGCTTGTCCTGTTTTATCTTCAATAAGACCCGTGGAAGAAGAGGAAGAGGCGGAAAGGCATATCCCGAGAGGTTCCTCCAACTGAATGACAGGGCATCCACTTTCCAAGCTGCTCTGTGGAAAGTCCTGGTGCAAAAATTCTGTAGTTGATGATTGAGATGGGATGCAAAGAGGTCTATGTGAGGACATCCCCAGACTGCTGTTATCATCCTGAATATTTTGTTGTCCAGCATCCACTCGTGTGGATCTGAAAGGTTTCTGCTCAGACTGTCTGCCAGGAAGTTTTGTTTCCCTATTAAAAACTGAGCTTGAAGATCCAGATTGCAAGCTAGAGCTGTGTTCCATAGATCCATGGCTAGTCTGCAAAGGGGGGTAAGAATGAGATCCCCCCTGCTTGTTTATGTACCACATAACTGTGGTGTTGTCTGTCCTGGTTGTAAAAGATTCCTGAAGGCCAATAGAGCTTTCTGAATGGCTAACATTTCCTTTAAATTGATATGCAGGTGCTTCTGATCCTTTGTCCAAAGGCCCTGCAGACAGTTTCCCTGAAAATGGGCTCCCCAAGCATAATCCGAGGCATCCGTGGTTAGAATCCGAGTGGCAGGAGGCAGACGGAAGGGTTTCCCTTTGTTTAGAGCACATGCCCTGGACCACCAAAGAAATTCCTTTTGAAGGCAAGGAAGGACGGAGATCAGTATGTCTAAACTGTGGCAATGCTGAGACCATACACTTTTTAGGTACCACTGAATTTTCCTCATGTGTAGTCTTGCATATGGTACGAGAAGGATGCAGGAGGCCATGTAACCCAAAGCCTGCAGGAATTTCCTTGCAGTTAGTTGAGTTAAAGTTGCCAAGGTTTTGAAAGTTGAAGCCAGCTGTAATTGTTTTTCGGATGTCAGAAATGCCATCTGGGTTGTGGTGTTTAGAAGAGCACCCAGAAAAATTATCTGTTGTGATGGTGTTAAATTTGACTTTTTTACGTTTACAGAGAATCCCAGGAACTTGAGGAGGTTCTGTACAAATTCTAGATGTTGGAGTAAGACATCCTTGCTGTCTGCCTGAATTAGACAATCGCCCAGATAAGGGTAAATTTGAATTCCCTTGAATCTGCAGTAAGCTACTACTGGAGCCAGGCATTTGGTGAAGACCCTGGGCGCAGTAGACAATCCAAAGGGCAGCGCAGAGAATTGAAAGTGCCTCGATCCGGCTTTGAACCTGAGGAATTTTCTGCGATCCTGCCTGATGGGAATGTGTAAAAATGCCTTCTTTAAATCCAAAGTTACCATCCATGCATCCTTGGACAGCATTGGAAGTAGCTGCTGTAGAGTAAGCATCTTGAATTTTGGAATCTCTAGAAAGGTGTTCAAGACCGACAGATCCAGAATGGGTCTCCATGAGTTTTGCTTCCTGGGGACTAGAAAGAGCCTTGAGTAAAAACCTTTTCCCATCTCTGAAAGTGGAACCAGTTCTATGGCATTCATAGCCAAAAGAGCTTCCACCTGGTTTAAGGCCTCCGTCCATTGATGTTTTGGAAGGTCTGGCCATCCGCTTGGCCTTGGCAAGGTATGAAAATGGAATTTGTAACCTCTTAAAATCACATCCAAAACCCATTTGTCTTGGGTTATTTGAGTCCAATTTTGATAAAAAAGAGAGAGTTTTCCTCCGAGAGGGGCTTCCAGACAAGAAGTTCCTGGAGCCCAATAGAGGGAGTCATTGAGTTTGTTTTCTTTGAGTTTGTGACCTGTCCTCTCCTCCCCTAGGGGTGGAAGCAGTCCACTGTCTAGGTCTATAAGAAGCTTGTGTTTGAGGCCTTCCTCTGGAGCGTCTATATCTACCCCTCTGAGGCCTGTCTGAAGTGGGAAAGGACCAATTTTTCGAAGGCCAATTCCTGCTAAATCGAGGTGGCTGTACTTGTAAGAAATCTTTAACTGTTTGCATGGACTTCGCCTTATCCTCCATCTTTTTAATCACCTCTTCAGCTTTTGATCCAAACAAAACATTATGCTGAACAGGAGCATCCAATAATTTAGCCTTTACTTGTTCAGGCAAATTTTGTTCCTTTAGCCATGCATGACTTCTAATGACTGTGCCGGAGGGCAGCAGCCCTACAAGAAGCCTCCAAGGCATCACATCCACAGTGTAAACCATGCTTCCCAACTTGTTCAGTGGCATGCAATAAGTCATGTATTTCCTTGTCATCTGCACTGGCAGAAATGGAAGTAAGCTTTTGTTTCAAAACAGACAAGAGAAATTGCTGGTATTTCAGCATATGAAACTGACAGTTTACAGCCCTAATGGACAAAGTAGCAGAAGTATACACTTTTTTGCCCCATCTTTCTAAGGATCGAGAATCCTTTTCAGTAGGAATGGGATTTTTGGCAGAAGCGGCCTTAACCCCCTTAGGACCCTGAGAAATGGTTTCAGGGTCAGCAGAAGGGTTCTTGTATAAAAACTGGTGGGAATCAGGAACCCTGTAATATATATCAGGTTTAACAGGAGCAGGAGGAAAAGAATCAGGGGTTAAGTTAGCCTCCGAAAAAGCATCATCCACAATATCCAACACAGGAGGAATAGCCAGGGGTCTATGTTGGGGAAGAAGAAGAAAATCCCTCAATCTTTTCTTAGATTCCGAATACTCCTGTCCTTCCCAGTGGAAATGTTCCCTCATTTCATGCAAAGTTTCCCCAAAAGAGAAATCCTCAGGGGGAGAAGCTGAAGGAATAGATTCCTCAGCATCAGAATCCTCATAAGGAGGGAAAGAATATTCCTGGTCAGAAGAAGAAACTGAGGAAACAGAAGCCTGATCAGAGGAATCATAACAAACATCCTGCCTTGGCCTTTTATCTGGAGGGGGATGTGAACCCCTAATCATAGTAAGTAAATCCTCCGCCATCTTGAGTAACTGTTTCTGTGACTTGGGAGCCGGTTCAGAAGAGGCCTGAGTTGCAGTCTTTGATTTAGAAGGAGTCTTTGCCTTTGTCTTTGGCTTTGCCTTTATTAGAAGCTGAGTAGGCCTGAAAACCCCTGTGGAAGCCGGTACCTGCACAGCGGCTCCGGACCCATCCGAAGGAGCATTGTCCGAAGGTCCTGCAGTAGAAATATTTAAAGGCCTGGTTGGCTCCTCATGAGAGTCCGTTTCGGCCATCGGTTCTGAAATGGCCGACGACAGGGGCTGCAAAAGCGCCTCACTGACGACGGCCGAACCTGAAGCTGGCTCCGCTTGAGCGCTATCATCAGATTTGGACCTCGGAGGCCTGTCTTTATCCTTGCGACATTTGTGAACTCCGGTAGCCGGAACCGTATCCGACGACATTTTGTAGTTAAAGCGCCTACCGAAGTAATGAAAAGCAAAATCGTACCTTCGCTTAATTGTACGTTGATTGAATCTAGCACAAAACCGACAACTAGCTACGTCGTGGTCAGGGCCTAAGCAAGAAATACAGTAAGAATGAAAATCCTTATGAGGTATTTGCTTCCCACATGAAATACAATTATTAACTTTTTCTGACATCGGAGTGGAGCAAGAAAAAAAGTTTCCCCAACGGGGTACTTAGCTTTGAGTGGAGAAGAAATCTTCGGACCGAAGTTTATCAGGAAAAAATGTCAGGAGTCAGCCAACCGGCACTTGCGAACTGCTATCACCACACGGCAAGAAAGACTGGAGAAGATGGCGTCGGCTGTCAGCTTTGTACTCCTGGCGCTCTGACGTCAGGGAGCATGGTTGAACAGCCGATGCCGGACCCAGACTTTGGGATTCTGGCCGACTGAGGACTGCCTGCCGGCAGGGGAGAACCCTACAGTCATGACTGCAACAGTGAAACACGATGAACATGTATAGTTGTGTACACTTACCATAAATGTAGATGTTCGAATGTATCTACTGTTGCAGTCATCACACTTGGGTTATCCTGCCAGGGGTAGCCCTCAGCTGGCCCGAATACCAGAGGCTTAGTATTTCTGCATCGGTAGCTGCCGCTCCAGGACTGACGTCAGGTCGTCAATGGTATAAAAACAGGCAGTCGATGCCATTAAACCAGTTCTTCCTGCCCCAAATGTCAGGAGCCCCCAAACAGGAAGCTAAATTATGGTGGAATAACATCACCAGTAGAAAGTAAATACCAATAGCCCTGTAAAGAGTGAGGAAGAGAGAGAAACAAGGGGGCTGGAGACTGGGAAACCAAAACTGCAACAGTGAATACACTCGAACATCTACATTTATGGTAAGTGTACACAACTGTACTATGTTCTTCATGTTTCACTGTTGCAGTCATCACACTTGGGTTGATTCCCAAAGCCGAAGAATGGGTGGAGGCAGTCGAGAAGAGTTGGGGCTGGCTAGTATGCCCTGCAGAACTGTGGTTGCAAAGCCTGCCCTGGATTTGGAAAAGATAGGCAGGTGGTAATGCTTGGTGAAGGTATGAACAGAACTCCATGTTGCATCTTCCAGGATGTCCCTGGAGGGGACTCCTCTGAGAAAGGCTGCAGAGGTTGAAGTTGTCCTAGTGGAATGTGTTCTGACCCCCTGTGGGGGTGGTTTTCCATGGTGTTTGTAACAGAAATGGAATACAGTGTGCTATCCATTTGGAGGTGCTTTGTTTTGATACGGCCTTGCTCTCTGCCCCTGGTGCAAAGCTGACTAGTAACTGGTCAGATTTCCTAAAGGGCTTAGTCCTATCCAGGTAGAATCTGAGCTGTCTGTGCACATCTAAAGAGTGCAGGATCCTTTCCCCCTTATTTTGAGGATTAAGGAAAAAGGTGGGCAAATGAATGGATTGATTGAGAGCCACACTGGACACCACTTCAGGCATGAAAGTTGGGTTAGTCCTGAGGGAGACCCTGTCAGCATGGAAAATGATGAAGGGTTCCACAGCCATAAGTGCTCAGACACTCTTCTAGCTGAAGTGATGGCCAAAAGCAAGGCTGTTTTTCAAGAGAGGAATTTTAACTCTGCTGAAGCTGCAGACTCAAAGGGGGGTAGCGTGAGCTTTTCGAACACAAAGTTAAGGTCCCAAGCAGGGTTAGGGGCTGCTCTTGGTGGCCTTAAGTTGTTAGCCCCTCTAAGGGGGCTGCTTGATGAGAGGGTGTGAGCTGCTAGGTAATCCAGGATGAAAGGTAACGATGGCTGTGCTGGGTCAGCTCCTTTAATCTGGATCCAGGAACAATAACTTTTCCACTTGTCAGCATAGGATTTTCTAGTACTGGGATGTCTGGTTTCACGTATAACATCCAGGACCGGCTTGCTTAGGCTGGCCATGGAAGAGAAGTCAAGGAATAAGACAGGCTGCCAGGTTCAGGGTCTGCAATTGTGGATGCAAGAACTCTCCCTCCTGCTGAGTCAGGAGAGTTGGAATCTGAGGGAGGTGCCATGGAGGCAACGGAGACAGACTGCGCAGTAGTGGGTACCAAGTGCTGGCATGGCCAGACTGGGGCAATCAGGATTGCCCTTGGTCTCTCCTCCCTTATTTTGAGTAGTACTCTTGTAAGAGGAGGAAGGGGGGGGATGCATAGATTGAGAGGTTTGCCCAATGGAAGGACAAGGCATCCACTATCCAGGCCTTGCTGTGAGGTTCCCTAGTGCAGAATTTGGTGATTGTAGGGGGAGGGAAATAGGTCCACCTTCGGGTACCCAATTTCTGGGTCACAACGCTGAAGGTGTTGTGGTTTAATTGCCACTCATGTGGATCTAGGAGATTTCTGATTAAGTTGTCTGCCAGAGAGTTTTGATTGCCTGGCAGGAACTGAGCTTGCAGGTGAATATGCACGGCTGAGGCCGTGTTCCAAAGGGTCATGGCTAGCCTGCAGAGTGGGTAAGAGTGGGTTCCCCCCTGCTTGTTGATGTACCACATCACTGTGGTGTTGTTGGCTTTGATTAGTAGAGGCCCCAGAGAGAGTAGAGATTAGAAAGCTGTCAGAGCGTGCTGAACAGCTAGCATCTCTTTTTGATTGATGTACAGATGAATTTGATTTGGTCGTCCAGATGTGCACCCCAGGCATAGTCTGATGCATCTGTGGTTAGGGTCTGGGCGGCGTGGGATTGTGTAAAGGTAAATCCCTTGTTGTGGTTGCATGCTGCTGCACAACAAAGGAACTCCTTCCTTAGACAAGGTCTCATAGGTATGACAGTTTCCAGGTCCTGAGAATATTGGCACCAAAGACTTTTTAAGTACCACTGAAGTTTCCTCATATGCAGTCTGGCATATGGAATTAGTAGAACGCAGGAGGCCATGAACCCTAGAGCTTACAGGAATTTCCTTGCAGATAACTGGGTTCTGGTGGCCATTTGAGATAAATTGTCTGTACTGTTAGCCAACAGGGTGCTGGCGGAAATTGGGCTACTGTTGGCCGAAGGAGAAGAGGAGGGCGAAGGCGTGCCCAAAGGCAGGAAGATAGGAGGAAGGTTAGGAGTGTAGCAGTGAGGGTAGGAACTTTGAATGTTGGCAGTATGACTGGTATAGGAAGAGAGCTAGCTGATATGATGGAGAGAAGGAAGGTTGATATATTGTGTGTGCAAGAGACCAGATGGAAGGGAAGTAAGGCCAGGTGTTTAGGAAACGGGTTCAAATTGTTTTATCATGGTGTGGATGGCAGGAGAAATGGGGTAGGGGTTATACTAAAGGAACAATATGCCAAGAGTGTTTTAGGCGTGAAGAGAGTGTCTGACCGAGTGATGTTTATGAAGCTCGAAATTGATGGTGTAATGATGAATGTTGTTAGTGCATATGCTCCTCAAGTTGGGTGTGCGATGGAAGAGAAAGAGAAATTTTGGAGTGAGTTGGATGAAGTTGTGGTGAGTGTACCCAAGGGTGAGAGACTAGTGATTGGAGCGGACTTTAATGGGCATGTTGGTGAAGTGAACAGAGGGGATGAGGAAGTGATGGGTAGGTATGGTGTTAAGGAGAGGAATGCAGAAGGTCAGATGATTGTGGATTTTGCGAAAAGGATGGACATGGCTGTGGTGAATCAGTATTTTAAGAAGAGGGTGGAGCATAGGGTGACGTACAAGAGTGGAGGAAGATGCTCACAAGTTGATTATATACTATGTAGGAGGGCCAGTCTTAAGGAGATTGGAGACTGTAAAGTGGTGGCAGGTGAAAGTGTAGTTAAGCAGCATAGATTAGTGGTATGTAGAATGACGTTGGTGATCAAGAAGAGGAGGAGGAATGTGAAAGCTGTGCCAAGGATTAAATGGTGGAAGTTAAAAAAGGGTGATTGTGAAGTGGAGTTTAGGGAAGAGTTAAGACAGGCACTGGGAGGCAGTGGAGAGTTACCGAATAGCTGGGTAACTACAGCAGAACTAGTAAGGGTGACTGCTACCTGGACAGAACCAAGGGCAATAGAAAAACTGACCAGCTTCTAGTAGCTTATGCAACAGGAAGGGAAGGAAAAGCAATTTCCAAACAGACAATCTCCAAATGGATAGGAAATTGCATAAGATTCTGTTACTCCTACCATGGAGAGCAAATTCCGCAGAACATAAGGCCTCATTCTACAAGGGCTACAGCCACTACCACAGCTTTCTTACGAGGAGTGGCTACCAAGGACATTATTGAGGCTGCTACTTGGACCTCCGTGCATACATTTGCCAAGCATTATAACTTACCTCTATACTCTAGATCCCGAGCAGGGTTTGCCACTGCTGTTTTGCAAGGGATCCTAACTACACCATAATTCTTCTTCCTCCTCCCCTAGTTTGGCTATGGTATTCTACCCATTTGTAAGGACTGCAGATGCATCCTTGAAGGACATAGTACAGTTTTGTACCTACCATAAATGTAGATGTCCGAACAGGATAGCATCTGCAGTCAGGATTACCCTCCCTCCTTCCCCTCTGTGGTACTCCTAGGGTATTTACCCACCTAATAGCTAGCTGGGGGGGATCTCTTATGGTGTATTTGTTTGTATATATGTACATACATGCTTATTTTGTGTGTTTGCCTTCTACATTTTTGGAAACATTGGCATTTATCCAAAATTTAGCTTACCAAGAGGGCAACTGGCATCTGGGGCAAGAAACACTGAGGAAAATGGCGTCAGCTGATGCCTTTATACCCGAAGACCAGCAGAGATGACGTCGGGTGAAGTGCGACACCAGCCGAGGCCAGACCCAGACTTTGGAATCCGGCCGACCGAAGGGCTGCCTGACGACAGGACAACCCATTTGTAAGGACTGCAGATGCATCCTTGAAGGACATCTAGTAACACTGCATTTCATCCTAAAAACTATGCTGCGGAAAAAACACAAAATAAGATCTGAAATGGAAACCCAAAGATACATGAACAGAACCAGGAAAAAAAACGATACAATAGTTTCCAAATAATTATAAATTACCTCCCTAATGTTTTACAGATACACAACAAATGAGATCTGAAGAGACAGGAGGAATGGTGAATTACTTTGGGAGTAAGACGAGGAGGTACTGTGAGCCTGGAAAAGTCTCAAAAGTGTTGAACTGCTGCTTGAGGCTATGCTTACTACTGAACTGAAGAGACTAAACTGTACAACAGCCAGAGCCGTACCCTACTGACAGAAAGACCATCGCCCAATAGTAGACATCAGAAACTGACAAAGGTTATAAATGGTAAAGGGAATCATGCAGCTGTTGGACAACAGTGTTAAGCTAGACAGACTATGATGGATCCCCGGATGCAATCCGTCTAAAGATAGGTGGCAGAAAGACTAAAGATCTTGTGTCCAAGGTAAGGACAGAAGGCAGCTGTAACCCCAAAATCTTATTCTTGATGTGAATTCCTAGGAAGGGGGGAAGAGGAAAAAAAATCCTCCGAGAAGTCACCCTTCCTCCAGGATTCTTTGAAAATCAGTCTAAAAAAGATCACCAATCTTCACAAAGTGCTGCTGTTTCTTAATGAAGAAAAGAGTTGTCTTATCTTTTTCACAGCATAGTTCCTCTTTTGCAAATGATTAGCTAAATCAGATTTGTTACAGTGTTTTCATAATCCATAGGACTCTAAATCATAATTCTGCCCTACATAAATCCCCATCCGTAGCAGTTTTCTACTCATATTTACACAACCAAATTCATGGATTAAAATACATTTCTTTAATATTTTAAGTACAAAAAAGTGTTGCTGTTGTTTGTCTTTCGGCTTTTCCCGGTTAGGGGTCGCCACAGCAAAACTCCGGTCTGCTAATGATTGGCAGTAGATTTTCACAAACGCCGAGGTGCCTGCTCGACGTTCAATATTCAACGAAGGCACGTGCATTTACGCACGTCTTTCGAACGCCCACCCAACCGCTGGGAGGACATGCAGACTCCACACAGAAGGCACTCCCTGCAACATAGCCGAGAATCGAATGGGAGAACCCCTTGCTGTGAGGCAACAACGCTACCGCTGCACCACCTCGGATTTTAAACACACAAAAAAGTGTAAAAACAACTATTACAAAATAACATTAAATGATCAGACATCTATGAAACTGCTACATCCTTGATTCCATTAGTGCAGGCATGAAAAAAAAAATTAACAAAAATGTCAGCCTTCCCTTTAAGCAGCCTTGAGACGGATGGTCTCTAAGGGAGGGCAAAGTACATTAGATAAATGTTGAATGTCTTCTTTTGATTCAACAGCATCCTTACAAGGAATGATATTAAAGAAATTAAGTAAGGACCTATTAAGTGACATTGTTCTAAAGAACGTCAGAGAACCACAACTAGTAAACTCAACCTTGTGGTTTAAAGTTTTACAAAAGATACAAGTAATTCTACTCATGCAATATCATAATTGAAATAAAATAACAAACCTGATTGATATCTTTTATGTGAATATTATCAATTAGTTTACAAAGTAACCAAAAATATTCTTTGCAGCCAGGTCGTAATACTGGTTCTTCATCATAATCTTCTATCTGCAAAATACAAACAATAAAACAATATAACTTCTGAGATTTTATAATCTGCATGTTAAACATACTTATGAATGTATGGAAGTTTATATTTATTTATTTTTATTCTATTTTGTTTACAAGGTTACAAAACCAGGACTTTTCAGACCCATGAATGGAGCTCTACTCCATATAAAGGTATAATTACCATAATTCGCTCATGGTACTAGTAAAGACAGAAAGAGCGCCCATATGTACATTTGGGTGAATGTACTCTCCACACCACCATACATTCAATAAAATGATCACAGCTGCAGTACTATTCATTATTCATAGTGTTTACCCGCAGGCAGACTTCTGCCCTTTCAAATGGACTTACAGAGCTTCAGAAGTCTCCAAAGTGGAGCTGAATTCCAATTCAATGCACAGCTCAAATGAAGTGCAACCCACACCAGTTTCAGTTTTTTTTTTTTTTTTTTTTTTTTTTTTAAATTAGGAAGATAGTCAACAAGTATGCCTAAGACAGAGATGCAATGCCACTGGTCCTCAGTCTGAAAGGCTCTGGAAAAAAAAAAAGAACTTCATATCAAAGACATGGGTAAGGAAAAGTTCAGAACCCTAGAATATCCAAGCGCAAATTTTTAACTATTTCTGTCTAGTAAAAAAAAGGACATAAATCTCAGCTCAAGATCCATTTATTCTCAAAATTACATAAGAGGACCCATTCTGTAGACTGAACAAAGAAAAACAGGGTGGCCACTCTCATGGAAAGGTGGGATGGAATATTATACTGTAAAACTGATCCCTTTATTTGAACATTTACTGATGCACAGAGTGCACTCACCAACTCTACTATGCTCATCATAAGAATCTAGGAACTTGCTGAAATTTTGAGGATTGCTAGCTTTAGAATTACAAGTAAAAACATGGGGGAATTGTATGTCTGAGACAGCTGTACCACAGAGTACTCCTACTTCAAGATTTATTAACCTTGGGTTAGTTTACAAAACAGCAGCCATGTTGGGAGTGTAGACAGGTAAAGCTCTCCCTAAAAATGCTTTAAACATAGAACAGTGAGTGTCCAACCATTATTTTTTTTCTTGACACGCCACACTTAACTATTTAGATACCCCCATCCCATCACTCTACTGACCTGTTTGTTCCCACCAGAGTGACAGCTGTATAGCCCATTCATTTCCATAAGGGTGAAAAAGTCAATGACTTATGGGGGTGCTATCATCTGTGTCAGTATCAAGGGTTTTCTGGTATGACCCTACTATTCTCCTACAGTTTGCCTGGTTAGAACTAGGGTTGGGTGTTGTACAAGACTGTCACTCGCTTCAGTGAGCAACATAAGCCTGTAGATATCCCTTGGCATTAAACAAACGCCTCTTTTAGTTTTTCAGTCTCCACCTATGAAAATTAAGCGAGCAACTGTTCCTGGGCATATTCGCCTCCAAGTCTGTGAGGGTTTATTACACTCGGCCCCTTCCATTCATTATAGGGTGGCAAGCCCAGTCTTAGGATCCTTTATGCAAGTATCGCATGAATATCTCCTCTCCCAAATCATACATGCGTCTTGGACACTATATCAAAGTTATGCTTCATAAAACAGTAAACCTTGGACCAGACTGCTGCAACACAGATGTCCCACACCCATAAATCTCAGAAACGTACAAATACGCCTGCTGAGTTAAGCTTAACAGGACCAAAAAGAGAACTGCTAGCAAAAAAATGACAATGCCTTGTACAGTTCCACAGCCAGAATTGCTAGCAAGAAAATGACCATGCCTTCTACAGTTCCACTTCCAAGCAAATGTGGCCTGCTCAGAGACCCACTCTCACTGCTTACTAGTGGCAAATTTCACATACAGCTACTCAGCCTTCCTGATCAAAGCTCTTCTTGCCAAACATTGCTTCAGGCCCCATTGAATATTTGCTCTACAAGGTCAATCTTATCTAAGGGATAGACTGACAGGTGTACAAACTAGTGCAAGATAAACTCAAAAGACCAACATAAGCAGGAAGTGTGGGTTAGTGTGGAAAGCAATCCAAAACTTAAGAAAAAGTAAAAGCTTCTTCTGTCTAGCACCAAATACACCTCAGAGATTTTCTGGGTTGAGGTAAAAGTCTCCAGAAGTAGAATCTTCCAGAATAAGACTAACACAGGAAAAAAAGGGTCAAAGTCAGGTAACATCAGTCTTTTCAAAAAAAAAGTCAAATTCTGCAGTGGAACAGACATTCAAATAGACACAAAGAGAGACGAACAATACTTCTGGGAAATATCTTCACTACATTATCTGGGATGTAGTATGTTAGCCAGAGGTTCATGAACTTCTGAAACAGCATTAAGACAAACCTCAACTATAGAATACTTCAATTTGAGAAATGAACAAATACAGAAAAAAAATCACAGAAACAGAAATTAAAGCCCTTATCTGTTACTCACAAAGTGAACAAATTTAACTACAGTGTATAGGATATATTGATCGACAGGCTTCTTGCAGGCCAGCAGAACCAAAATAACTTTATACACACATTTACTGTCCAGACCTGATGAGAGAGACGTGCAGTTTCAAGCCCTCCAGATTGGGATACATCACGTAACTCATGTCTTGCACAAGGAGACCCTAAACAGGAAACAAACGTGGCAAAAGTGGTCCAGCTGCTTGAGAAGGGAAATCCATATTCAAGGGGTCCAATATAATGCCATAAAGATCAAGAGCTTCCCTCAATGCAACTTTAAAAATACTCACAAACTAAGCGGGATGGGAAAGTACAGACTAAACTCTTAGTTCATAACAATGACAATTCATTTGAGCAGAGAACACCAGGAGATGGCCCCTGTGAATAAAACTATAGCACCTCTAAGCCACATCCATGGAGTAGACAGATAAAGCCTGACTATGCCACATATGATCAAAGTTCAATATCAGTTCAGGCACCTGCAGGAGTTGGCCAGTGAAGATGACAGTACGTGGTTATTGCCAGCTTGTCCTTTTTAGGGAGAGAGAGGATGTCAAGATACCTTCTAGATGTCAGACATAAGTTTATGTGAAGATCAGTATCCAGAAAGTCTACAGAGCACATCTAATTCCCTGCCTGTAAGCATGGTAGAACTGACTGCAATGGGACCATACTGAAAGACTCCCTCTCTACATGCATGCTGAGCTGACTGAGTTCTAGTACAGGACTGTGGTACTTGGTGTCTTCGGGCACTAAAAGGAACATGGAGAAAAATCAAGATCCTTTCTGGTCTGAAGGGACCTCTTACATTAATCTTGTTGTGGACAGCTTGCACATCCTTTGCTGCCACTTTCCTGTGTCAGGGTGGCACTGACTGTAAAAGAGAGGTTTGGCCAGGTTGTGGTTAAGGAAAGGGAATAAAGTAACCTCTGAATACAATTCTCCTTACCCATGATTCCAAAACAATGACCAACACCACTGGAATGTATAAGGAGACATGTCACCTTACCATCTCTAGAGGGGAACAGTCGAGCAAGCCTTCTGGGATTACAGAAAAGAAATCCTTGACAGCATCACCTACCATTCTGGTTACTAGGACCACCTCTACCCCTGGGATGATGACAGGATTTAAATAATTTCCCTCTGTCCCAAGAACCTCTGTAAGGTTGTTGTCTTTGCTGGGGCTGCTGAGATTTCCAAAAGCAGAAGTTCTTGGGGCTTTTCTGTTTACATTACACTGAAAAGTCCTTTGAGGGGAGATGAACTTAATCACAATAGCAGTAAGCGCATTGTCCTGTTGCTGACAAGTAGACGGTTAATTCTGACTTGCTATCAGAACAGCATTGAGCCTTCAAAGGGGGAATTAACGAACCCATGAATTACTCCGGGAAATCTGAGAGTCTCAACCAGGCCCATTTCATGGCTAGGTCTGATCATGCTGCCCTGGCTGCTTCATCCATCACATTCTGTATTAGACACATGATCAAGAAGAAACCATGATCATAGTAGCCACCTGGGTATCTTATTAAGAATGTAGGTCGCTCACCTGCAACTGTTTCAATGTGTCTGCAATCATCCACACAATGACCCCCTTGGAATCTAACCATATGCACCATGTAGTTCAAAGGTACTAACAGAGAAAGTATGCAAAGTTACCATAACAGTAGATGTTTGAATGATCATTACTGCAGTAACCTTAACTATATGGGTTAGATCCTGCCAAGAACATAACATCCCGCCAGCTTCCAAAGCTTCAGGGCACCTTCCACGTGCCCAAACCATTTGTCACTTGGGCTGAGCTGAAGAAAAAGACAGGCTTGGGCATCACATCTTTCAGAGTTTTCATGCCAACAGAGAGCAGGAGGCTGAGCCTTGAAAGAAAAATGCTAGGAACAAAAAAAAAGAAATTATTATACCCTGGCATAAATAACGCACCAAAAACAAGGGGAGGGGGTTGGTGGAGAGACCGACTACTACAGCAGTGTTTACTCGAACACTTACAGTTATATTAAGTTTACTTTCACAATTGTACTATGTAAGTGTGGATAAATTACCCTAGCTTAATTTGGGATGGGGAAGGGTCCAGAAGCCCCTGGAGAATGGTCCCAGTAAAACATGATCTGGACGTATACAAGGAATCAAACTTGTAATGCCTTGTACAAATTGCACAGAGTACAGAGTTGCTTCTTCTAGAATACGTCTAGAATCCGACCCCTTCCACAAAGCTCTTGATGAAGCTAAGGCTTTGGTAGAGTGGGCTTTGACACTGCGTGGAATAGCTTTGTGGTGACTATAACAAATTTAACAGCCTGAGACACCCATTTGGAAATGGTCTGTTTTGACACAGGGTGACCCTTCTTACTTTCACAAGAAAGGAATCACTGATCCAAACAGATTTAGTTCAAGATAATACCAGAGTTGTATGTGAACATCCAAGGTATGGAGTATCTCTTCCCCGCTCATTTTTAGGCTCAGAAAAAAAAGTGGGGAGATTAACAGTTTGGCTTAAAGTAAACTCAGATACCACTTTAGACATACAATAAGGATTAGTTCTCAAAGAAATCCTGCGTTTATGTAAAACGAGAGAGGGTTGGACTCGCCATAAGAGCTTGCAACTCAGATGCTCTTCTTGCAGACGTCACGGGACTCAATAAAACAGTTTTTCACATTAAAGTAGCAAAGTAGTGTTCCACTTACCATAACTGTAGATGTTTTAGTAGATCAATATCACAGTATTGATTCTTGGGTCTACCTGCAGTGCAGAAACCTGTGACCAACCTGATTTTCCAGAGTCTTTACATCGTCACAAGCTGAAGAACACCGACATCTGGAGGTCAGGGAATAAGAAAAGCATCTACTAGTATCATCTTTGGGTCTTTCCAAGTTGTAAAGAAGCAGTCTGATGCCACAGGACAGCATGATCTACCCAGCTGTCGGGGGTTAATAGAGGAGGAAGAAAACACAGCAGGCAGACGGGGGGCTATGGAGATAAGAGGACTATATAAAGAAAAACTCCTCTACCCCTTGCATCCAGCAGGGGGGGTGGGGGACAAGCAGTCAGCAGATAGAGGAATTGAAGGTTGGGTGTACATACTGCAACATCAATCTACTCAAACATCTACAATTATGTTAAGTGGGACGCAACTGTACTATGTTCTTCATAGTCAATCATCCAGTACTAATTCTTGGGAGGACTCCCAAAGCTAACAGGTGGGTAGTAGATCATGGTGTATTTGGCAACCTGTGAAGGCTGTGAAGCCTATTATGTGGGGATGACAACACGCAGACTCAAAGATCGGATCTATAACCACATATATGATATAAGGAAGGCTAATATTAATAATGCTCTAGCTAGGCATTGTCAATTGTTTCCAGAACATATGTTCAAGTTTAGAGTGTTACAGATCATATATCCAAACAGGAGGGAAGGTGACACATTAGGAACCTTGGAATTAAATGAACTCAAATGGATCTTAACCCTTAGAGCGCACATTGAGCCTGGCCTTAATTCAGCTGTTAGTATTAGACCAGCGCTCTTGTAAATAAATAACAACTTTGCCCCCAAGGTCACACCTCTATCTAAAAGAAACTCTGGGTTATGTAATATGAAGGGGGATATTTGGCCATATGTTCATGTTCATGGCCCTTGGTCTGAATGTGACATCTGACACTAGCCTAACACTGAGGTTATTGGCCTTTGATAATTTGTTGGAGCACATTTTTTTCCTTTTTTTTCTTCTGTTTTCCATCTTTTACTTTGATCCTTCTTTTCCCACCTTTTACCTTACTATTTTTCCTTCTCCCCCTTTTCTCCTTTTTCTCCTTTCTCTTCTCTCCTTTTTTCTAAATCTTTTCCTTTTCCATCTTGTATTTCAAAATGTGTTCTATTATCCTTGGGCTCTGACTATCAAATATATACTTTTGATATGGCTTTCAAACTAGATCTACATATTCCTGTTATTTTTATGTTTAAAGGAATATATAAACTATACTGCTTTCCTTATGATGAAAAAATAGACTTTGATATATAATAGGGTAAATGATTTTATTACGAAACTGAGATGTTGGGTTTTATTATTATTATATATTTCCCCATTCATCTCTTTGCATTGGGGCTGTTATATTTTAAGAAATATTAGGAAACTAAGATTAAGACATATAGAGATAAAAATAATGAGAATCTGTTTTCTTTACACATGAATTGATTTTTAGGAAAACTTTTAAAAGTTGTTAAACATTTACTAGTTAGTTTGTTTTCACGACTAACCTAAATAACACTTGGCAACATTATATTTATTTATATGTGTTTTAGAAGTGCTTTATAAGCTATCTTTTTAAGCATGATTTTTTAAATGTATTAGGTTTTATTGAAATAATCACGAACTGCCGTTTGGCAATTACTAATTGTTAATTGAGGTGTTTGTTATTATATAAGCAGTAAATCAGTTCTGTATACCATAACCTGATGAAGCGCACTTGTTTGGGTGCGTGAAAGCGCTTGCTTCTTTTCATTAAATTATCGTTCTACTTATCGTGGTGGTTCCAGTGATTTATGTTCATATTCCTGCTGTGTGTTTCTTCACTGGATACCTTTGGATGATCGTACTGGGTTTGGTGCTATTAGTTTCTGCTTTGTTACTGGTTTTTGCCCTGGTTGATCAACACGCGATGGATACTTTGAATATTGAACTTGATTATGTCCCTGTAAATGCTGGTGATGTTAACAAGTGGAATGAACTGTTCTATCAACAAGAAAATTCTCTTTTGAACTTCAGTGCCGTAGGTAATGTTTTACCAACTCCAACTACTAATGCCGAAAATTTGCAAGAATTTTATGGAGCACTCAGAACTCTGGAGAACGATCTCTACAAGCTTTATAGGCTTATCTGGCAGAGGAAACATCTAGAGGCGTGCCTGCACTTCAAGGTTATTCCTCGAGGCATGCACGTCCTCTGCATGCCGAGCTATGGGGAGGCTCATCCGGAGCTCCTACGAAAATGGCAGCAGCTAAACATTGATCTTGGCAATAGCTACATCAAACTACTCATTAACTATTTCCAGCCGATAGAGAATGAGCTTGTCTCTAAGGTTGAAGGTGAGCATAAAAGCATTATTTCGATGTTTAAAAGTGACTTTTGTATGTCGAAGCTCAACAATATGCTGAAGCAACTAATGTTTTATGGTAGTAAACTGGAACAAACTAAGCTTAGGAAGCTTAAACGGGACTGTATTGATTTTCAATCTGGCCACATCTTTATGTGGCAGGTTCAATGAAACTGTTGCCTCAGCAGAAACTAGTGAACATCTTGATCTTGGCCAGGTTAGCACAACCAGTACAAATAATATGTCTGTTCCGACTGATAATGCTTCCAGTAACACTGTTTCTGCCTCTGCTCAGTCAGAAGTAGATGAAGTTTTATCTAATTCTTCTATACCCTGTAACCAGCAGGGATTTAAAGAGATAATATCAAATGGAACGAGACCGAAGGATGGCAGTAACCATTTAGACATGGCCCCAGGAACAACAGCTACTTTAAACTTCCCGCTGCCCTACAAGCACAGAGCGCAAACGCGCTCGACAAGCAGAGGGAGGGGAAAGCGAAAGATGTCAGGGGAGAATCGAGAAGTCAGGAAGAAGAAATATTAAATACTCTATTTGTTAACATGTCATCTCGTAATTTGACTGATGTAGAGTGTTCTGTTTTAAATAAGGGACTCTCCTTCATTCCCTCTCGAGGGAGTGAGTTGTCTGACACCCTTATTACTCTACGCAAATTCACAAGGAAACTAGCTCTCAAATTGCGGTTTAAAGATTCTGTCAATGATGTTCATACTGGAGCAGCCGTGAAAAGAAAGAGTACCTTTGTACCACCTTTACCGAGCTCAGTGGACTGTTTCCAACGAGCTTGTGAACATGATTTCTATCTTTATTATAAAGAAAAGAAGCACAAGAGACTATTTGTTAATTTGAATGCTACTCAGAGACTTAGTCTTGATTCCTTATGCAATGATGAAAACTTGGTTTTTAGACCAGTTGATAAAGGAGGGGGTGTTGCAATCATGGATGCTGAGTTTTATAATTGTCTTATGACCGAAATGTTAGATGATGATGTGGCTTATTGTTGTATCTCTAAAAATGAAGTATCAGCAACTATTAGAAATGTACATGACACCTTATATGACTTTTTAATGTCCAGATGCATTGACAAAAGTTTATATGAATATTTGGTCATTGAGGCGCCCTTAATTCCCATAATTAAAGGGCTCCCTAAGGTGCACAAAGGGGTTTACCCCCCACCTCTTCGACCCATTGTATCTGGGAAACTTTGGGTTACCGAGCATATTTCACATTATGTACAATCTAAATTAGGCCCTTTGGTGGGGGCTATACCCACTATATTAAGGAACTCAGCTGTATTACTGGAGGACTTGAAGGATTCCTCTATGCTTAATAGCCTAAAGCCTGATACTCTGATGGTAACGATGGACATAAAGAGTCTATTTACAAGTATACCAAATGAATTTGGCATTGAGGCAATTAGGAGTCACCTAGCTCAATGCGTTGGTTTAAATAATAATGACCAACTGACCATCTGTACCCTGCTAGATTTAATTTTAAATAATAACATTTTTATGTATCAAAATAGAATTTATAGGCAAACATGGGGGGTAGCCATGGGCACCCCATGTGCTAATGCCTATGCTAATCTAGTGATCCATCAATGGGAAAAGAATTACATTTTTGAAGATGAGAGGTTTATAAATAATGCTATTTTATATAAGCGATTCGTAGATGACATACTTATGTTTTGGAATGGTACCTATGAATCTTTGGCTGACTTTGTTAAATATATGGGATCAACCACGTCCTTTTTAGAATTCACATTTGAATACTCTTTTACCAGTGTCAACTATCTGGATGTTACCATCACTAAGAATGCAACGAATGAAGTTATAACCTCATTATACAGAAAACCTTGCTGGAGGAATAGCATACTTCACTATGAAAGTATGCATCCGAGACATATCTTCCCTAATGTAATAAAAAATCAGATGGCCAGAATTACTAGGATATGTAACAGTACTGAAGATAGAGACTCCTTATTGGAATTTCAGGCTAAATGTTTTGAGGATAGGGGTTACCCTACTCAATTAGTTGTGAGTCACATTAACCATGCTGCTCCCAAAAATGGGTCGGTGATGAAAAGATACTTTCACAGTTATTCAAATAGGGATACTAAGAAAAAAATACAATATGATATTAAGCATACTAACGATGTAAAACATATCAAAGATATTTTATGTAAAAATTGGAAGCTGCTTAGTATGAATAAGGATCTATTGCAATTTGTAGGGGAGAGACCCAGTTTTAGATACAGCAATTGTTTGAATCTGAAAAGATTATTGTGTAAGGAAAAGGTTAAGATAATACCTACTGACATAAGAATGAATATAAAACAGGGAACCTTTCCCTGTAGAAAGTGCTGTATCTGTAAGTTTATTACCAGTGACCAAAAATATGAGAATGCAGAACTAGATATGTTGATCAGACCAAATTTTTATGCCACTTGTGACACACCTAATGTGGTGTATTTGGCAACCTGTGAAGGCTGTGAAGCCTATTATGTGGGGATGACAACACGCAGACTCAAAGATCGGGTCTATAACCACATATATGATATAAGGAAGGCTAATATTAATAATGCTCTAGCTAGGCATTGTCAATTGTTTCCAGAACATATGTTCAAGTTTAGAGTGTTACAGATCATATATCCAAACAGGAGGGAAGGTGATACATTCGGAACCTTGGAATTAAATGAACTCAAATGGATCTTAACCCTTAGAGCGCACATTGAGCCTGGCCTTAATTCAGCTGTTAGTATTAGACCAGCGCTCTTGTAAATAAATAACAACTTTGCCCCCAAGGTCACACCTCTATCTAAAAGAAACTCTGGGTTATGTAATCTGAAGGGGGATATTTGGCCATATGTTCATGTTCATGGCCCTTGGTCTGAATGTGACATCTGACACTAGCCTAACACTGAGGTTATTGGCCTTTGATAATTTGTTGGAGCACATTTTTTTTCCTTTTTTTTCTTCTGTTTTTTCTTCTGTTTTCCATCTTTTACTTTGATCCTTCTTTTCCCACCTTTTACCTTACTATTTTTCCTTCTCCCCCCCCCCCCTTTTCTCCTTTTTCTCCTTTCTCTTCTCTCCTTTTTTCTAAATCTTTTCTTTTTCCATCTTGTATTTCGAAATGTGTTCTATTATCCTTGGGCTCTGACTATCAAATATATACTTTTGATATGGCTTTCAAACTAGATCTACATATTCCTGTTATTTTTATGTTTAAAGGAATATATAAACTATACTGCTTTCCTTATGATGAAAAAATAGACTTTGATATATAATAGGGTAAATGATTTTATTACGAAACTGAGATGTTGGGTTTTATTATTATTATATATTTCCCCATTCATCTCTTTGCATTGGGGCTGTTATATTTTAAGAAATATTAGGAAACTAAGATTAAGACATATAGAGATAAAAATAATGAGAATCTGTTTTCTTTACACATGAATTGATTTTTTAGGAAAACTTTTAAAAGTTGTTAAACATTTACTAGTTAGTTTGTTTTCACGACTAACCTAAATAACACTTGGCAACATTATATTTATTTATATGTGTTTTAGAAGTGCTTTATAAGCTATCTTTTTAAGCATGATTTTTAAAATGTATTAGGTTTTATTGAAATAATCACGAACTGCCGTTTGGCAATTACTAATTGTTAATTGAGGTGTTTGTTATTATATAAGCAGTAAATCAGTTCTGTATACCATAACCTGATGAAGTGCACTTGTTTGGGTGCGTGAAAGCGCTTGTTTCTTTTCATTAAATTATCGTTCTACTTATCGTGGTGGTTCCAGTGATTTATGTTCATATCGAAGTCCCTGTCTGTCGAGTTCTGGAGCAGAACTTCTGTAGTTGTCAGTTCAAGTGAGAGATAAACAGGTCTATTGAGGGACCCCTCCCAGTAGAGTTAGATCCAGAACACTTCTGTCTTCAGCATCCATTCGTTGCGATGAGAGTTTAACCCTAATTCTTGAGCCATCATCCAAATATTTCTCGTGAGGCTGCGCAAAGGGTAGAGACAGTGTACCCCCTTGATAGTTTATGCACCACATGCCTGTGGGGCCTTGTCTATCTGTATCTGCATGGTCCCTGGACTTGTGTTCTGCTAAAAAGCCTTTATGGCCAGGTATACTACTAACAGTTCCTTCTGATTTACTTGACATTTTCTGTGTTGTGGTGTTCAGACACCCTACACTTTCAAGAAAAAAAGTGTGCCCCCCCCCCCCAAGCTACATCTGAACTGTTCGTGATAGTGTTGTCTGCTTCTGGTAAAGAAAACTTTGCCCCTCGGTTCTACTGCACTGTATTCTTCCACCATAGGTGCTCTTTCTTCAGGCATGGAAGGAGAGGCATTACGGTATCCAGGAGTTGAGAATGCTGTCCCCAAGCATTTTTGTATGAACCACTGAATTTTTCTCAAGTGTAGCTTTGCAAGTGGAATCATGAGAACGCAAGATGTGATGCAACTCAGAATCCCCAGGAATTCCCTTGCCGAGATGTGTTATTTTGGAAACAGGGTGGTCAGGTAGTTTGTCAGGAAATATATCTTGTCCTGGAGAAGGAAGGGTTTCTGTTGGGCCGAGTCTATAAGGGCTTCCAGAAACAGGATCCTTGTTTAAGGAAGAGTTTGTGACTTTTGAAAATTTAAGGCGACATCTACTTTCTGAAAGAAGTCTACAGTGATCTACAAGGCATCTAGGATCTCTGCTGTGGATTTTCCCTGAATGAGACAGTCATCTAAGCAGGGGTAAATATGAACTGTCAGACTTCTGCAATGTGTTATTTGACAAGCTAAGCAGTGGAGTGCTGAAATTGTAAATCAGGGAACTGAAAGTGAGAGCCTATTGCTGAAAATCATAGGTATTTTCTGTGATTGTATGTTATGGTCACATGGAGGTAAGAGACTTTTAGGTTTCTAATGACCATAACGACATCCTGGAAAATCACCAGCAGTAATATTTGCAAAGTAGGCATTATGAACTTTGGAATGTGGAGAAACATGTTTAGCTTTGAGAGGTCTAAGATTGGCCTCCGGGTACCCTTCTTTCTTGGAACTAGTAATATCCTTGAATAGAAGCCTTTTCCCTCCTGACCTGGAAGAACAGGCCTAAATGGATCCTTGGTGAAGTAATTTCCCAAGATAGATGCTAAGAGTTTTTCATGCTCTTTTGGTGGTTTTAGAATGCCCAAGAAGGGTGACATTTCTATGAACTGGATGTAGTATCCCCTTTTCTATGATGCTGAGACCTACTTGTCCCCGTTTAGAGTTCTTTGTCTTTTTGTCGTTCTGTTTTCGGGATGATTCTAGCAGAAGCTGGTATTTCCAAAGGCCTTGAGGTAGCAGTGGATTGTGATGACAGTGGGAAATCAATAATAAGGCCTCCATATGGGTGGCTAATACCCCAGCCCTATGTTTGAGAGTTTTCACATGGAAGTTTGCACAGTCAGGTCAGTTAGAGATATAGTGCTGAGGCCTCAAGCAGGACAAAATTGAGTGAAAATCTTTTTTTTTTTGTGGGATTTGCTTTGTACACTTCAAGCAATTGTTGACCTTTTTAAACATTGCAGTAAACTCTCAGTTAACCGGCACCCGTGGGGCTTGGTAGATGCCGGATAAGTGTAGTTTCTGGTTACTATTAAAAACAGACCCGACAAATACTGTACCCTATACTATACTATACCATACCATAAATGCTATACTGATCTAATTTTAATACTGAAATACAGTAATTAAAATCCTGGC
The DNA here is from genome assembly GCF_019279795.1 of Protopterus annectens. Classification (NCBI taxonomy): domain Eukaryota; kingdom Metazoa; phylum Chordata; order Ceratodontiformes; family Protopteridae; genus Protopterus; species Protopterus annectens. Next base: position 543,899,267 of record NC_056725.1, on the reverse strand, counting down.
TGGAATAATAATATTTTAAACATATTTCTGCTAGAATGTGCAACACACGAACAACTGAATTGTTCATACTGTATTTCTTTGATTTTTTTTTTCTGGTTGCTTGAGTTCTGGTTAACTAAGAGTTCACTGTAAATAACAGAAGAAATTCCCCAGCTGGGTAATTATCAAACTAGAAAGAAGAGACTCAGGAAAAATGAACTGATCAACAGACAGAGCAATATGAACACAAGCAAAGTGCATTGGACAGTATGGCTAGAAAGAACTGAAGATGGGGCCCTCTGAAACCCTGATTCAGTGATCCATTTCTGTCCCATGGGATATGTTTGTTTTGATGCCATCCCCCTCAGCCACAGTAGGCATATCACTAAAACAGTCTTCGTAGGATCCTTGCGATTTCTTAATCTGCATCTTCTTCCCAGACCTCTGATTCCTGGAGAAGGATCTTGAGGAGTGCAGAATCGTATGCCAACAGCACAATGTGTCTTACCATCTTGCTGACTTCTAGTTAAAGTTTCTTTCACCTTTGATCCGAATAAGGTGGACCCATCAAAGGGGCATTAATGAAAGAGGTTTTGAAACTTTCCATAAAGTCACAAATATACAACTAGGCATACCTGTAGACTGTAATGCCGGTGCATGCTGCTCTCGCTGTACCATCGGTGACGCTGGAAATTAGCTGCTTGGCCATGTTAGAAGATGACTGTAGGGTTGACAGCTGAGACTCCACTTTTTTCTGGATAATGGCAGACAGGATCCCTTTGAGAGATCTGGAAATCTCCTTAGTCAAATCTCTCTGGAATAAAATGATATGATCTAGGTACTTCAATGCCCGCACAGCAAATGAGGCCAAAGTATAGATACATTTCCCAAAATGATCCAATGCACTGGACTCTGTTAGGGTGATGGACCGAGGTATACTCTTCTAAGAGTTCTTTTTTGGTCGCTGCAGCTACCACCATTGCATCTACAGGTGGCCCCTTGCTTCAGTATTTTCTATCAGAGGGTGCAGATAAGATTTTATCAGTTTTTTTTTTAAGGCATGGCTTCCACTATGTCCAGGTCCTTCCATGCCCACTGTGCCATTAGGTCCACTAAGGGGTCAAAGGGGGACATCACCCAGGATGTTGACGGGCCTGAACTGAAGCCCTCAAGGAACACAGACTCTTTGGGAGAAGGATCGACTGTGGACCATCCCCCTTCTGTTTCAACAACTACAGAATTTCACCCAAACTGACATCTTCAGTGCGGATCTGGGGGATCCTTCTCCTTCATTAAAGTCTTTGTCAGTGATGGACTCCTAAAGTGAGTCGATGAGTTTCCACTTACACATCTGTTTGGAGTGGATCAGGGGATACCGAATCAAATAGGGAGCTTACTACATCACTGCCCTGGGGTCTAGGTTCCAGCTGTCCCTAACAGACTGATGGAGAGAGAGAGTTTCTGCATGGAGCGCAGGTAGAGCTGGTCTGAATGAAGGTAACTTATCTCTTGGAGTCAAAAGGACTCGCTGAAAAGCCTTGAAAGCTGAAGACCATCAGTTCCAAGGAACTCCTTGGTTTTAAGCTCCAGAGGGACCACTCAGAATTGAAAGGTTTCAACTCCGAAGCAGACCTTGGTGCCGAGCTATCAAGTGTCGAGTCCCCAAGAGCCAAATATGGCTCTGAGACTCTCTGTGTTGATACCTCCTCCCATTCTGTGGTGCTGAAACTTCGGCCTCAAAATTCTTTTGCCTCCAAACTGACACAGGAAGGGATCCACTCAAGGTAGTAGATGCTATCAATCCTGACCTAGCTACCTCAAGAGAAATCAGCACTGAAGCAACCAGATCTGAAGGTCGGACTGATTTCAGAATTTGTAATGGAGAGGCAGTTGGCACTGTGCTTTGTACATTCAAATGCAAGGGTACTGAGTGAACTACAAGCTAGATCTGAGCTATCAAAAAATCATCATCAGCCTGTCGACATCCTGTTCTTGTAGGATTGGGTGGATGATACTAAAGATGAAGGTCTGGAACGTCTCCTGTCTTGGTGAAAATGACTTGGGACTCATTAGTTCAGGAAAGAACTGGGACCGATCAAATGGGTGAATGGATCCCACTTCAGAGGAATCTTTGAGTCCAATTCTGAAGCAGAAGTTGGATCCGGTAATCTTTTCCTTGATTTCTCTGGTTTGACATTATCTGTAATCTTTATCCTCAGATTTCTCCATTATTGTCTCATCAGTTTTGCTACCCTTCTTTTTATTCGCTGGAGGTGGATGGCCTGGCAGGCAAATGTCCTTTAACTATCAATTTTTCTTTCCTCTACTAAACAGATCAAGAGCTGAAAGAAGTGCAAGATTGACAAGAGGTCTCTAAGTTCTGTGCCCCCGGGCAGGACACACATTTCTGATGGGAGTCTTGTGGTGGTAGCTTATGGTCGCACTTGGAACATTTGTTAAAACCTTCTGTCTCAGACATATCAGACCCTATACACTAAATACAATAAAATAAAGCAAATTTAGAAGATAACACTACCTAACTATTATACAATACCCATCTAAACTATCGACAGAGAATATAAATATAAAAAAACCCTAGTAACAAACCTAATTTATCCAAGCAATCTTACTAATTCCAAGAAACTAACTGTAGTAGCAACTCTTAACTAAAAAAAACAGTAACTATATAGGGGAGGAGTAGAAAAGGATATTAAGGCTTGGAAAGCCAGCACAAAACAGAGCCCTGGAATACACGCCTGAAATCTTCTATGGAAAATGAAATCTGAGATGTTGATGTAGAGCACTGAGGACTATGGGTAGGGGAGGAGTCAGAGCTTCGGAGCAAAGTCTTCCTACTTGGTGCCGAAGTCAGATCTCATCAGATCTGACAACCCACAGTTAAATCAGATGAAAACAACACTGCATCTCGTGTTAGAGGAAACAAAGCTATCTGGTTGATCGTGTCTACATGAGTACCTATGAACTCTGCGTAGGTGTACGTTGTGCTTTGGTGTAACTGACCGTGATCCCCAGGTAATGCCATAACTGGAGCAAGCAATTCCTTGCTTGAATCAGTAGACCCTTGGATGGGGGGGTTAGGAGCCAGTCATCTAAAAACACATGGAATCCTGGCAGTTTCAGGTGAGCCACTACCACTGCCATGCATCTGGTGAACACCCTGGGGGCTGTGGTAAGGCCAAAGGGAAGTGTTCTTAACTGGTAATGGCAGTCTCCCAGCCAGAAGCACAGGTGTGTTTCGGAGCACCTGTTCATTTTGATATGATACTACACATTCTCAAGATCTAAGGAGCACATCTAATTGTCCTTTGCCAATAGAGGCAAAATGGACTGAACCGCAACCATCCAGAACTTTGAATTTTTGCATGTTGGTTTAGTTGGCCGAGATCCAGAATTGGTCTCAAGTCCCCTGTATTCTTTGGCACTAAAAACAAATAAGTGTAAGAAACTTCTCTGTGTGGAAGATTTTCAGTCAATATATCTCTAGTTAATCACTGTATATTAATCAGATCGGACAAAAGTATTAGAAGTAGTGTCTTAAGTAAAAAAAATAAATAAATAAAAAATATATAATTGCACAAATTACTAAGTATTCAAAAGTGATCCAAGCAAGGCAGGCAGTCTGTTTCCAGTCGAAAATCCTTTTATTACACAGACAAGCGATACAAGTAAAACAAAAATAGAGTAATAGTTTCCTCACAAGCTTTCTAAATATATATATATATATATATATATTTAGAAAGCTTCAATATTTTTTACTGGATCACTGTCTGTATATAAAGGATTTTAGGCTGAAATACTGCCTGAATCACTGATTATATTCTGTACAATTATATATATATATAATTGTACAGAATTACTAAGTATTCAAAAGTGATCCAAGCAAGGCAGGCAGTCTATTTCCAGTCGAAAATCCTTTATTAAGTACACAGACAAGTGATCCAAGTAAAGCAAAAATAGAGTAATAGTTTTCTCACAAGCTTTCTAAATATATATTCGGGGATACCACAGAGATTACTTCTTTTTTTTTCTTTGGCACTACAAAGAATCTTCAGTAAGTTCTGGATCTTGGCCAGTCAAGAGCGACTTTCTGGATAAATTTATTTTGGCAGCTTTACTATTTCCAAGGCTACTACTTCCCTCTGACTGGGTAGAACATTGGGGATGTTTTTCATTTTTATTAGAGGAATCTGGGAAAATGGTATGAAATAACCTCTACATATAATTTTCTGCACCCAAGTGTCTTTTGTGATGTACGCTCAGGCTTCTAGGTGAAGAGATAAAAGTGTCCCCTGACTACCTCCAGAGTCAGGCAACCCTTCAGGAGCACTGATAGGGCTTTTCAAAAAAGACATCTCTGAAACCCTGGTTCTGCGGGCTACCCCTGCCACAAAGATGATGTCTTCCATTAGAGCGCCCCCCTCCAGTCCTGGGAAGAACTACTGCCTCATGACTCCTGGAAAGGACTTGGGGACTTGCTAAACCACATGTTTTTACCACCCTTTTGATTCCGGAAGAAGGTCCACAGAGTTGTAGAAAAACAGATTCCAATGGCAGACAGGGTCTTTCCATCTTGCTCACTTCAGGGGAGTGTTTCCTTAACTTTGGGGCCGAACAATGATAATCCATGAAAAACAGCATCAATGAATGAAGACCTGAAGGACTCCGCAAAAATCACAAAGATGCATCCAGGCATGCCTCCTGACTGCAATACCTGAACCTGCAGTCCTAGAAGTACCCTTGGCTGCAGGAGAGATCAGCCTCACGAGTGTGTTGGAAATACATTGAACAATGGCTGGTTGTGAAGAAACTTTTTTCTGGTCCTCCACAGAAATGGAACCTGAGAGAGATTTGGAAAGCTCCCTGGCCAAATCCCTTTGTAATCTGGTGCAGTGTGCCAAGTAATTTAGAGATCAAAGAGCAACAGTCACAAAGGCATAAATTCACTTGCCAAATCTGTCCAAAGCTCTAGACTCCCTATTAGGGGGATGGACAGATGAGCTCTATTCTGCAAGGTCCCTCTTAGTGGCTGCCATCCACCTCTCTGTGTTACTGGTATCAAAGTCATAGTCATCAGAGAAGTCAAATCAATCCATGCTGAGGATACAAGTGGTACAGTTAATGCTAATCCAGACAACAGTGATGGTGCCAAAACTTGATGCAGAGGAGAAAAGGTAACTTGTGGAACCTGGGTTAGATTTCATCTTTCTGCATGAAATGTCTGGGCCAAGTTGACGCTGTATTGAATCTTGGCATTACACTTTCTAAATCCTAGTTTAGCCTCTTTTTCCATGTTCAACAGTCAGAAAAACACAGCCAAAATTACAGTAATTGCTATGGTGCAGATACCTAAAGATGACAGGGAAAGAAAAAAGAATAGTTCTGAGGCCCAATAACATGACAGGGAAGGAAAAGGGAACAAAGCAAGATAGAAAGAGTGGAAATGCCAGCAAAAAAATAAAACAAGAGAACAAGACATAACAGATACTGACTAAAAAAACAATAAACAGACTAATGCATGCATCTGCACAGGAAAGAACTGCCAAAAAAGTGTTCTCTAGTCCCTACAGCTCAGCGGAGATGTTATCTTAATGGCGGCAATGACATTTGGAGTATTCACCATCAGGGAGGGATTACAGGTAGGAAGGAACTTTTTTGTTGCCATCATTAGTGAATGCCAAAAGTACCAGTCCTTCTGTTCTAGTGTCTGGACAGGACCGGAGATATACTCTGTTCCAGAGTATTAGACAAGCAGCAGTGATGTCATCTAAGAAACAGAAAAAGAACAAATCAAACAAGTACACAAACTTCAACCTGAAAGACTGCAGAGATGAATACCTTGTGGTGGATGTCACACCTATGCAGCACAACACACAGAAAATAAAGAAAAAATGAAATCAATGTACATACAAGTAAAGTTAGACAGGATGCCCGGCAAAGTTTAAGATAAGTGGCACACTAGATAACTATATGAAAACCAATAAAAAAGATTAAGGCAATAGAAGAAAGTCTTACCAGACATGCAAACAAGATTCAAGATGAAAAAAGAAATAAAGGAAAATGGCTGTATATGAAGCCAAGCAGACAGTAGCAATAAAATATCTTCAGGCTCATTTAGTTTTAACATGGATAACCTCAAATTTGAAGAACTTCCAGAGAAAAGTGCAGGAAGGAAATATGCAGAATCTAGAAGACGGCAAACAATTAAAAGGGCAGGGATGTCCTTAAAGAAGATTTAAACTGTAAGTATACACTGCTTGTATGTACCTAGCTAACAGAAAACAAAAGCTTCAGACTGATGATAAAGCTCCAAACATACCAGCAGAAAGGAATACTTTTTTTTTCTGTCAACAGGAATCTCTCCAATGACTCTTCTAAAAGCACTCACTTGCTTATTCATCTGGAGAAAATGGAAGATTGGCATTCTTAGTTCCAGCCCAGAAATCCCAATCAGCCCTGTGTTAATCAAGCAAGAATCCATCAAGCCCCATGATTGCTGTTTTCCAAGGGGAAGAATGTCTCTGCATGCTGAATTCCTTTCAGTCACATAGTTTGAACACACTAGTGACGGAGCGAGCTCAAACTCTATTAGGTGGGCACCAAATGCTCCCTCCAAGTGTCACCCATGTGGTGAGCCAGAGCTGCCTCCCTTCCCCCATGATGGATGAGCTGTCAGAGATCACTCACCCCAGCCAACTCCTAAAGGCACCAGAGTCATTATTCAAACCCAAGTCATCAGTGCCATAAACAAAAGGAAATTATCTTTTCAAACTATTGTAAAAAAGCCATATCATTATAAACAGGGGACCTAAGATTATATGTGGATAATGGTTACTCTGGTCTCACACACAGAAAAAAAATTCATTCACCTGATGAGACTCCACAGAAGAAAACAAAAGGACTTAAATTCAAGGTATTTTTCCCAGCGTCCTTTTTTCTAAACAACACAAAAACATTCCCAAGATTTTTTTGGTTGGGGGTGACTACAAGATCAGTCTAATGGCTCTCCTTCCTGTACCCAACTGATCCATTAGTTCTTCTGTCAGGGCAAGAGACCCCCCCCAACCAATTGTTTCCCAGTGGAGATAAAAGTTTAGGTGTAAGGAGTAGCTAGTCTGCAGATACTGTGGACTTGCCCTACCCCTACTCCTGATCAACCTACAAGCTCCGGTACAGTTATTCCAAGAAGTGCATATCCACTTCTGTACATTCACAACTTCCTGAAAAAGCAGAACACTGCTTGCAGTGTGGTCACACTGGGCTCCTCATGCTGCAGTGAAGTACCTACATTCCTGCAGGAATTGCCAATGTGGTGAGCAAAGCATCATCCCTCCAAGATGGGTGAGGTGGTTTTGACCCCTCACTCCCATTTTCCCCACCAGGCACCTCAAACCATCATGCAACTAGATGAACATGGGTTATATGGCCTTCAGTCATGGGGTCAGGTCAAAACATTCCTAGATGATGAACAAGCAGGTAAGGAGCTTCCAGCAGAGAAAAGACAATCAGGGCATGGCACAATAGATTCTAAACTGTCAAAATGATCTATCTGAACAAATGCTCCTGAAACCATTACAGTCTTCTATAAGATAATGGAAAACACACAAAAACAGCACAGTCAGCAGCAGATAAATTGACGGACAGGAATGAAATGCATCAATTGCTGTGCTGCTACAACTAGACACGGCTAAAAATGAGAAATAATTAAAACTTACATTATGTAAGACAATGTAAATTGCAGAATGGACTAAGTGTGAACTATTTTAGTATAAATAAGCTAAGCTTTCTATTACGCATAAAAAAAAAAAAAAGTCTAAAAAGTTAGTAAACTGTGAAGTGAGTATACTAAAAAAGTTTCTATAACAAGTTCTGCAGATTTGAATACTTTTCATTCACAGAAAATACTGAATTAAGAAAAAGAAGTGCTTTGGGAGAAGGGGAGCAGCTGGGGAAAAAATGCAGTAACCTGACTCAGTACAAACAGGGACTTCCGTTGTATCATTCACGACTGGCAAGGCAGATTAGAGTACTAGATGCTGGATGTCTAGACAGCAGATAATGCAAATAAATCTCAGGGAGACCCCGTTAACCCTAAAAAGACACTTAAATGGCAAATGCTTGTCTTGACTCTTCAATAAGAATACTGTTAGACAGAAAAAGTGAAAAGAGAAGTATAATGCAAAAAAGAAATTACAGTTGCACAAGTTTACTTACCATAACAATAGATATTCTAATAGACTGCTGTCGTGGTAGCCTAAATTATTTAGGTCCTACCCCTACTGACCAACCAGATTTTTAAAGCTAAAGGGCACCTTCCATGTGCTCTCTCAACAGCTTGAGTGGAACTCCATGCAAAAGGTCAGAGTGCTAGAATACTCAAATCTTTACTGCCCTGTAAGGGGAGGAAAGAGCCAGTACTAGGAAACGCATCAAAAGGAAAACTATACACACAAAGATACACAGGAAAACAATTCTGCGAAAAAGGATGACTATGGTAACTGTCCTTAGCCAGACTGAAAAGATTTATGTAAGCTGATTTGAAAATGGAGTCTGCAAACGTAAGACAATCATTCATATATGAAAAGATATGATTATTTTGAAGTCTGGAGCAAGCAATTGCTGGTACTAGATACGTTTGCATATTTACTTGGACCAGTGGATGCAAACCAGACACAACAAAAAAAAAGAAGTTATGTTCTTCCCATAACATTCCATCTGTGTTGTCGATCTTCATTCATTTTTGACTGATGGGTTTGGTTCCGATCCCTCGGAACCAACTTGGCAGTTACACAAAGCTCGTGCCAGCCAAAAAATCTCGAGCTAAATCTCTACCCACACTGCCTCTCTTCCCATTATCTCAGATCGAGTTTGCCTATCAGTTAAGAAAATACGGAAGCCCTGTCTGAGGAAAACCCTATGAAACCCCAGAACTAGTTCCGAACCTACAGAAGTCTCTAAGAAGGAGCAGGAGGGTGGGATGTCAAGAATGAATGAAGATCGACAACCCAGATGGAAAGTTATGGCAAGAACATAACTTCTTTATCTGATGTTGTCAATCTTCATTTGTCCTTGACTGATGGGACAGAGTCCCCAGCTACTTTAGACCCTGGGCAGCCCTAAGGAAGAATATTCCTGAGCACCATAGAGCCAAAGGATGCTATTCCCCTGGAGACCAGGTCTAATTTGTAATGAGCAATAAAGGTATGTGGGGTAGCCCAAGTTGGAGCTGTGCATATGTCTTCCATAGAAGCTCTGGAATGGAAGACTGCTGATGTGGAAACAGACCTTGTAGAATGAGCTCCAACTTTTGTTGACAGTTTGAGTTTATTCTGTTTGTATATAAAGGTAATACAGTCTCTTAAATATTTTGACAAGGTGACCTTTGATACTGGTTTGCCCAATCTGGTACTTGAAAAGGATAGAAATAGTTGGCATGGCTTCCTAGAGGATTTTGCTCTGTCCAAGTAAAAAGATAATTGTCTGTGGACATCCAACATTTGCATGCAGTACTCTCCTTTGTTTGAAAAATTTGGAAAGAAGACTGGTAAGTCTATGGTCTGGCTGATACTGGACTCTGATACCACTTCAGGAAGGAAGGAGGTATTGATTCTGAGTGATGCTCTTTATTTATGGAAGATGATATACAGATGATTGACAAACAAATCCTGTAACTCCAAAATTCACCTACCAGATGTGACAGCTACTAGGAAGAGGGTCTTCCAAGATAAAAACTTGAAGTCACAAGTGGCTGCTGGCTCGAAGCGCTGATGAACTAGGCATTGTAAGACTATGATCAAATCTCAAGGCGCTACCAAGATCCTTGAAAGGGAGGTTTTAAATGCTGAGTGCTTTTAAGAAAAATTTTGCATAGACAATGAGACATCAATGGCTAAACACCAAAACCATTATGAAAACTTGAAATGGCAGCTAGATGAACCTTAATTGTAGACGTTGAGTTTCTCAATTGGAATAAGATGGTTAAGTAATTCCAGGACCTTATCAACTGGTGCCAAGAAATGATTGATGCTGTTTGTACACGTCCAAATTGAGAATTTTTTTTCATTTGTTTAAGTAAATTTTTCTGGTGAACAGTTTATGGGAAGCCTGAAATATCTTCTGCACTGCGGAGGACAAGTTGTTCTGCTTGGCAATTACTGGAAGTGGAGAAACCAAACCGTCAGCTTGAGATGTCTGGAATGCAGCAAGCCATGAGGCTGAGACAGCAGGTCCAGAGTTAGATCCAGAGTCCATGGGCAGTGAACCAGGTGAGGCCAAAGAAAGGGAAACCAGACTTGACGGGGCCAGTAAGGTGCAATGAGAATCCCTTTGCTTCTCAACCACTGGGCTTTCTTCAGAAACTGAGGAATTAGTGGAATTGGGATAAAGGCATACAGTAGTCCTATGGGCCAATCATGAAGAAGTGCATCTCTCAGGGACTCTCAGCGAGGGGGAATTACAGCGAAGTAGCTGCTGCATTTGTGGTTTATGGAAGAGGCGAACAGATCGCAGCAAGACTGACTCATCAATTAAAGATCTTTGTCAATACAGTGGGATTGAGAGCCCACTCATGAGGCAGAAGGATACACCTGCTCAGCTTGTCCACAATCAAGTTGGAGTTCCCCAGGATATAGTCTTTGCCATCAGAAAGTGGTTGAAGGTGATTACCCATAGCCAAACTCTTAGGCCTTCCCATCATAAAGGGTAGAATCTGGTTCCCCCCTGTTTGTTGATATACCAGACTACAGACATGCTATCTGATTAGATAGCAACTGTCCCTGAAGGAAGGACAGCCTGGAATGCTTGTAACGCTAAAAGCACTACCTTCAGTTCTAGGACATTGATGTGAAAACTGTCCTCTTGTGGGGACGAAGTGCTTTGGACAGTCTTCTCCAGAAAATGCCCGCCCTCAAATCTGGGAAGCATCTGTGGTCACTACGGCCTTGGGCTGAGAGGGGGAAAAGGGACAACTCCATACATTTTCTGCTGGCTTCATCCAAAATAAATCTTTTTTGCAGCGATTTGTTTGCAAGACTGGATGGGACATGGGGTGTGTTAAAAGTGACCACTGCAACACCAAGAGTCACTGAAGCAGCCTCATGTGATACCTCGCTACGGGAACTAATGTTATTGTTGCTGCCATGGATCCGAGAAGTTGTAGTACTAGACGAGCAGGAACTTTGTCTTGGGACAGGATCATTTATAGTTGCGATCTTTGCTTTAACAACCTGTGATGAGGATGGAAGGCCACACAGGATACTGTATTTAGTCTTGCTCCGATAAATTCCACATCCTGCGTGGGAGACCGTTGTGATTTTTCTTTGTTGACTGAAATGCCTAAAGTTTCGGCAAGCTGTAGAAAAAAGTCTATTACGCAAAGCAGTAGATGCCTGGAAGGGGCGGTGAGGAGCCAGTCGTCTAGATATGGAAACACATGGAATCCTTGTAGTCTTAAATGAGCTGCTATGACTGCCATGCATTTGGTGAACACCCTGGGGGCTTTGGTAAGGCCGAAGGCAGTGCTCGAAACTGGTAATGACTGGCTCCTAGCCAGAAGCGGAGATATCTTCTGGAGTGCTTGTCCATCTTTATGTGGTAATACGCATCCTGAAGATCTATAGAGCACATCCAATTATCCTTCTCTAGAAAGGGAAGGATAGACTGAACAGTCACCATCCAGAATTTTGCCTGTTGCACAAATGTGTTCAGTAAGCTGAGATCCAAGATCGGCCTCTAGTACCCTGTCTTTTTTGGCACTAAAAATATCTTGAGTGGAATCCGGTTCCTATCTGGTCTGGTGGGTCTGCTTGGATGACTCTTTTTTTTGAAGCAGCTTTTGAACTCCTAGTGCTGCTAGATCCCTCTGACTGGGTGGGAACATCGGGGATTCGCCTTTGAGGTTCGGGTAAAAGATTGAAGGGAATGCGGTAACCTCTGGCGATTATTGCCTGCACCCAGGAATCCGATGTTACTGTGAGCCAGGCTAAATGGTGCAGAGAAAATGTTTCCCCAACTGCTTCCAGAGGTAAGCAATCTGGCCCCAGCTCAGGAGCGCCGGTAGGGCTGTCCAGAAAAGGAATCTCTGGAGCCCTGGTTACGTGAACCTCCTCTGCCACAGGAGGGGCATCTTCCAGATGAGCTCCCCCCTCTGCCCTGAAGGGAATACTTGGCATGCGTGTCCCGAAAAGGCCCTTGGGTCTTCTTAAACCACATTTTTACACTCCTCCGATCCCTGGAGTAAGGTTGTTGTGGACTGGAAAAACACGCGCCCACAGCAGAAAGGGTCTTCCTGTCCTTTTCACCTGGCTAACGCGTCTCTAACCTTTGGGCCGAACAATGAAGTAGCATCAACAGGAGCGTTGACAAAGGAAGACTTGAAGGGATCCACAAAATCACAAAGCGCATCCAGGTGTGGAGCCTAATGGCAACACCTGTACCCGCTGCTCTAGACGTCTCTTTGACTGTACGGATATTAAGCTGCATAGATGAATTTGAGATTGACACCAGGGTGGCAAGCTAAGAGCCAACCTTATCTCGAACCTCGTTAGACACTGCTACTGCTAGGGTGTCTGAAAGCTCAGTTATCAGATCCCTTTGGAGTCTAGTGAAGTGTGCCAAAAAATTCAAGGAACGAATAGTGAAGGTCGATGAAACAAAGACCCGCTTCCCAAATCTGTCCATCTTCTGGGACTCTCGGTTAGAAGGATGGACAGTTGAACTCTCTTTGGCGAGTTCCTTTTGGGTGGCCACCACCACCACCATGGCATTCACTGCTAGATCCTTAGACCAATGGGGCTGATCCTCTGCGGCTGAAAGAATCTTGTCCAGTCTCCGTGTAATAGGCTCTATGGTGTCAGGAGCCTTCCACGCATGCTTAACGATCAATCTGATTAGTTTGTCAGTGGGAAGGGTCACCCAAGAAGTAGATGGAAGGGTACGAAAAGCTTGCAAGAAAACATATTCCTCAGAGGATGGATTTGAGGGCTTCCAATCACTCCTCTGTTTTAATATTTCCAAGATGTCTCCAACAGAGACATCTTCGAGGGTGATCATGGGGACCCTTCGCCTTCATCAAAATCTGTATCCCCAGTGATGGATTCTTTTGGAGAATCCAGGTGCTTCCCCTTGCACGATCTCTTACGGGGTGGCTCCTCAGGGGAAGCTATGAGGAGGACTCTGAAAAGGGGAGACCCTGAACTAGGGCATCTTGCTGCTCTTGTGCCCGCTGTCCAGACGTAGCAGATTGTGGCAGCTGCGAACCAGAGGAAAGAAAAATATGGCACTCCGACACGGATGGAGCCAACTGGAAGCCTGCTGACGCTAAAGCTCTCTCCATAAACTGGAAGGCAGGCCTGCCCGAAGAGGGATGGGAGCCCGGAACAGAAAAAGACAACCTCGGACTGGGGTCACACCCCACTCCAACGAGCTGCCTTCCAGAGTAGGAGCTGAGACAAGACTTGAAACTATCATGGTCCTGAGAGCCACAGATGAAGGTGTAGAAACAACTGGAGTCGGTCCAAGGATCCCGAGCCAAATCTCAGCCCTGTGGGTGCAACGGTTCTGAAGGAGACAAAGACCACAGAGTAGATTCCGGTGCCGAGCTGAGATCCACCACTGGCACCAGCAGCATTGAAGCAATGGGCTCCAAGACATGGAAGGAGGTTGAAGGAGGAATATATGGAGGAGTCCTGGGAGAGTAAGCCTTGGCTCCGGGAGGGAAGGAGGTCTGTGAGGGTTCAGGAAGGCTACTGGCTGCTAAGAGCTGGTCTACTAATCTGACCACATCCAATTCTGATAGACTCCTGGAGGAACGGACTGTCATTCCCGAAGGAGACTGGTCTGTCCACCAAGGGACTCGGCTACTGACCCAAAAAGGGGTCTATTGAAGGGGAATATCTAGCCCAGGGAGTACTTAGAATATCGACCTTTGGCACCATGGTCTGTTTTTATAGATGGAGAAGATGGAACAGAATGGATAGATGTAGCTATTGTCAGTGCCGGAGAGGTCATCGGTGCAGAAGTGGTTTGAGTAGGTTCAATAGTTGACGGCACCGATGTTAATTTAGTTGTCTTTGGCGCTGGAGCAGAAGATAGTGACATTTTTTGGTATTTTCACCTTAGGTTCTGAAGAAACTGTCTGAACCTGGGATTTATGACATTTGGAGTCATGTACCTTAGGGGAAGACTGTACCGAATGGCTCTGGTTTTTTTTTTTTTTCCTGCCTCAGACTTCGGAGATTTTGAAGTCTCCACCTCAGAAAGAGCTTCACTAAAGGGACACTAACAATCCTTTTAGAATTAACTTGTTTCATCTCTCTGTAAGAGTTCGGGTGGTAAAGCTATTTCCAGATATCACAAGGAATTTCCAGATAAGGGACACCCAGACAGTAGATGCAAGAAAGATGCCCATCAGAATTGGTCATTTTTCTGCCACAGTCCTTACACTGTTTAAACCCGGAGATGCCTTATTGTTTCTCTGCCATGTCAATCAGCTAGTGCACACGACACACGTGCGTGTACACACACACAAACACACACTTGCTCATAGAAAAAAAAAAGGGGGGGGTTAATAAACTAGATCAATTAAGTATATAAAACATTTTTTTTAAAGATATACCAACTATGGTTTGTGAGGAATACCCAAATGGGTAAAGGAATGGAAGGAAAGCACAAGAAAAAAATACTACCAATGATGGTATTAAAGGGTTACCAATGGTAAAAGGGAAGAGGAGGCCTATTGCCAACAATGGTAAAAGAGAAATACTGTGAGGTAAAAAATGGGGATAAAAATCTCCAAAAGGGTCACTTACACAACAAAAGTCTCAAACGACACTAATTATTAAGGAATTAGAGAGTTTTAAAGAAGTATAATCAGAATAAGAAAATTCTTGAGCATGTAGCTGAGAGCATCAGCTGACACGTCTAATTTTCTAAGCGGCAAACGAGATCTGGGGTAATGGGAAGAGAGGCAGTATGAGTAGAGCCTTAGCTCAAGAGTTTTTGGCTGGCGCAAGCTTTGTATAATGGCAGAGTCATTTCCGAGGGGTCGGAACTGAACCCATCAGTCAAGAATGAATGAAGACTGACAACATCAGATCAAAAAAGTTAAATACTTGTCATAATTAGAAGTTATGTCCTTACCATAACGTTCCATGTGGAGTGTTCATCTCGCCTTTGTTCTTACACCTGGGTTCGGAGCCGATCCTCGGCTCCGTGTCGGCCGCTTGGCAAGCTCTGCATCGAGAAGAAGCTCGAGACCAACCTAACTCCCACAATCCCCCTCTGCCTTTACCTCAGATCTAGTTTGCAAGCAAACCAGAAGTCAGCAGAGAGAGAGATACATTCATGCCAAACAACATAACTGAGAGAAACACCTATACATATATATATATATATACACATATATACACAATAACTGCGAAATGCAGAAGCAGGAGAAACCAAACCAGACACCAAACTGGACGTTCTTCCTGAGGGTGGGAGGGTGGGAATGTAAGAACAAAGGCGAGATGAACACTCCACATGGAACGTTATGGTAAGGACATAACTTCTAAATGTGAGAGTGTTCAATCTCGCCATTTGTTCTTACACCTGGGTAGCGTCCCTAGCTCCATGTTCCTGAGGAACTCACGGGAGAACGTTCTTGAGCACAGTGGAACCAAAGGTTGCCCTGTCCCTAGAAACCCTGTCTACCTTGTAATGAGAAATGAATGTATGTGGTTTAGACCAAGTGGCAGCTGCACAAATAGTGTCTAATGGTAAGCGAGCTGTATGAGCCAGGGATGTAGATACTGATCTTGTAGAGTGCCCCTTGGGTTTGACAGGTAAAGTTTGTTACGAAGCAGCATAAACAAATATAATGCAATCAGTTAGCCATTTGGAAAGGGTTCGTTTAGTAACTGCTATACCTTTCCTGCTGTCTGCAAAGGCTACAAAAAGTTGATCTGTTTTCCTGTGATCCTTTGTTCTATCCAGGTAAAATCTAAGTTGTCTATGAACATCCAACTTGTGTAACATATACTCCAACTTATTGGAGTGATTTTTGAAAAAGGTAGGGAGCTCAATGAATTGATTGATGTTATTAACGGAGCAAACTTTGGGGAGAAAGGACGGATTAGTGCAAAGAGATACTCTGTCAGAGTGAAAGATCAAATAAGGGTGTTTAATAGAAAGAGCTTGAAGCTCTGACACCCGTCTAGCCGATGTAATGGCCACCAAAAAGAGGGTCTTCCACGACAAATACTTTAATGGACAAGAACAGGCTGGTTCAAACGGAGGTAACATCAATTTAGATAATAAAAGGTTCAGATTCCAAGGTGATGTAGGAGTTCTAACTGGTGGTCTAAGATGGAAAGATCCTTTCAGAAAGGCCTTACAAAGTCTGTGAGCCATAATGGGGGCCCCACATTCTTCCACATGAAAGTTGGAAATGGCAGCTAACTGCACTTTCAAAGTGGCAGGAGAAGCTCCTTGGTGGAACAATTCGGTTAAAAACTCTAAGATCTTATTCAAGGGAGCTATAACAGGGTCCAATTGATGTGTATTTGTCCAGTAAACAAAACGCTTCCATTTACTAGTGTAAGTCTTTGTAGTGGAAGCTTTATGAGAAGCCACTAGTATATTCCGAACTGCAGGTGAGAGAAGATCAGACCTGGCTAAGTAGGGAAGCGGAGCAGCCAAGCTGCTAGTTGGAGTGACAGTAGCGAGGGGTGGGGAGCCCCTGACGAGTGAGTCAGTAGATCCGCCCGGTCCAGGATCCAGGGTTCCCGAATGCGGTGTGCCAGAAGAAAGGGAAACCAGATTTGACGAGGCCAGAATGGGGCAATGAGGATAATCGTCCTTTGCAGGTTGTTGGCTTTCTGCAGAAACTTTGCAATCAGGGGAAAGGGAGGAAAAGCATACAGGAGACCCGGGGGCCAATCGTGAACCAGAGCGTCCCTGGGGACTTCCCCTGGAGGGGGTAATAGGGCAAAATAGCTTCTGCATTTGGCATTCATTGGAGACGCAAAAAGATCGCAGGAAGGCTGGCCCCATTTGCGAAAAATCTCCTTCGCAACTGACTGTTTGAGGGACCACTCGTGAGGCAACAGGATTGCTCTGCTCAACCTGTCGGCTATGACGTTGGATGACCCCGGGATGTGCGTTGCAATCAGAAAGCGACCCGTGGACTCCGCCCATTGCCAGATTCTCATGGCCTCTCTGCATAGCTGATAAGACTTGGTTCCCCCTTGTTTGTTTATGTACCAGACTACGGACATATTGTCCGTCTGAACTGCAATAGTCCCTAGAGGAAGAAGGGGAGCAAAGTGTTGCAACGCTAGAAACACTGCCCTCAACTCTAGAACACTGATGTGCAGATTGTACTCTAAATTGGTCCATTCGCCTTGGACTGTCTGTCCCTGAAAGATGCCCCCCCACCCTATCAGGGAAGCGTCCGTGGTCACCGTAGCTGTCAGCGTGGGTAGCACTAATGGTCTTCCGCTGGAAAGATTGCAAGTCCGGAGCCACCAGGCTAGGTGTGATTTGCATGCGTTTGTGATCAGAATTTCGTGTGTCAGAGGTAGCTGCTGGAACGACCATTGTGCAAACAGTAGCCATTGTAGAACTCTCATGTGCAGTCTTCCTAATGGTATTGCAATGAGAGAAGCTGCAATGAGACCCAAAACCTTCAGAACCAGTTTTGCTGGGGATTTTCTGGATGACAGAAGAAGAGATATGTGGCTTTGTAGTGAGGCTATCCTTTCTGGAGGAAGTCTTAGAATTAAACGATGCGTATCCAATTCTGCTCCTATGAATGAGATATGCTGTGATGGCTGTAGTAAAGATTTTTCGAAATTTACGGAAATTCCGAGATGAACACAAAGCTGCAGTGTGTAATCCCTGGCTTGAATCAGTCGACGCTGGGTGGTGGCAGAAAGGAGCCAGTCGTCCAGATAAGGAAACACCTGGAATCCCAGGCGTCTCAAGTGAGACGCTACCACTGCCATGCATTTGGTGAAAACCTTGGGGGCTGAGGTCAGACCAAAGGGCAGGGCTCGAAACTGAAAGTGGCTGGCTCCCAGCCGGAAGCGCAAGTGATCCCTGGACGCCCTGGCCATTTTGATGTGGTAGTATGCGTCCTTCAGATCTATTGAGCACATCCAGTCGTCCTTCTGTAAAAATGGAAGGATCGATTGAAGCGTGACCATCCGGAACTTTTCTTTCTTGACGAAGGTATTGAGATTGCTTAGGTCCAGAATCGGCCTCCAGTCCCCTCTTTTTTTGGAACTAAAAAGAACCTTGAGTAAGTTCCGAATCCTCTTTGGTCCGCTGGGACTGGTTGGATTACTCTTTTTTCTAGCAGCTTTGAAATTTCTATAGCTGCAGGATCTCGCAGATGGGGCGGCACATCTGGGAGTCTTTTCTTCGGAATTGGGGGCAATAGGAAGGGTATTCTGTAGCCTCTGGTAACAACGCTTTTTACCCAATTGTCTGATGTAAGATTTTGCCAGGCCTGAGGGTATAAAGCTAAGCGACCCCCAACTGCCTCCAGAGCAGGACAGTCGGGCCTCCTCTCAGGAGTGCTGGAAAGGTTTCCCAGGGGTTGTATCCCTGTCACCTTGGTTTTGCGGACCCCCTCTGCCGCCAGGGCGGCGTCTTCCACCTCTGCCCCCTCCTCTGCCTCTAGAGGGGGCATCACCCTGTGTGCCTGGAAAAGAGCCTTGGGGTTTTCGAAACCACATTTTCCCACCACGTTGCCCTTTGGGGTACGGTCTGGATGGGGTGGAAAAACGGACTCAGACAGCAGACAGAGTCTTTCCCTCTTGCTCACACCGGGTAAGGGTCTCCTTTACTTTGGGGCCAAAGAGAGTGGCACCATCAAATGGGGCGTTAGTAAAGGAAGACTTGAAGGCTTCCGCAAATGAACATAAGCGCATCCAGGATTGTCTACGAAGAGCAATCGCTGAAGCTGCTGCCCTACTCGATCCTTCGGCTGCGTATGAGATCAGCCTCATGGACGAGTTTGCAATAGATGTAAGGGTATTGAGATGTGCTGTAGCCTTTTCTGAAACAGCAGCATCTGTAGTACCCTGGAGGGTATCTCCCAACTCTTTGACTAGATCCCTCTGTAGCCATGTGAAGTGGGTCAAATAGTTCAGGGATCGCATAGAAAAAGCCGCTGAACTAAAAATGCGCTTCCCATACCTGTCCATAGTCCTAGAATCTCTGTTAGGCGGATGGACAGATGAGGAAGATTCAGACATCTCCTTTTCGTGGCGCTGCCACCACCATAGCGTCCACTGGCACTCCCTTTGTCAGATAAGCCTTATCTTGGGGGGCAGTAATATATTTGTTAGGCTTTCTAGGGACTGGCTCCACCGTGTCAGGCGTCTCCCACGCCCTTCGAGCAATCAACTCCATCAACTCATCGAAGGGCGGAGTGACCCAGGAGGAGGAAGGGCGAGCACCGAATGCCTTCAGCAAAACTGACTCATCCTCAGCAGGGGGAAGGGATTGCCAATCACCTCTCTGTTTTAGGATCTCCAGGATGTCAGAAAAAGAAACATCCTCTGAGGGTGACTTTGGGGACCCTTCTGACTCATCCAAGTCAGTGTCCGGTGTCAATAATTCTTGTGGAGAATCTAAGTGTCTCCTCTTACACAATCTTTTCCTCGGAACTTCCTCGGGGGGGGGGCATCCGAAGAAGCCTCCGAGGAAGAGGGGGCACCCTCCAGGGGTGGCTGAGACACTGGTGCTCGACGCTTAGATGTAGCCGTGGGTGCAGAGGAGGATAACGGTCCTTTATGGGAAGGAGAAGCTGTTTCTGCTGACGTGGTTGTCTGAGTAGACAACACCTTCCTCATGAGGTCGAAGGCCCCCGGGTCCCGAGTCGAGGCATCTCCCGGTTCCGAGGAAATCGGAAGAATACCCGAGACAGGCACCGAAGGCATCAACCCAGAGGACGGAGCCGAGTCGATCTGAGTTGAGGCTCCGAGAGGGAGTGTCGGAACCGAAACGTCGGTCCGACTCTCAGTCCTGGACCCAAGGATGGATCTTCGGCTCCGAGACTCCGGTACCGGTTCCGACGGAGTCGAGGTGAACGGAGCCGACCGAGAAAAAGACGGTTCTGGCACCGAGGGCTCCACAATCACCAGATCAGCCTCTCCCAGCTCCGAAGACTGGATAGGCATCGGAGGAGGAACAGATGGAGATAAGGGAAGGCCTTCGAGTCTCGACACCAACTGGGAGGAGACAGAGATGAGTTTGGATAAGGCCGTATTCTCCATTAACTTCTGCACCACGCGGTCTACATCGGTGTCGGAGAGGGGCCTGGAAGAACGCGTCGAAGGAATCGAAGACGGAGCCGACCTCAACAGTGCCGGGGGAGGGAGCTCCGTCACCGGTTCCAAGAGTCGAGGCTCGGAAACTGACAACAGTTCAACACTTCGGCCCCGAAGTCTGTGGAACCGGTGATCAAACTTTGACTGAAGAGCTCGGAGCCGATGACCTGGGCTCCGACGTCTTCGATTCCTTCGAGGATTTGGATGTCTGGTCTGATGCATCCAGAGCCTCTTGAAAAGCAGGCTTCAAAAGCCCCCTGTCCATAAGTTTCCTGCGCCTATCTGTCATGACCCTTCCACTGAAAGAATGACATATTGAGCAGTCTTCTTGCAGATGGAGAGGGCCAAGACAGTAGACGCAGGAACTATGATTGTCAGTCACAGACATCTTCTGCCCACATTGGCAGCGTTTAAAGCCAGACTTAGCTTTCTCAGACATGTCAAGTTAGGTACAGCAAATAGAGAAATAGCCAATATTATGTCCAGTCCAGTAAATTTGTCTATTCCAGAAAACAATTTTGCCAAATCCAGTAAATTAGTCAATCCAGTAGTCAATCCAAAGTTAAAGGGGTGGGGTAGGCCCCGAGGGAAAACTCTAATAAAGTATATAAAATTTATATACGGAACCGAGAAACCCTCGATACACTACTCACACACACACACACACAGTCACTTAAGGAACAACTTTTTTAGAAAAAAAATAGAAGAAATATAAGAAAATAATTAATCTTAGCTTGAGTTGGCCCGAGCTCATCAAATCTGATGCGAACATTGCAGCAGCAAACTAGATCTGAGGTAAAGGCAGAGGGGGATTGTGGGAGTTAGGTTGGTCTCGAGCTTCTTCTCGATGCAGAGCTTGCCAAGCGGCCGACACGGAGCCGAGGATCGGCTCCGAACCCAGGTGTAAGAACAAACGGCGAGATTGAACACTCTCACATCACTAAGTGTGTGTTACCTCCCGAATATTTCGCTTAATGGTTATATCATTTCCGATGCTGATAACTTTTACAATCTTGGATCCAGGGCACAGACTCATTCCCTCCATCCATAATTCCCTTACTTCCATACAGTACATCAGACTGAGCTTCCTTCCCTACACCCCTGACATGTCTGTACTTTCTAAGAAAAAAAGGACACCGGAGGAAAAACCAGGACACAGTACAAAACAGTAGGCTAGACAAGATGAAGCTCCAGACAGTTCCAATATGGTCAACTGAGAGCCACTCATGTGACAATATCGTACGAGGAACACAGAAAGAAAAAGGCTCAGAAGGATGGAAGAACACAACACTGATGTAGCACTGTAGTAAGAAACATTTTGCATCTGATGTTGTCTTTTCCATCTACCTCAATTAATGGGACACAGCTCCCAGCTACAAAGAACCCCTGAGAAGTCTCATGGAAGGATGTTCTGAAGGATGGTGGAGTCAAAGAAACACCAGGACCTAGACTGTAGGCCCAGCTTATAATGAGAAAAAAGTATGAACAGTAGATCAAGTAGATGGAGCAAAAAAATCTACTAGCACTCTGCACAAAAAAGACTACAGATGCTGCAACTCCTCTACTAGAGTGGGCTTTAGGTTTGTGAGGTAGAGAAAGTCTCTTCACTATGTACACAACAGTAATGCAATCAAGTCAGCCACCTAGATAGCGAGGCTTTGGAAATACTATCTTCCAATATGGCTCTGGAAAAGGAAAGAAAGAACAGATCAGTTTTTCTAAAGCTTTTGGTGCAGTGTAAATAAAATCTCAAATGGTGATGAGCATCCAGCAAACTTAATTTATATTCTCCTTTATTTGAAAAATTAGGGAAGAAAACTTGCAAGTTAATGGTCTGATTCAGGACAGTTTCTGAAGATGCTTAAGGAAGAAAATTAGAACTGGTTCAAAGAGAAAACCTAACCTTATGGAAAATCAGATAAGGTGGCTTACACGACATAGCTTTCACTTCTGAAATCCTCCCAGATGAGGAAACCACCACTAGGAAAATAGTCTTCCAGGACAAAAACTTGAGTTCTGTTGAAGCTGTCTGTTCAAAGGAAGGTCTACCCAAGGGAGGAACAAGTTCATTTAACACTGATCAAAGAAGAAATGTTCCCTGTAAACAAGTGTTAGACAATTTCAATGAAGCAACAGGGGTCTGGCATTCCCCACATGAAAACTGGAAATGGCTGCCAGCTGGACCTTGATGGTAGAAAAACTTGTATCCTCTTAAAACAAGCCTGCCAAGAAATCCAAAACAGAAGGTAACACAGCAGATTAAGGGTCAAGATAACTGGAGGATGTCTAAATTGCAAATCTCTTCCACTTACTTCTACAGATGTTTTTGATTTCTGGTTTCTGGGAAGAAGACACAATATGGAGCACAGAGGAAGACAGTCTGGTACTTCTGGCCATCCCTGCAATTGGAGAAATTAGAAGTTATGTACTTACCATAACTTGGCATCTGTGTTGTCCATTTTTATTCTTCCTCACGAATGGGTCTTGGATCTGGATCCTTGGATCCGACTCGGCTGCATCTACCAGACTTTGGATCCAAAACTTGAGCTCCTCCCTGTACTCAATGCTCTAATCTATCCCCAACTCCTCAGATCAAATGTTTTGCCTTATCCCCACCATGTTAAAGAGATAGAACAGACAAAGAAAAAGGAGGAGGCTCAAAGACAAAACCAGAAAAGGACATTACAGTGTTGTGGAACATTTTGAGACAGTTTCAGATCTTTTCAGGATACATTAATGAAGCTAAAACAAAGGCAATAGCAGTAAATTATGTACCCACACTCACACATGAACTGTTCAGGAGTACCCATATTTATGAGGACATGATAAAATTAAATATTTAAGAGTATGGATTACAATTATTCTAGTGGCAGCTAAGGATATGTGGGAAGAGACTAAATAAAAGATAATACAAAAACTGAGAAAATGGAAGCTTTGTTATATGGATAAGAATATTAAGATACAAGCAGTTAAAATGCTTTTAGTCCCTTTAGTCTTATACACAGGTCAGGCATATTTTAATCAGACAGAGAAGAAGTTGTAGGTAGAAATTAATAAAGAGATGAAGGACTTTATCTGGGAGGGGAAGATGGCAAGAGTCAAATGGGAAATGTTGATTCTTCCAGTACAGGGCAGATTGGGATTACCCAATTTGAAGGGGCATTTCATAGCTACACAGTTAAGACTCCTATACATAGCACAAGCAGAAAACTATAATTCAAAGTGGAAAGGGATGAGGGGAAAAACATGGGGGAAGCTCAAGAAACAAGGAAAGACTGGGATTTTGGATGCAGGCCTTTAAGCAGAATAACAATAATCATGCAGAATAACATATCCATAAAGTAGCAGAAAGTATTTCAAGAACTAAACCAACACAGGAATGGAGAAAGCAGATTCGGCCGATAGGGATGATTGCAATTAGGGATACAGACAATAAGCAAGAAGGGGCTGGAGAAAACTGGTAATGGAACCAAGGTATTTCTTGCTTGTCTTGACAAACAGGTGGGGTAGTTCATTTATATGCTTTATTACATCAGAATAGATAGCAGCAGTACAAAATATAAACAAACTGATTAGCAGACTACACAGACACACATGCTTACATCTCAACAGCTTACTACAAAAATGGCAGTCAGGTTCGCACGTGAGCAGTATTTATACACTTGTGCAAGCCCCTAGAAAGCTTCTTAAAGGTATACATACATACTGATCTACATCCTCCTTTTTAATGAATTGCCCACAATATAATGACATTTGAAAAGAAACATGCAATTGTACATACAATAACAAATAAACACAATGTTCATGTCCAAGTTGTCGTGTATCTGGGACATGGTCTGGAAATGTGACCTGATCTAGTGATATAGCAATCAGAACTGAGTTTAGCATTTACTGGAATGCCCTCTGGAACTAGAAAGATGGATAACTCTCTTTCTCTATATAGTCTCTCTCAGGTTATGATACTGCAATACAGGCTCAGAATATGGCAATAAATGTTCCCGATTCCGCCTAAATTCTGTCCTTGGGATTCCACAATGTATGATCTCGGCTCTGGGCATACACTCTTCACGACACCAATCCTATCAAAACCTTTTGTTGTCCGAATCCTCACTATCTCCCCCTTCCCATAATGGATCGAGTGGTTTGCTGATCTTATCATAATAGGACTTCTGGGATAAGGGCTTCTTCAACATATGGGCTTTCACTGATCTGTTGTTCTTACACATGGAACCAATAATGTACTACTAACTGGTAATGTGGTTCTGGTTTGTCTCAACAGACGTCTCTGTGTAGGTGAACCAAGATGTTTATCACGAGGAACATTTCTGAGATTCAAGAAAACATAGCTATTGTTTCGTTTCGACTTCTCTAGTAATTGTTTCACACTTTGAACTGTACTTTCTGACAAACCATTTTGCTGTGAATACTTAGGGCTACTTGTAACATGTGTAAAGTTCCCCTCTTCAGCAAACATTTTGAACTGCTGGCTTGTAAACTGTGTCCCATTGTCAGAAATAACTGTGGACTACCATGGACTGCAAAATGATGCTTCATCGTAGTTATGACAGTAATGGTCGCTAGATTAGGAAGCAGGTCAATCTTGAATCAGTTTGAATAAGAGTCCACTAACACCAAGTAATGCTGACCATTCCATTCGAAAAGGTCTGTACCTACTGTCGACCAAGGTAGTTCAGGAATCTGCTTTAGCTGAAGTGGTTCTTTCTGTTGATGTGGCTTACTACTATTACATACAGAACAAAGTACTCTCTCAATATCCTTTGACATAGAAGGCTAAAATACTAGTCCTCTAACCCTTTTTTGGTAGAATTAGTTCCTGGGTGACTACGATGCAAGATGGTAATATACTCTTGTTGCAAGGATTTTGGAACAATCACTTTTGGACCTTTCATGATGATAACACTGTCAAAACAAAATCTCATCTCTGTAAGGAAAATAAGTTTGCATTTCTACTGGTAAATAAGACTGCTTTGAAGGCTATCCTTGACTGATAAAGTGTGGTTGAGCTTCTAAAGAACTGGATCTGTGGCTGTATGACTTTGAAGCTTATCAAGACATGTGGAAGAAACATATCTCACTTCCATGAATTTAAATTGTCATGCTGTTCAGCGGCATTTCTGGGTGATCTGGATAATGTATCAGCAAGATAAAGAAGTTAGCCTTTTGTGTAGATAAGCTTGAAATTATACTTTTGCAATTTCAACATAATGGGCTGCAATCTGGCAGGAGCAGTTACATAGGCTTTCTCAAAATAGTGACTAGAGGTTGGTGATCTGTTTCAATCTAGAACAGGTTTACCATAAATATAATCATGGAACTTCGAACATGCAAACACAATTGCAAAGAGTTCTTTCTCTATCTGCGCATACTGCATTTCAGTTTTGGTTAGAGTTGTGGACACACAAGCTACTAGTCTACGTTCTTGAAGAATGACTGCACCAAGACCAAACTTTGAAGCATCACAAGAAAAAGTAAATGGTTTGTGAATATCATAGTAGCTGAAAGTTAGTGGACTGGCTATACTCCGTTTCAAGACATCAAACACTCTGGGGTGTTGCGCTGTAGCCATGACCAGAATACGTCTTTGCGTGTCAGCTCTCTAAGCGGTGCTGAAAGTTGGCACAAGTCACTAATGAACTTACCTAGGTAATTAACCATGCCAAGAAAACGGGGTAGGTCTTGAACATTGTCTGAAGCTGGCATTTCAATAGCAGCTGTTTGCTTGGACGGATCTGGTCGTAAGCCTCAACTGGTAAAAAAATGACCATCATAAGTAACTTCTCGCAGCCTGAATTTGCACTTCTGAGAATTCAACTTAAGAGTCACTTCACGTGCTCTTGCCAGAACTTTCTTGAGGTTTCTGTCATGCTCGGCTTCACCATTACCTCCTACTAGAATATCATCTACTATAATACTGCACACACACACAGAAAAAATTTGCTCCATTGCACGCTGGAAAACTTCACTGGCAGAATTTATCCCAAATAGCATTCTCAAAAATTTGTACCTGCCAAAAGGAGTACTGAAAGTGTTTAGCAATGAAGATTTTTTTGTCAAGCAAAATTTGCCAAAATTAACTCTCTGGATCTAAGACTGAAAAAATAGTGGCATTTGGTATAAGAGCAGCAACTTCTTTGACTGTACGCATTTGATGACAAGGTCTTTTCACAGTGCTTTGTTCAAATCTCGTGGATCAATACATATTCCGATATCATCTCAGCTTTTCGTATGAGCTACGACCATGGAAGATAACCATTCAGTTGGTTCATCAACTGGACAAAGTATACCTTGCTGAACCATTTTATCTAGCTCAGCCTTGACAGTTTTCTGCATAGGTACTGGAACTTTCCAGGCTGGCCTGACAACTGGACTGACTTCAGGATCTAACGTCATGGAGTACACAACTGTGAGTTTGCCTAGTTTGTCTTTGAAAAGATCAGCAAAGGTAGAGAAAATAGACTGGGTGATATTAGAACAGTGGTATTTTAAGCTTACATGGTGCACTTCCTTATTAAATGAAAGCAGTCCCATTTCCAAACCGTCTCTGAGGCCTAATAATGACTGTACTTGCCTTTTGACCACATAACACTGCAAGTCATAGCTGTTCCCAGCAGAGTAACATAAAAGCACTACTGAACCTTCAGTATGAATTTCTTCACCACCATAAGCAACAAGCTTCCCACACTTTGACAAATCAAGCTTCTTACCAGTACATACTATAGCAAATGTTTCTACTGACATAACATTGCACTTTGAACCTGTGTCAACTTTGAACTCTATAGGTTTCCCATTTACCTGAACAGTACAAAATATTTCATTCTTTGCCCATAAATCTAATGCACTGACTGACTATTTCATTAAGCACTGACACACCATCAACATGTCTCTTTGAATGTTCTCTTTTAATAAAAGAATAAGCCTCTTTTGATTTACAAAATCTTTGGAAATGACTCCACTTTTTACATCTGTGGCATTTCTGACCAAAAGCGAAGCACTTTTCTTTTAGACACATGACTGGCACCACAATTACACCAGCTGACTATGAGGCTAGGTAAGCATGTACCCTCAACTCTTATGCCTGTTTGCTGACTCACCCGTGTGCTTCACTGAGACTGTGCACACTCTGGAATTTGCTAGAAAGCTATGGGTTTTTCCAGAGACTGTTGCAGGGCTTATAGTTGCTGCTATGTGCTTGGGCTTATTTATTTTAACCACGTGCTGCATACTATCAACATGATCTTTAGAAGATACTGGAAGCATGTAAATCTCATTTGTAAGCATATTTGTGTGCTTTTCTGTGAGCTCATATATATGACAAATCTCAATGGTCTTATTCAAAGTTAAATCACTGTCACAAACCAAAATCTTTCTCACAGTATCATCTTTAATACCACACACAAGTCTGTCTTTTATCAACTCATCATCAAATCTTCATGTTTTAACTTTGTTTCTCAAGTCAGTTATACATGCTGCAAAGGTTTCACCAGGCTTTTGATCTTGTGCAAAATTAACTGCCTTTCCACTGTAATATTAGTTTGGGGGTTACAGATTTCTCTAAATTTACATTTTAAACACTAAGGGTCTTCCCTTGACTCAGCCGGTACCACTATATGACGGTTTCCTCCTCCCCTGCAAACACAGCAGGTGCATACACAAATGAACATTCTCTTTCTATGGCTTTTGAACCAGCTAAATTAAGCATAATAAATGCCTTTGTATGGCATCTTTATCAGAAAATGCAGTTTGTAGGAAAATATCATACTCTTGCTCAAACACTCTCCAATTGTCTGCAATATTATTATCGAATACAACTGGAGCTGGTCTATGAAATCCTTCAGCCATGTCAACAAATTATAGTCAAATACAATGCAATCCAGGCCCCCTTTGTAATTACATATGAACACACACAGACACACACACACACACACACACACAGACACACACACACAGACACACACACACAGACACACACACACAGACACACACACACACACACACACACACACACACACACACACACACACACACACAGACAGCAAGTACTTGTAAGAACATTCAAATGCACAATAAACTCTTCGAAATACTGTGAAATCCTCTGAAATAGCTGTATTTTGCAAAATAACTGTACTGTAATGCTGCACAAACATACAAACAGTTCATAAACTTCAGATAACTTGAATAGATTTAATTAATGCGAAAAAGAAGCACATAGTGAAAAATGTGATAGTTTTCCTTATTTTATTCATTTTATGAGATTCAGACTTTACTTCAAACATTTTCCGTAGTTAATCAAATATTTTTTAAATATGTCACAGTTTTGGACATTTCGTTTGCTTAGAAATTCTTTTAGAGCATTCTGAGTGCTTTGTTTTACATTTTGCAAATAAGAAATCATTTCAGCAAGTTTTGATACCTGAAATTTGTTTCGGACTTGTTTTTGTGAGTTACACGTACAGTAGGGAAGATCCATTCCTCTATATTCCTCCACCATTAACTGAGTGCCTTCTGGTCTTGAATCTGGATTTCTGGAACCCATTCTGACGCCATATCACTCGTCTTGGTTTACAATTGAAGACAAACAGGCGGGATAGTTTGTTTATGTTTTATTACACTGAAACACATCAGGATGGATGGCAGCAGTACAAAATATAAACAAACTGATTAACTCACAAACTACTGTAAAGGTTGCAAAGGGTTAAATGCATGTGTATATTAGCGTCTGTGAGTGCAAAAGTATCTTTAAGTCATGGACAGGTACTGGGAAGAAACTTCTCATAGTTTCTAGTACCTTAGCCTGAGGTTCTGCCTTCCTTGCAGGAATGTAGCAGAATGGAAACTCATTCCTTATTAGGACAAAATATAGAAAACAAATATAAAATGTATTTTCTACTAACCTGTCATTTTCCTACTGGATGCAGGATAGTAGTCTGGTAGATGAAAAGTGCTGTCTAGTTATATTCCTATTGGACGATAACAATGGTTTCACAGATAAAATTTATTACTCTGATAAGATTTTCTATATAATGTGTGAAAAATCCTTTGTTCGTTGAGACATGACTTTCTGAGTACTGTTTCCCGCACGTGTTTGTTCTATTTTAATAAAAGAATTGTGCTTTGAACTGCCAAGAGATTAAAGTGTTTATTTAACAAGTTTACCTTAACAGCTGGTGCCATGAGAGTTGGATTTTTCAGACCTTTGGGGGCTGCTTTTGCAGAAAAAGCACTTTACTGGGCCTTCTGACAATTTTCTGTCAAGTGCATTTTTCTGCAGAATCAGATCACAAATGCAGCCTTTTTTCTCTGCTTTCTCTCTTAGCAGATTTGCAGACGGTCAAAGGTAAGTGTTATTTCTCTGAATGCTTGTGGGTTCAGTATGTGTGTGGGATAGTTATAAACTTTTGCATTAACGTTGTAAAATCTTTTTACAATGGGAGCGAATGTGGGATCCTTAAAAGAAGCTGAGCAAGGGATGCCTGCCAGGCACATGTATTTTAAATGTTCTAAAGACAGCTGTTTGTATTTAGACAAGTGGCATGAACTGACTAAAATGATGGTAAACTGACCTTTCCCCCATAGGAACTTTTGATAGAGATATTTTATTAAAATTGCAAAAACGACAAAGAAAAGGGTAACAAAGTCCCTGCTAGATGCTGGTCAGCTTTTAATTCTTGGCAAACAGCATCTAAAGATAGGGAAAAGGAATCTATTGTCTGTAGTTTGTAACATAATACAGCAAAGCTAAAGTCACAATTACAAGCTGCAAATAAGATAGTCAATCGCCTTCAGCATGTAGATTGTAAAGGACAAGAGGGTTCTGGACTTTATCCTCTTAGAAAACTTCAGAAGCTGCAACTTAATCAGTATGAGTCAGAGGAAGATGGCTGTGTATTAAGTTTAGTAGTACCTACTGCACCACCACCACCACATCTCGAACCTCCTCCCCAGCCAGATACCACAGTCTCCTCTCCTTCTCACTCCCCACCACCCTTTCAGGGAGCCCCTTCTTCTGCAGCTGCCACCTCAGCTGCCCAAACATCCACTTCTTCAAGCACTGCTCCCAAGACATTATCAGAGTATTCCCCCCCTCCTGCTCCCTCTCCTGTAGCAGATCATACCCGTTCTAAAGAATCCAAGAAGTCTGTAGCTGCCTCTGCTTCTGGTGGCAAGCAGACAGGTGATGCCGATTCTTCTCTAATGTATGTCGGTTTTCCCAAACTGCATAAACAAAAAATGTTATTTCCCTTTTCTAGACGGAAAGGGTTATGTCCACAGCCACGCCACTCTGTCACCCAATTTCCCATAATTACAGATGGGGATGGTTATGGTGGACCTGACAAATTCAATCCAGATAGGGATGATGATAATTCCTCCTCCTCAGAGGAGGATGGCTTTGAGACAAATTCTCCAGCTACCCAACTGCATCCTCTGCGACAGGTGCCTAATCCTGCACATGTCAGAGATAACTCAGCACCTCCTATTATGCACGTAGTACATACTTGGTCTGCTGCAGACTTTCAAACTACAGCAGACTCCCTTCTATCTATTCGTACTGACCCAGCTAAATTTGCAAAGATTCTTGCAGGTCATGTTAACCTGCAAAGTCCAATGCTGGAAGAAATTAGAGCTGTCCTGGAATATGCCCTCCTGCTAGACTTGCTTAAACATATTTGGGGCCATGCACAAATACCTGGTCCTCTTCCCCAACACACAGATATACAGGCTTTTAAGAATGCCAAAGAACGCTTGCTCTACGCCATAAAAGTTGTGTGCCTCCAGTCCCTAATTGGTCTAGTGTAAAAGCAGCCGTACAGTGGGAAGATGAACTGGTAAACTCCTACTTACGCTGCAACAAACTGCCTAGGACAGCCATGAACAGGAATTACAGACATTTCCGATGGCACAAATTAAGCAAAAGCCCCTTTTGTCAATATCAAAGTTCAAGACACAGATGTTCCTTTTTTGAAAGACATTAAGGCTACTAGATCGATGCTAAATGCATCGGCTGCCCAAAAAATTCCTTTGTCTACCTCTTATATGCTTGAGGTAGGGGTATCAGGAGTCTCCTTAGACTACCCCGACACTATTTCAGTCCCCATTCAACTTGGGCCATTGACAGCTAAGCATCCCTTTCTCGTGAGGACCTCTCCACTCGTTAACCTGTTAGGAAGAGATCTCCCTTTGTAAACCGCAGTGCACAGTGTTCTGTACACCTGAGGGAGTGTACTTAAATGTCCTTGATAACTTCCTAACCATGCAAATGTGTGTTGCCACACAGCAGATGGATGAAGATGTCCTTTTTTCTTTTCTCAGAGGCAGACCCTGCTCAAGCACTAGATGAAGCATTATAAGACTCAGTTCCTACAAAGGCATACATTTCTTACAAAGACATGCACCTGGAGCATTTCTTCCCGGGCCTCTGCTGAAAATTGGCTTTGTTCCAAGTCGGACTTTCCCGGTAAACAAATGTTAAATAAATAAAAAGCTACTGACTACACATGAAAATAAACCACCACCCCAATTCAAATTACATTAAAACCAAATGAACTCATACCTATGGTGGCACAATATCTACTTTCTGCAGAGGCAGATGCTGGAATTGAGCCTGCTATTTTAGTGCTGTTACAACAGGGTATCACTGTACCTACTAGAAGTCCTTGTAACACACCTATCTTGCCTGTAAAGAAACCAGGCAGAGACACTTATAGATTTGTGCATGACTTAAGGGCTGTGAATGCTGTAGTCGTACCATCTTTCCCTGTTGCTCCCAACCCGGCAACTATTCTTAACTCTAGTCCTCTTTCACTTACCACCTTTTCTGTTACTGATATCTCCTCAGCATTCTTCTATATTCTAATCCACCCAGTCAATATCTATTTGCATATACCTATTGAGGGCAGCAATACACTTGGACTCGCTTGCCTCAAGTATATGTTGAATCACCCACACTGTTTACCAGAGAAATGAAATGGCAACTGGATAAACTGCAACTGCCTTGCAAATCCACCTTAGTATATAGATGATCTTCTCATAGTCTCTAATTATTTATCTGACTGCTGGATTGACACTATTTTTCTAATGACTAAGCTAGCTGAATTAGGTTTTAAAGTAAATCGATCTAAACTTCAACTTTTCCAACCTTAGATTCAGTATTTAGGACATCTAATATCTGAAAATGCACACCATATTTTATCCTCCCAAATAACTACCATCCAAACTGCATTGAGACAAACAACATTAAAACAACTCCAGGGATTTCTTGGGTTGGCAGGCTACTGTAGGCAGTGGATCTCTAACTATGCTGAAGTGGCAAAACCTTTGTTAGAATTGCTTAAAAAGGACACTCTTGAGCCACTTCCCTGGCAACAGAGTTATGAACAAGCTTTTCTTCAGTTAAAGACTCTTCTTTCAAATCAACCAGCCCTAGGATTGCCAGATTATTCTAAAGAATTTTACCTCTTCTGTTGTGAACGCAATAAAGTAGCACTGGGATTACTAGCTAATTGAAGGAATGATGGTTACAGACAGATTGCTTACTATAGTACAAATCTTGATCCAGTAGCAGCCCCCCCCCCCCCCGCTGTTTGCGAGTGGTAGCAGCAGCTGCCAATTTGGTAGATATGGCGGCAGCGATAACTCTGGGCCATAATATCTTTGCTGCAGTACCACATTCTGCTGAGGCTTTGTTACTGAATATCGTTTTTCGAAGTTTGTTACTGAAAACTAAGGCACAATACTTATCTAATTCTAGGCTTTCTAAATATGAGCTAGCATTGCTTAATAACCCTTCTTTGCAAATTGTCAGGTGCCCCCCCCCCCCCCTTAAATCCTGCCTCTCTTATTCAGGCTGCAGACTGAGGGAAAACCACATGATTGAGTTTTTGTTAACAATGTGTTTCCTCCTAGACCAGATTTGCAATACACACCACTGCAGAATCCTGACCTTATTCTTTTTGTCGATGGATCCTGTATATGAAGAGAAGATGGACAGTTATCCACCGTTTTTTCCGTCTGTACAAAAGACTCTGTTTTATTAACAGGAGAGCTGCAGGGTAATCTCTCAGCTCAAGTGGCAGAGTTAGTGGCTCTCACAGAGGCATGTAAGTTAGCTAAGGGCAAACGGGTCAAAACCATAGGTCTCAACCTCTTAGCACAAAAATCTGGACAGAGTCAGAAATAATGGGGGGATAAAACCCCAAAACTAGGGACAAATTTTAAATATTGATCTTGTAAATTTAGAAAGTTGCCAGAACAAAAGGTCTTGTGCATTTTCTGAAGGATATGAAGTCTGAAACTCAAATGAGTCATTGTTTAGTAAATTCAGTCCTTACTGACTTGCCACAAGAATCCCGAAAACCACAACTTTTGTGAGGAACAGTCCATAAATATGAAACAAAAATCTGGACAGTTGAGAGGTATGGTCACAATCTATACTGATTCCTATTACTGTTATGGTGTTGTTCATTATTTTGAGTCTTTGTGGCAGGAATGTGGATATCTTACTTCTGCTGGGACAATTATCAAAAATGCTGTTTTTGTTCAAGAACTGTTAGATGCTTTGCTCTTACCAAAGAAAATAGTTGTTGTAAAGTGTGCTGCTCTTAATTCTGATTCCTCCTTTGAAATGAGAGGAAATGCTTTTGCAGACAGAGCAGCATGACAAGCTGCCTTGTTAAATCCTGTTAAGGCTTCTTTTTTGCAGTCTCTTCAAACTGATGACATATCTGTGTCATTGACTAAAGTGTTGCAATTTCAAAACAAATCTGAAGACTCTGAAAGGGTAAGGTGGATTCGTGATGGCTACTGCCGTTCCCCGGACTCTCTCTGGCACTATCCGGATGGAAGGTTAGTAGCCCCACACAAATGTTTTTATCTCAACTGGCATAGGCTCATCATTTGCCAACCCATCTGGGAAAAAATGCATTATAAATACAGCTCTTGAGTGATTGGTATGCCCCTTACTGCTTCAAAAGTCATTCAGCATCTTGTAAATACTTGTAATATACGTCTTACTTTTAATGTGTCTAAATCTGTTACTGTTCCCATGTAACATATTAAGAAACTGTGGGGACCTTTTGTAGTATCCAGTGGGCTTTTAATGAGTCACCACAAAGCTTAAAGTTTAAATATGTATTGGTTACTGTGGATATTTTTCCTGGTTAGATAGAAGCATATCCATGTGCAAAAAATGACGCCACTATGGAGGCAAAAAAGTGTATGAACAGATACCCCAGTTTCAGGTCCCTTGTAATATACAATCTGACAGAGGCATCCTTGTAAAATACTGATCATCAGTCTGCAATTGTGCTGTCCACACAGCCCTCAGGCTTCACGTATGATTGAAGGTGTTAATAAGACATTAAAGTCTAATTAGCTAAACTTACTGCAGAAACAGGGTTGAAATGGCCAAAGGCACTGCCTTTGGTGCTATTTACACTTTGAAGTGCAGTTAGTGCATCTAGAAAAATTTCTCCTCATGAAATTCTCATGGGAAGGTCCATGAGAATGCCAGCCATACCCCTTTCAGTCAGTTTAGAATTACAGTTGACTGATGATGTGTTTGATTACTGCAAGTCTCTTATTTCTGGTCTGCAGAGCTACCATTTGCAGGTACTCTCCGTACAGATCCAGCCTGATCCACACGTAACACAATGATGTCCAACCAGGTGATTGGGTGTACGTTTGGTCCTTTTCCAGAAAGCATGCCCTTCAGCCTTGATGGAAGGGACTTTTTTTGGTCCTACTTACTACAGCCACAGCCATCAGACTTGAAGGGTCTCCAACATGCATCCACATCTCCCATATTCAAAAAGCAGTCCCACATGAAGGAAACCAACCTATTCCATTCATCTCCCCTGCAGGGGCTTAGTCAGATGATGAACCAGTCTCTTCTCATACCAGACAAAAAAACAGAGAATTGGAAGAAAGATATGATGACTAATGTTAAAATACCAGTGGAGGAAGACATTTTCCTTGAGTCAGGAGACCAAGCACCACTCATGGGACACAGACAGCACCTGCAGCCAATGGGGAATTTATTTGGTATGCAGCAACAACAGCGAACCAGTCATCAAAAACCTCATCTGTGCCTCGACATGTGCAAAAATCCATTCCGACCCCCACCCAGCCCACTCTTCCTGTGTAATTGTTGCCTTGATGACTGCAATCATTTTTGTTTTGTTGCTACATTTCTTGATTCCTGCAGAAACTGAAAATACTGTTCAGCCTTTTTATGAGAGGGTGCACAGATTCATAACACTTAAACCTAAAAAACAGTGGCAAACTGGCATCCTTCGTTTAATACATTTGATGCTATTCTATAAACTTATGCATTGACATTCAATGTGAGCAACTGTTGGGTATGTGCTGCTATACCAACTGCACATACTGGTATTCCATCACAAGTATTCCCTTTAAATGTTGCAGAAACTCGACAGGCATTACTAGAAAGGGGAGGCACGATAAAAACAAGAACTAAACCTATAGCCCTCCCATTGCTGGATAATTTCAAAAGATATTTTTTGTTTGCAGTACAATGGTACTCGAACTGTGGGACATAGTAGATGTAATATCACATTGATTAGCAAGCCATGTAGAATTAAAACCAAAGGAACAATACATTGGGGGCCTTCAGAGAATGTAAATAATGAACCTATTTATGAAATTTTGAACAGTTTTTGCTCATTTAAGCACCCAATAAATAACGCAGACTCAAAGTCATATGTATAAGCATTAGAACAAGGTTATTTGTTTTTGGGAAAAGGCCTACAGATGGCAGCTGTTTTGTCAGATTTGTTGTTCCAGCTATCCAACACACAACTGATTTGGCCAACGGAAAGATCCAGAATGTCCGAGAGACTCTGACTGTAAAAAATCCAATTAGTAAAAATGATGCTTCTTGAATTTACCATCATGACTTAGAAAAAGAAGCTTTCAAAGGACTTTCTCATATGGACCTTATGGAGCTCCAAAGCCAATATGGGCGTTATGAAAGTTATCTAAGTTGTTAGAAGTACTCAGTAATGCAACTTCTAAATCGGTGAATTTAATCAACGCAGAGCTGAGTGCTATGCGCACTGTACTGCTGTAGAACAGAATGGCGGTTGACTTCATGCTTGCGTTGAAAGGGGGTACGTGTACGCTCGTGCATGAGGAATGCTGCACATTTACTCCTGATAACAAGCTCACCATACGTAGCCATGTGAAAATTATCCAGAAAGAGGCTGAACTGTTTAATATCAAGAAGGCTGACAGCTTATGGCATGGCTCACTAATTTATTTTCTGGATGGGGTGCTGGTATTCTAAAGTTTATTATGCTTATTGCTATCATTATAATTCTATTTTTTCTTCTATTTTTATGCAAAGTTTTAATAACTAATGCATCTCGATCTTCTATTGCATTACAAAACGTACATGTCAATAACGCTGAAAATACACCATTTACCAAGTGTATTGAGGTTTTGTGGAAACTGAAAATGAAAAGATAGTTCTTGAACGGTTTGGCAAGATATATGAAAATATTTTTGGTCTCTGAATAGTAGTTTGAGTGTGATGCTTTCTCAGCATCAAAGGAGGGGGGCTGTAAAGGTTGCAAAGGGTTAAATGCAAGTGTACATTAGCAGGTTAGTGTATGTGACAGCACAAGTATCTTAAAGTCATAGAAAAGTACTGGGAAGAAGCTTCTTGCAGTTTCTAGAACCTTAGCCTGAGGCCCTGCTTTCCTTTGCAGGCATGCAGCAGAATGTAAACTCAATCCTTATAAGGACAAAATATAAATAACAAATATAAAATGTATTTTCTACTAACTTAGCATGTTCCTACTAGTGGTCTGGTGGATGAAATGTGCTACCCTGTTATATTCCTATTGGATGCTAACAGTGGTTTCACAGATAAAATGTATTACTATGATAAGATTTTCTATACAATGTGTGAAAAATCCTTTGTTCGGGGAGACACGACTTTCTGAGTACTTTCTCCTGGACATGTGTTTTTCTGCTTTAATAAAAGAATTGTACTTTGAACTGCCAAGAGACTAAAGTGTTTATTTTAAACAAGTTTACCTTAACACTACACAGACATACATGCTTACATCTTAACAGCTTACTACAAAAATGGCAGTCAGGCTCACACGTCCTCAGTATTTATACGCTTGTGCAAGCCCCTAGAAAGCTTCTTAAAGGTATACACACATTGATCTACAGTATTGGGAGCACATAACTAGAGGGGGAAAGATGAGAGAGAATGGGAAGACGCCAATAATTTATTTGGACTGCAGGTTAGAGACTAGCTTACCTGTCAGAGACTGATATCACAGTATAAGAAAAGAGAAAGAAATAGGAGGGTCCGAAATGAAAGACCAGCACTGGTAGAGTTTTTTAATAGACTCTAGAACACAAGCTGCCATTAAAAACGCAATAATTAGTACAACATATAAAATATTGCATGATAACTATTAGAATCAGAGGAGGATAGAAAGGATTGGGAAGAGAGACTAGATAAGCAATTCACAAAGAAACAATGGGAGGATATATGTATGTCTCCCAAATATGCAACAAAATCTAGAAGATTTAGGATTTTTGCTTGGAAATGTTTGCATAGACATTTTTACACCACAAGCAGACTCCAGAGAATTTTTCCTCAGGCAGACAGTGAATGCTGGAGTTGTGAAGGGGAAGAAAGAGGTTAATTGGGAATATATTTTCTGGGAGTCCAGTGAGTTGGGAAAAAAGAAGTTATGTACTCACCATAACATTCCATCTGAGTAGGTAAACTTCATTTGTCAGCAACCTGGGGTATCGGATCCGAGCCGGCAGCTTTAAACAGCTAAGATCCGAGCTCCAAGCTCCTCCCCCTTACCCATAATCCCCTGCCATCCCTCTCTGACCTCAGATTGAGTTTGCTATAGTAACACAGAACATTACAAAACAAAGGATCACCTGCACATCCAAACCTGGTGTTATCCGGAGAAAAGGACAAGGAATCCTTCTAGGACGCACTATAGGTTAGGGGGATGGAGGGGGGGGGGTTGGTTGCTGACAAATGAAGTTTACCTACTCAGTACTCAGAAGGAACGTTATGGTGAGTACATAACTTCTTTATCTGAAGTAGTTAACTTCATTTGTTCATCAACCTGTGGGACAGAGTCCCCAGCTACCCAAACTTGGGAGGTCCTCATGGAAGGATATTCCGAAGCACTGCAGAGCCGAAGGATGCTCTCCCTCTGGAAATTATATCCAACTTGTAATGGTTAATGAAAGTATGGGATGAAGACCAAGTGGCTGCTAAACAAATGTCATCCAAGGACACTCTAGAGCAAAAGGCAGCAGAAGTAGAAACCGATCGGGAAGAATGAGCGTGGACTCCTTCAGGTTCAGGCCGGCCAGAACACTTATATGCCAGAAGTATACATTGGGAAATCCATCTGGACAATGTAACTTTTGATACCCAAAGAAGATTTAGCAAAGGATACAAAGAGTTGCTCAGATTTCCTATGTTCAGCGGTCCTGTGCAAGTAGAACCTCAATTGCCTGTGTATGTCCAGAGAATGTAGTTTGTATTCACCCCTGTTTTGATAATTTGGAAAGAAAACTGGTACATTAATAGATTGATTGATATTGGGCTCAGAAGCAACTTTGGGTAGAAAGGAAGGACTGGTCCTGAGGGAAACTCTATCTTTATGGAAGACCAAGTAAGGAGGTTTGGCACAAAGGGCTTGAAGCTCCGAAACCCTTCAAGCAGAAGTGATAGCGATGAGAAAGGCCGTCTTCCAAGATAAATATTTTAGATCCATTGAAGCTGCAGGTTCAAATGGAGGGGCCGTAGGAGACTGGAGAACAAGGGTTAAATCCCACAGAGGGACTGCGTCTTTAACCAGAGACCTTAAGAGGAAAGTGCCTTTTAAGAAAGTCTTCCATAATTTGGAAGAGGCTAAGGAACTTAAATCAATTCCCACATGATAATGGGAAATAGCGGCTAACTGGACTTTGACCGTAGAAGAGCTAGCACCTTGGTCGAATAAAGTTGACAAAAATTCTAACACTGCTGGCATCGGAGCTGTAAAGGGATCCAATTTTCTATGCTCTGCCCAGATTGTAAAGCATTTCCATTTGCTGTTATAAACCTTTCTCATAGAAGGTTTATGAGCGGCTACTAAAATAGCCTTAACAGAAGACGAGATACCGGGAGTCCTAGCTATTACTGGAACTGGATCAACCAAGCTGTGAGCTTAAGGTTGTCCAGATTCGGGGTTGATAATTCTAGTGGGTGAGAGATCAGATCCGGGGTGGGATCTAGAATCCATGGAGGATTCACTAGATGAGACCATAGGCATGGGAACCATGTTTGACGAGGCTAGAATGGGGCTATGAGGATGATTCTGCTCCCCAACCGATGGGCTTTCTGCAAACATTTTAGCAATAGGGGAAGAGGGGGATAAGCATAAAGTAGACCGGATGGCCAAACATGCACCAGAGCGTCTCTGGGGGATTCCCCTGATGGGGGAATTAGAGCGAAGTAGTCACTGCACTTTGCGTTCGGAGACGCGAAGAGATCGGAGCAAGGTTGACCCCACTTGAGGAAGATTTGCTTTGCTATTCTGGGCTTCTGAGACCACTCGTACGGTGAGAGGATGGTTCGACTCAGCCTGTCTGCCAAAATGTTTGACCGACCCAGAATGTGCATCGCTATGAGAAAGCAGTTGGAGATCGCCCATTCCCAAACTCTCATGGCCTCTCGACAAAGTGGGTAGGATCTGGCTCCCCCGTTTGTTGATATACCAGACCACCGACACGTTGTCTGTCTGAATTGCAACTGTCCCTAAGGGAAGAAGGGCCTGGAGTGCTTGCAACGCCAAAAGCACTGCTCTCATCTCTAGGACACTGATATGCAACAAGGTCTCTAAATGGGTCCATGTGCCTTGGACGGTTCTGCCCATACCGTGCCCCCCCCCCACCCTAGGCAAGAAGCATCCGTGGTCACCGTGGCTAGAAAAGGGGACTTAGAAAAGGGACGCCCTTTCTGGAGGTCCAGGTACTGGATCCACCAGAGCAGGGATTTCCTGCAAATCCTACTGAGGGAAATGGGAGAACTCAGTGGATGTTGCAGGATGGACCACTGAACCTGCAAGGTCCATTGAAGTATCCTCCTGTTCAAGCGCGCTAAAGGTAGCAGATTATTGTTGCCGCCATGGAATCTAGAGCCCTCAGAACCAATTCCGCTGGAGGAGCCGAGGATTGTAGAAGGGCCAGTATGTGGAGCTTCAGAGTTCAAAGCCGGTCCAGAGTTAAGAAGACTTTCAATAGGTTTGTGTCTAACCTGGCTCCTATGAAGTCTAAGATCTGGGTTGGTTGAAGGGAAGATTTCTTGAGGTTGATTGTGATTCCGAGCTGGGAGGCCAAGTGAAGGAAGTAATTTCTGGCTAAACATAGTAGATGCCTGGTGGGGGCGGTCAGGAGCCAGTCCAGATACAGGAAGACCTGTATCCCCTGGAGTCTCAGGTGGGCCTCTACAACTGCCAAAACTTTGGTGAACACTCTGGGGGTTGTGGTGAGACCAAAGGGAAGGGCCCTGAACTGGTAGTGGCTGGCTCCTAGCCGGAAGCGGAACCTTCTGGATCATCTGTCCATCAAAATGTGGTAGTACGCATCCTTGAGGTCTATCGAGCACATCCAGTCGTTCTCCTGTAAGAGTGGGAGAATGGATTGAATGGTGACCATCCGGAACTTCTCTTTGGCCACTGACAGGTTTAGAAAGGACAGGTCGAGAATTGGCCTTAAGTCTCCCGTCTTTTTTGGCACCAGAAAGAACCTGGAGTAAAAGCCCTATTCGGATTGGTCTTGAGGGACGTGCTGGATCGCTCTTTTTTCTAGCAGCTAGTTTATTTCTGCGGCTGCTGCCTCCCTTTGATTGGGTGGGACATCGAGGAGGCTCCGGGGTCTGGGAGGGGGATACAGAAAGGGAATTTTGTAACCTCTGGATATGATTCGAAGCACCCAACGATCTGTTGTAATGGACTCCCAAACTGCTAGGTGCCATGAGAAGCATCCCCCGACTGCCTCCAGAGTGGAACAGTCGGGTAACCCTTCAGGGC
This sequence comes from Protopterus annectens, assembly GCF_019279795.1. Classification (NCBI taxonomy): domain Eukaryota; kingdom Metazoa; phylum Chordata; order Ceratodontiformes; family Protopteridae; genus Protopterus; species Protopterus annectens. The sequence goes on along the minus strand of NC_056725.1, from coordinate 543,857,848 downwards.
TGCTGTGCAGGCCGATCAGAAAAGGGTTCTCTCGACCCGAAATTCTTCGGTCCCCCTCTGCCTCTGGGCCGGCATCCACTCTGTCCTCCTCTGCCTCTGAAGGACGAGGGGTCCGGAGCAAAACGGGACTGTTGAGACATCCGGAACCACATCTTCTTTTGTCCCCATTGGTTCTTGGAGAAGGACCTCTGGGGAGCCGAGAAGCGGACTCCGACGGCAGACGTCTTCCCATCTTTCTCGCTCTGGACCAGTGTGTCGCGGACGGTCTTGCCAAATAGCGAAGAACCATCAAATGGGGCATTTGAGAAGGACGCCTTGAAGGGTTCCACAAAATCGCAAAGGCGGAGCCAAGCATGTCGCCATAAGACAATGCCCGCTCCGCTAGCTCTAGCGACTCCTTCTGTAGCATGGGAAAGGCGCCGCATAGAGGTGTTCGAAATGGACTTGAGTGGCCATTCGAGCTGAGAATACCTTCTTATCCTCGGCCGACATGGACTCTGGGGGCGACCCGGCGTATTCCTTGATGAGATCCCGCTGGAGTCGTATCACATGTGCCATATAATTCAGCGACCTTACGGAGAAGGTAGCTGAAGCGAACATCCGCTTCCCTAGGCGGTCCATCATCCGAGACTCCTTGTCGGGAGGGTAGACCGAGGAACTCTCCTGGGTTAGTTCCTTCTTGGTGGCGGCCGCCACCAACATGGCATCTACTGGAGCACCCTTGCTCCAAACCGTCCTATCAGTGGGGGGACTGAGGATTCTAACTGGTCTCTTAGGAATGGGCTCCACAGTGTCCGGTTCCTTCCATGCCCTGGTAGTGATCAGATCTACCAGGGGATCGGCGGGAGGGGACATCCAAGAGGTAGATGGGCCTGCGTCAAACGCCTCCAGAAACACAGACTCATCCGAGTAAGGTTTTTGGGCAGACCACCCCCCCTCTAATGTGTAACATTCCATAATGTCTCCGAAGGAGACGTCTTTGGGGGGTGACCTTGGGGAATCTTCCCCTTCCTCTAAATCTGTGTCCTCCGTCAAGGACTCAGGTGAGTCCAAGTGCCTCCTCTTGCACTTACGTTTGTGAGGAACCTCCTCGGGGGGGGGGGGGGCTGTCCGAAGAGGCCTCACCAACCACATCTTGTTCCTCCAAGGGAACCATCTGGGACGTAGGCGCAGGCTGTCCCTGGGGCAGGGTGATGGAAGGTAGGCCCGTCTGAGAGAGAGTGCATGGTGGAATCGTAGAAGGAGACTGGGGCCTCGAATCCCTCGACAATACCCTCTCCACAACATCGAATGCCGAAGGAGAACTGCTCTCCCTTGGATCTGAGAGCAGTCCCCTCGGATCCGATGTGTGGATCGGAGCCGGCGCCGAAGCAATCGGATCCGAAGGGCCAGTATGCTCTGACCGAGACGGAGCCGAAGACACACTAACACCTCTAGATCTGAAGCTCAGCTCTCGGCTCCAAGAGCTCGGATCCAAAAAGGGACCCGACAAACTTGAGGGTGCGGTCGGAGCCGAAGAACGAGGTACTATCGGCGCCGAACCTCCCCAGGCTCCTATGCAACTCAGATCAGAAGGCTCCAAACCCTGGAAGTGGGTCAGAGAAGGAGCAATCAGGGAGAAAAAGGGGGTTGAGCCCCCCCCCCGGATGGGGGGAGGCAGGAGCACTCCCATCTGCAACTGGGCCTGGAGGAACCTACGCATCATCAGGTCAATCTCTGCATCGGACAAGCTTCGTGTGGACCTAGAAGAGGCCACCGAGGCCGGCCGGGAGTGCCGCCTCGATGACCTCGAAGGCGACTGAGTCTCCTCCTCCGTCTCCGGGGAGAAACAAGGTGAATGGAGCCGGGAAGGAGAAGGCCTGGAAGCCCTGGGAGAGGCTGCTTGTTTAGCCGGCGGAGCCGAGGAGGAAGACTCGGCCCGCCGCTTGTGATGTCTCTCTTTTTTCCTCTCCTGCCTTGCTTCCCTCTCCTCCTGGCCTAAGGTAGGAGGATGAGTCCCGGCCAGGGGAGCAAGGGTAGAAGGAGGCACTGCCGCAGCCGCGGCAGGTGCCACCGAGGGAGAGGAGGTCTAAGTCAAGTCCGGGGGCAGAAGTCCCGCCAGAATCAACTTCGACCTCCTGTCCTTTAGGGCCCTGGGGTTGAAGGCTGCACAAATAGTGCAGCCTGAGGAGAGGTGGTCACCCCCAAGGCAGATAACACACCGAGTGTGGCCATCCACTGGGGATAGCTTATGGTCACACTCGGTGCATTTACAGAAGAAGGTTTTTGGGGCCTCAGACACAGTCTGACTAAAAAACACACAAGGCTCAGCGCACACGCCTTCACACACATGGGGAGGAAATTAAACTACACTAAATAAAACAGTTAACAAATTTTATAACTAAAATTCTAAGTAGGGAGCAACACACACAACAGTAATTTAACTACAGGAAAAAAAGGGTAGATAATAAGATTTTTCTCACAAGATGACTAACTCCCACACCTGGAACTCATTCTAAGCTGCTGATTCAATCGCGGCAAACGAGATTTGAGGTCAGAGAGGGATTGCAGGGGATTGTGGGTAAGGGGGAGGAGCTTGGAGCTCGGATCTTAGCTGTTTAAAGCTGCCGGCTCAGATCCGATATGGATCCGATACCCACAGGTTGATGAACAAATTAAGTTAACTTCTTCAGATCTAAGGATTCCCTGCAGGATGCACTGTCTGAGATGTTGGGTGAGCAGATTGGTCTGATGAGGGAGATCATTTTTCTGAGCTATGATACAGAATCCTAAATGCTTAGACATGGTAAAGCCTTGCTGTGTCTAATAATGGTAGCTGCCAAAAAAGGAATTACTAGAAATTGGAAATCAAAATCTAAACCAAAACTATACTGGAAGTAGTGAACATAGTAACAGATAAAACAACTGGAATTGACATCTTTAGAAAAGGGTAGAAGCAAACTGTATAGGTAAAAAATGGGAATTCTGGGAACAATACATACAAGGGAGAAATGAGGTCTAAAAGGTAGCAGGACTTAAATGAGCTATGTAGTGTTTGAGTGAGAAAGACTGGGTAGATTATAAGTAATGTATAATGTTTGGAAATGGAAGTGTGTCAGTATGGTTTGTAATGTAAAATGCTTGCGACTAGGATTGTGTTGGTATGATTTGTTTTCACTTATATAAATACATGATTACCTATGTAGCAATTAATGGCTTAAGAAAGATGCTGCTTGCTTAAAATAAAAAGGCAGAAAATGAATAATTTATGTAATATTGCTTAGGTTATATGATGTATAGCAATGTATGTGAAGTATAATGTTTGTTATGTTGTGCCTCTTAGATAGTACAGCTTGTACTGGTGTTAAGATGTATTTTTGACAAATCACCTATACAAAGGATAGTCAGATCACCGTGAATGAAAATATTTTTTGGGTAAATACCTACATGGAAAACATGTCCTGTTTTAAAACAGAAATGTGTAGAGCATCCAAGCCTAGTTTCTGGCACACATGTTCAGACAGGATAGTGTGGATTTGTCAAAATAGGGGAAGATAATTTTTGCAGCAGATATTTTGCAGTAACTGACAAACACTAGGCAGGACTTTTGCCAGGTCGAAAATTTAACAGATCGCAGACAGCAAAATTTGATGCATCTCTGATGGTTGCTAATCTAGCAGCATTAATAATATATATTTTTTTTATTGGAAACTTTGCTACATTCCCACAAGATTGATGTTATTGTTTGTGAAACATGGTTAAAGAACAATGACTGTACACTAGTTCTATCAGGGTATAAATGTGTTTACTTTAATAGACATTCTAACAATAATCAGGTGGAGGTGTTATGTTAGGGATTAAAGATAGCTATGAGACCTGTGATTATTACATGTTCAATAATGATACCAATACTATAGACTGTGCAACTGTGACAATAAAGACAACCCTGGAACATATAACAATTGTTGGAGTGTATAGACCACCAAAGTCAAGTGTAGATGACCTAGAGAAATTCATATATTTCTTGCATGAAACACAGGAGGGAAGAATAATGCTAGCTGGGGACTTGTATTTACCACAAACAGACTGGAATAATATTGATTCAACAACGTTAGTAAGGAAATTATTCACAGCGTATATTCAGGAGCAACAATTGCTTCAAATTGTAAAAAAACCTACCAGGGGACGGAACATAGTAGACACTGTGTTCCTAAAGAAATTACTGTAACTTCAAAAGTTTTACCACCAGTGATGTGCAGTGATCATGGGGTTATAAAGGTTATTTTGTTGCTAGATAATTCTGCCAAACTGAAATTTAAACCAGAGCATAGAAGGTTAGTTACAGATTATATGGAAGCAAAACCGTCACTATGTAAAAAACTGGAGTTCAGTGGAAAAACTGCAGATGGAATGTGGAAAGTTTTGAAAGAGAAATTGTTTTGAGTGCAAAACATTTAAAAAATGTTTAACATCAGGATCTAGGTATACAACACCAGGGGGATATATTTCCATAAGAACAAGATATCTGATTAAGGTGAGAGACAAAAAATATAAGAAATGGAAGAGAGGTCGAACTACAACTTTGAAAACTGAAATAAGCAAGATTGGCAAACAGATTAAGCACAGTGTGAGAAAAGATAAAGAAAATTTTGAAGAAAATTTATATAAAGATATTGAACATAATAGGAATCCTTTTTATAGATACACAAGATGTGGAAGGAATAAAGACACAAATTGATAAACTATGTGCAGATTCCAAAATTTATTCTCAGATGCAACAGATTAAACATATATTTATAAAATCTTATGCAAAACAGTTTTGCTCTACAAAAGGGGTGAAAAATTGCCCGAGTGACATCCAGATAACTACAGACACTGGAATCAAATTAGATTAAAAAAGAACTGCGCAAACTGAATCCAAACAAAAAGTACAGGGAGGAGACGGAATTAGTAACAATGACCCGAGAACACTTCAGCAAGAACTTGCAGTACAGTTATATCTCTTATTCACTAGATCATATAAATATGGGGAAATTCCTCAAGATTGGAGACATGGGCTTATTAAGCCTGTCTTTAAGGGAAAGGGGAGTAGGACTAACCCAGAGATACAGACCCTTAAGTCTACTTTCATATTGTGAAAAAATAATGGAGAAAGTAACACTGGATAAGTTAATGTCAGAACTGGATAGGTTGGGCCTTGTAACCATATACCAGCATGCATATGTTGAAAACAGATCTATTACCACCTGTAACATGATGTTCTATAATATACCAGATATGAATGAAAAATTGTGCTGTGATGTAATTTATACAGATTTAACTTCAGCATTTGACAGGGTCATACACAAAACACTAATCAATAAATTAGTACAAGTATTGATGTACTCTTGATAAGATGGATAGCTGCATGGTTTATAAATAAGACACGGCAAGTATCATAGAGCAACTGGACAGGTGAAATCCTTGGTTACAGTCAGGGTGTCCCAAAGGGCTCTGTCCTAGGCCCTAACTTGTTTAGATTGTATCTTTCAGACTTAACTTTTTCATCTGAGGTGTTCCATAGTCTATATGCAGATGACCTGAAATTGAGTAAACTGATTACATGTGTTACTGATAAGGCATGTCTGCAAAATAACTTGACTAAATTGACCACTTGGGCACAGGAGAATAATATTCTGATAAATACATATAAAAATAAGCATATGAGATTTGGAAGATCAACTGAAAGGTGAATATTTAATACTGCACACAGTGATTGAAACTGTAGACTCAATTAAGGACCTGGGTATCTGGGTAGATTCAGCTATGAGTTTTTCTAATCATATCAACCAATTGGCTAATGATAGTTACAGAACTATAGGTTGTATAAAAAGATTTATAAAGTCTAGGAAATCAAAAATAATGAAGTCAATGTTTGTTAGTTACATTAAACCCAAACTTGAGTATGGAATAACAATATGGAAATCCTATAAGAAAACAAGCATGAGTAAACTGGAAAGAGTACAGTGGAAATATACCGAAGGCATCCATGGATGTGAAAATTTAAGTTATTATGAAAGACTAAAATATACGAACTTATACAGTGTCTCATAGAGATATCTAAAAGGAGATCTTATTCAGGTATATAAGGTCAGTTAGAGACAACTATCTCTGGGAATGTTTGGGGATATCAAAATGTACTACAGAATCATCAGCCAACCTATGTAGAAGATTCTATAGGAACGAGAAGTGTACTAATTGGTTCTCTGACAGAGTAGCCAATGCATGGAACAGACTACCAAATTACATTAAAGCAAGTACTAGTTTAGATATTATTAAGAACAGCTTGAACACTTACTATGGGAACAAGTGTTTTGGTATACTGGCAAGCTTGAAGGGCATTAATGCCTGTGCTTGAAATATATGTATGCATGTATGTTAATATAGTTTGATTACTTTCATATAAATCTAAATTTTCCTACGTCACAAGTGATAATTCAATAAAGGTGTTTTTGAAAAAAAAAAAAAAAAAAGATTGAGGCTCAAACCAGAAACATGCTGGTTCCAACATCATCCAAAGATTCATCTAGGAGTAACAGGACCTGGGGTTGGCTGGGAGGGAAGGTGAGGAAGAAAGAAAACGGACAACACAGATGCCAAATTATGTCAAGTACATAACTTCTAAATCTGATGATGTCATTTTCATTCTTCCTCATGAATGGAACAGAGTCCCCAGCTACGTAACTCTTGGGAGGGCCATCAAGGAAGGACATGATGGAGCACTGTCGAACCAAAGGAAGCTGTTCTTCGGGAGACAAGGTCTAACTTGTAATGTGTAACGAAGGTACGAGTCTTTGACCACGTGGCCGCAGCGCAGATGTCATCAATGGAAGTTCTTCAGGAAAAAGCAGATGAAGTCACCACAGATCTAATGGAGAGAGCTATAGGAGGACGAGGCAAATTTAAACCTTTTTGAGAATAAATCGGTGAAATACAATCATAGAGCCATTCGGCTAGAGTAATTTTGGACACTGCCTGACCCAAGCAGTTAGGGGGAAAAGATACAAACAGCTGATCAGACTTCCTGTACTGTTTTGTTCTGTGACGACAAAAACATAATTGTGCACATCAAGAAGGTGCAGCATAGCATGTATTTGCCTTTACAGGAAAAGTATGCAAAGAAGACCAGTGACTGTATAGGCTGAATAATGTTAGTCACTATAGCCATTTTAGATAGAAAGGAAAGGGATGGTTCAAAGAGACACCCTATTCTTGTGAAAAATAATGTAAGGCAGCCTAGCCAATAAGGCCTTTAGCTGAGAAATTCTTTTTGCTGAAGTGAGAGCTACCAAAAATGTTGTTTTCCAAGAAAGTAACTTCATATTGCATTTGTCCACCAGTAAAAAAGGTTTCTGAGTTAACCCCTTAAGGAACATCATCAAATCCCAAGGAGAAGAGGGATCCCTTACTGGAGATCTAAGAAGGAAGATTCCCTTCACGAAAGCTTTACATAATCTAGAAGATGACAGGGATAATGATTAATTTCCCTCATGGAAATTGGATATAGCTGCCAAATTATGTTAATAGGAGCAATATTAGCCCCTTCCTTAAAAAAAGTAGAGAGAAACAGCAAAATGGCAGAAGTAGGCACTGAAAAAGGATCAATATTCTAACTGGAAGCCCAAACAGAAAATCTTTTCCATTTGCTTCTGCAGATTTTCTTGGTGGAGGCTTTCTGAGAAGCCAAGACAATGTCACGAACTGGAGAAGAGAGCCTGGACCATCTAACTATTACTGGAAGTGGAGAAACCATGCAGTCAGCTTGGGGACGTGTATACTGGGATGCTGGATCCCTGATGGATGGGATAGGCAATCCCGAGTAGGTTCCAGTATCCATGGAAGATATTTCAAGTGAGACCAGAGAAAGAGAAACCATACCCAAAGATGCCAGAAGGGGACAATGAGGATGACTGAGCTCTTCAGCCTGCTTGCTTTCTGTAGGAAGTTCGGGATTAGAGGAAGAGGAGGTTGGCGTACAGGAGACCTGGGTGCCAATCATGAATCAAAGCATCCCTCAGCGTCTCCCCCCCGGAGGGGGGGGGGGAGTGAGAGCAAAGTACTTCCTGCATTTGTTGTTGAGGGGACATGCAAATAGGTCACAGCAAGGCTGGCCCAAGGGCCAAAAATCAAGTTCACTACTGTCTGGCTGAGGGACCACTTGTGTGGTATCAGAATGGACCAGAACAGTTTGTCTACCACTGCACTGATTTTCCCCAGTATATGCTTTGCAATAAGAAAGTGGTCTGAAGAGATTACACATTCCCAAACTCTCATGGCCTCTCTTCACAATGAGTAGGAATGGATTCCTCCTTGTTTATTGATGTACCAAACCAATGACATGTTGTTCATGTGGATCGCAATTGTCTCCAAGAGGAGAATGCTCCGGAAGGCTTGCAATGTTAAAAGGACTGCTGTCATCTCTAGGACAATGATATGCAACTCGGTCTCTATGAAGGACCATGTGCCTTGGACAATCTTTCCCTGAAAATGCCCCCCCCCCCCCCCAACTGGGAAGCATCCGTGGTCACTGTGGCAACTACAGGAGGAAGAAAGAAAAGTCTGCTCAGGAACAGATCATCTGAATGAATCCATCAACATACACAATGTTTGCAGATTGGAGTGAATCTTGTGGGAAAAGATAGACGCTGGTAAAGAATGGACCACTGCACTGCTAATGTCCACTGAAGTACTCACATAAAACAATCTCGCTAGAGGGACTAGAAGAATGCCAGCCAACATCGGCCCCAGAGCTTGAAATAATACTTCTGCTGGACGGTACGGATGAGATAGTAAGGCCTGCACCTGATTTCTCAATGATGTAATGCAATGAAGAGGTAAAGATGCCACTTGAGTCACAGTATTCAGTTGATTTCCTTGAAACTCCAGAGTCTGAACAGATGTTAGTTTTGATATGTCATGCTTTACTGAGATACTCAAGTTGTTGGAGATATGGAGTAAGTAATCCTTGGCTTGTAGAAGTTGATGCCAAGATAGTGCTGTGAGGAGCCAATCACCCAGATAGGGAAACACCTTGTATTCTTTGAGTCTCAAGTGAGCTGCCACCACTGCCATGCACTTGGTGAACACCCAGGGGGCTTTGGTGAGTCGAAAGGGTAGTGCTCTGAATTGGTAGTAATTGGCTCCAAGTCGAAATTGCAGATGTCTTCTGGAGGGCCTGTCTATCTTAATGTGAGAGTACGTATCCTGGAACTCTACAGAGCATATCCAACCACCCTTACATAAAAGACATAGGATGGACTGAACCGTAATGATTTGGACCTTCGACTTCTTTACAAACTGGTTCAAACAGCTTAGATCCAAAATTGGTCTTAGGTTCCCTGTTTTCTTTGGCACTAAAAAGAACGGGAATAAGTTTTGAATCCTATCTGTTCGGGTGAGACCTCCTGGATGACTCTTTTGTAACATCTTTTGTATTCCTTGAGCTGTGTACTCCCTCTGTCTGGCTGGAACATCGGAGAATTTCTTCCTTTGAAAGGGAGGTGGAAGGGAAAAGGGTATGTAATAACCTCTAGATATGATTTTTAACACCAAGAAATTGTTTGCAACATTTGTCCAGGCGTTCAGGTGCAGGGAAAAACGACTCCCAACTGACTGCACAGGTGGACAGTTGGGCAATGCTTCAGGAACGCTGATAGGGCCCTACCAGGAAAGGTGTCTCTGAAGCCCTGATTTTGCAGACACCCCTCTGCTCTGGGGTGGCATCTTCCATTAAAACCTCCTCTGCCCCAGGAGGAAGTATCCCCTTGTAAGTCCTAAAAAGGTCCCTGAAACTTACAGAACCACATTTTCTTACAACCTTGCTGGCTCCTACAGAAGGAACAGTGGGGGTAGAAAAACTTAATTTCAATGGCAGACTGTGCCTTACCTTCTTGCTGACTGTGGTTGAGCGTATCTTTCACAGACGGTCCAAACAAGGAGGAACCATCAAAGGGGGCATTAAGAAAATGACACCCTGAAGGGTTCTGCAAAGTCGCACAGCTTCATCCAGGCACGCCTCCTAATGGCTATGCCTGAACCAGCTGCTTGCGAGGTCCCTCCAAGCCATGGGCGATCAGCCTCATTCATGTGTTGGAAATGGAAAAAAGAGTGATCCAGCTGAGCAGAGACCTTTCTGAGGTGCTCCTGAGACATGTACTGAGACAGAGTGTTAGAGAGCTCCCTTGATCAAATCTCTCTGCAAACAAGTGAGGTGCGCCAGGTAGTTTGACTAAAGTGTAAAAGTAGCTGAGGTGTACGCATGCTTTCCAAACCTGTCCATTGCTCTAGACTCCTTGTTCAGCAGATGGACAGAGAAGCTTTGTTCTGCCAGCACCTTCTTAGTGGCTGCCACCACCACAATGGCATTAACTGTAATTCCTTTGCTCCAGTGAGGTCTGTCTGAAGGGGGGCTAAGAACTTGTCTGGAAACTTGGGGATGGGCTCGTAAGTGTCCGGTTCCTTCCAAGCCCGGTGGGAAACCAAGTCAATAAGTTAATCTGCTGGGGAAAAGTCTCCCAAGTCATAGATGGGCCAGCCCCGAAAGCCTCCAGGAACACTGATCCCGCAGGAGAAGGAGACTGGAAGACCAGCCACCCTTTTGTTTGAGGATTTCCAGGATATCTCCAAAGGAAACATTCATCAGGTGGCAATCAGGGGGAGCCTTCTCCCTCATTGAAATCGGTGTCTTCCGTGAAAGAATCCATAAGGGAGTCTATGTGCCTCCTCTTACATGTTTCTCTTCCAAGGAACCTCTTCCATGGGGTATTCGGGAAAGGTGTCGGAAGAGAGGGAAATCCCTCTAGGGAACCTGTGTGGAGGCTTCCTGGAACTGGCTGACCCCTTAGGAGCAGAAATAATGGGCACACAGCTCATATCCAATGAGAGGCAAGGGATAGGATCCCAGATCAAAGAGGATATCTCTCTGTGCAACGAGAAATCCCTTTCCACTTCCTGAACGACTGACGGACCCGGGGAGACCTTTCCACTCCTCCTAGGAGCCAAAGCCAGCAAAGAAAAACAGATGGGGCTAACCCCAGATCTGAGCTCTCTGGCGGGAATCAGACCATTGTCGTCGAGGGCCTCGGTGAAGGCATGGAGCCAACAAAGTAGGAACTGAACTCAGTCACTCAGACCTTGCGCCAATCTCTGATCCGATATCCGGCCTGATCTGAAGGCATCAGAGCAGGGCTAATATGGGACACTGTTGGAGTCAAAGGAAGGAAGGTTCCTTGGATCCAATGCTGAACTTCTCATGGATCTTTGATCCTGGGACTCCGAGACTGCAGGTTGGATTGGAGAAGGAGAAATAAATAATCGGTTGGGTAGGAGCGCTCACGGATCCAGTAAGGGACAGAGCTGGAAGGACCTCATTCTGAATCTGAGCCCTGAGAAATCTCTGTATTATCCTGTCTCTGTCTCCATCTGTCAAACTCTTTGAAGATCTGGATGAAGCAGTGGATGGAGGCCTGGAATGCTTCCTCTGATCTCAAATAACTTTGAAAGTAGAGCTGGAGATTGGTTTCAGCATGAATTCGGCTCTGCAACCTCTGCGGTTCAGATCAGTGGGTTTACAATTTGAGGAGGAGGTGGATGGACGAGGAGAGCTAATAGCATGGGTTGCACCAGTGAGATCCAAAGAGAGTGGTGGATCTGAGTGATCCAAGGTCTTTGAATTTGATGAGGTTAGATCCGATAATTTCTTTAGCTTTTCAGCAGGTTCAAAGGAAGCCCTCAAAGGATCTCGATATGGGTCTTTTCCGGGATTCTGAAGAGAGCTGTGAAGCCTTGGGAGGGGTTTGAGCCCCAGTATCAGCAAGCAGATGATCTCTTAGTATCCACTTTTTTCTCCTGTTTAAGAGCACCCTTGGGTTAAACTTTGCGCAAACAGCGCAAGATAAATCAAGGTGGGCTGCACCATGACAATATACGCACTTCTTGTGGGCATCAGAGGTAGGTATCTTATGCCCACAAGAAATGCACTTTTTGAAACTGGTTGGCTCCTCCAATTTGTAAGACATTTTTGAGAAGTAACCCTGAAAAGAAAATCAGGTTAACACAAACAAGACAGGAAAATCAGAAGTTGTTGAACTTCAAGAAAAACATGACTTTTTTTTAACAAATAAAAAATATGCTTTATATATGTGTGTGTGTGTGTGTGTGTGTGTGTGTGTGTGCATATACACACACACACACACACACATACATATATATATATATATATATATATATATATATATATATATATACATGGATCGACTTCAGTAGATCGAACATATTACAAGTTCGAACCACATATGGCCGAGACCATATGTTCGAACTTGTAATAGTTTGATCACTGAAGTAAAAGAAGAAAAAAAACAACAAAAAACAAATTAAACGTCTGTAGCAGGGAGGCTACGCCCCCATGCACACCCCAGACCCCCCTTACTTAAATAGACCAACTCCGAGATCGCACTACATTGCGGAAAAGGGAAATCTTCCCATTCCACACTGTACAGAGATCTCCATTCAGTCCAATCGAACATTTACAAGTTCGAACATATGGTCTCAGCCATATGAGGTTAGAATTTGTTATATGTTTGATCTAATGAAATCTTGGAAAGTAAGAGGATGCCTGAGGAATGGAGAAAAAGTGTTTTGGTACTGATTTTTAAGAATAAGGGTGATGTGCAGAGCTGTACTAACTACAGAGGGATTAAATTGATCAGTTACAGTATGAAGTTATGGGAAAGAGTAGTGGAAACTAGGTTAAGAAGGGAGGTGATAATTAGTGATCAGTAGTATGGTTTCATGCCAGGAAAGAGCACTTTGCTTTGAGAGTGTTGATGGAGAAGTACAGAGAAGGTCAGAAGGAGTTGCACTGTGTCTTTGTAGACTTAGAGAAAGCATATGACAGGGTGCCTTCAGAGGAGTTGTGGTATTGTATGAGGAAGTCAGGAGTGTCAGAGAAGTATGTAAGAGTGGTACAGGATATGTATGAGGGTAGTGTGACAGCGGTGAGGTCTGCAGTGGGAGTGACGGATGTATTTAAGGTGGAGGTGGGATCAGCTCCAAGCCCTTTCCTATTTGCAATGGTGGACAGGTTGATGGATGAGATCAGACAGGAGTCTCCGTGGACTATGATGTTTGCAGATGACACTGTGATCTGTAGTGAGAGTATGGAACAGGTGGAGGAGACCCTGGAGAGGTGGAGATATGCTCTAGAGAGAGAAGAGGAATGAAGGTCAGCAGGACTAAGACAGTATATATGTGTGTGAATGAGAGGGAGGATAGAGAAATGGTGAGGATGCAGGGGGTAGAGGTGGTGAAGGTGGATGAGTTTAAATACTTGGGATCAACAGTTCACAGTAATGGTGAGTGCGGAAGAGAGGTGAAGAAGAGAGTACAGGCAGGAGTGGGTGGAGATGAGTGTCAGGAGTGATTTGTGACAGAAGAGTACCAGTAAGAGTGAAAGGGAAGGTCTACAAGAGGGTGGTGAGACCAGCTATGTTATATGGGTTGGAGATGGTGGCATTGACAAAAAGGCAGGAGTCAGAGCTGGATGTGGCAGAGTTAAAGATGTTAAGATTTGCACTGGGTGTGACAAGTATGGACAGGATTAGGAATAAGTATATTAGAGGGTCAGCCCAGGTTGGAAGGTTTGGAGACAAAGCCAGAGAGGCAAGATTACATTGGTATGGACATGTGCTGAAGAGGGATGCAGAGCATATTGGAAAAAATATGCTAAGGATGAAGCTGCCAAGTAACAGGAAAAGAGGAAGGCCTAAGATAAGGTTTATGGGTGTGGTGAGAGAGGACATGCAGGTGGTTGGTGTGACAGAGCAAGATGCAGAGGACAGGTAGAAATGGAAACAGATGATCCACTGTGGTGACCCCAACAGGAGCAGTTGAAAGAAGAAGATATATATATAAATAATAAGAGAAAGAGTTACAGGCCAAAGAGCCAAGAGAAATCAGTACTAGACAAACAACAAGAAAAGGGGAAACCCTAGTGCCAGCGAAAAGGAGAAAGGTGACCAAATGTTAAAGTTAACCAAAGTAAAGAAAAACACCACCGGAGCAGAATAAAGCTGAAGTATTTCCTTTAATACATGGATCTGGTACCTCGGCTATTCGCCTTCAACGGATAACTAATCCAAATTACAGCCATCTTAAATACATTTCAAAAACCCTAAACCATTTGTTAATTTCATTTAATTACATTCAATTAATTTCAATTGACATCTCAAAATTTCCAGCTTAAAAAAGTACTAACATTTAACTATTTAATACTTTAAATTATTATAAATAATAACTTATATAAGCTAACAAAACTGCATCTATTACAAAACCACGCAGAATAAACAGGAACAAACAGTGTAGCCAACATGATACAATACCTTAACTTTACACTTAATACACTAAGTTTGCTTCTAAATTAAGACTCCTGGGTGAAAGTGTCCTATAATTTGAAATTAACTTGCTTTCCAAATCTAACAACTTCCTAACTACATCACCCCTCCTTTTCTTTATTTTTTTACATTTTTGTGTTTCTATTAACCAAAGTAAAGTATACTAAAAAAAGAAAAAGGCAATATGTTACCCAAAAAGAGCTAGTTTACTAACTCAAGTTGAATCGTTCGTCCTATCTTGATGGATGCAAACAAGAACTGGGGAGCTGGGGATGGAGTACGGCATTATGGGAAACGGGAGGGACTCGAGTTTTGGATTCGAAGTCTGGTTGATGCAGCCTAGTTGGATCCGAGGATCGGCTCAGAGACCCATTCATGAGGAAGAATGAAAAGTACATCAGATCCAAGTGTTTAGATTCAGGGCTTTGTTGTTCAGATGAGGCTGGTCAAACAGATAAGACAGAAGGTCTGGGAGAAGTTCCATCACCCAGAGAGGGTGCCTCAAATGAGATCATCAGAAAGGAAACCATATCTGATAAAGCCAAAGAGGGCGATCACCTCCCTCATCACACCAGCCTCCTCACCCAGCATCTCAGCCCTGGACTAAATCACTTTCTGAAGGAACTTTGTTGTGAGGGAAAAAGGTTGAAAAGCATACAGCAGTCCTGGGGGACAAATGAACACAGCATCCCTTGGTGAATCTCTCTCCTGGTTAATCAGGGCAAAGTAGCTGTTGTACACAGCATTGAGAAGGATCATAAAAAGATCACAGCAAGGCTGACCCTAAGCAGATGAAGATCTCAGTAGCAACCAACTGACTGAAACACCACTCGTAAGGTAGGTGAATGGACCTGTTCAGTTTGTCTATTAAAACACTGGATTTCCATGGGATATGCAATGCCACAAGAAACTGCTGGGAAGACATCTCCCACTGAAATCAAAACTCTGGGAAAGGAGTCCTGGAAGGACAGCAATGCTAGGAGGTGTGCCCTCATCTCCAGCACACTGATGTGAAGTTTGGCCTCTGAATATGTCCATGTGTCTTACACAGTCTTCCCTTCTAAACCCCTCTCTCTAGCAGGGAATTGTCTGTGGTCATTGTGGCAATGTGGGTGAAAAGATGAAGGAACAACCAAAAGTAACAAGTTGGGAACTTAAGCATCAATGAATATGATGTCTGTGTATCCTCATACTGATCGAAAACTGCAATGGTTTCTAGATCACGGACCACTGAACCAAAAGAGTTCAATGCAACACCCTCAGGTGGAATCTAACATAACATACCAGAGTTACTGAAGTTGTCTCTGACTCCAGTAAATGAAGAATCAAACTTGCCAGGGGCTTTGAACAGGATAAGATATTGGAAGCCCGGTGATTTTGGGAAAGAACTGTGGGATCTAGGAGTTTGGTAATTTGAGCAGTATCAAGGTGGCATCCTATGAACTTTATCATTTGATCCAGAGTCAGATGTGATTTCTCCAATTTGATCCAGATCAACAGTCGGGGACATAACTGGAGCAGAGAGTCCCTGGCGTAAACAAGGAGATCCCTTGTGGAATTGGTTTTCATCCAGTCATCTAATTATGGAAACACCAGAAACCCTGCAGCCCACTGCAACTACTGCTATGAATTTGGTGAACACACTTGAGGACTATGATGAGACCATTACAATGCATCTCTATTGTTCACTTTCGTCTTTCCTCAATCATGAGGTATCAGATCTGACCTCGGATCAGACTTCAGCCACTTCCCAGACTTTGGATCTGTAGCTCAAGCTCCCCACCTTACCCATAATCCTCACCCAAGTTCCAGATCACCTCAGATTGGGTTTGTCCCCTTGATATCAACATATAGAAAGGAAACAATTCTATAAATGTCTAGAAGCATGACAGCAAAAGTATATGGAGCTGAGAGAGGGAAGAGGCCAAAAAGGTATACCTCCATGTCATACCAGGAGACCATATGAATATCTTCTTCTAATAGAAGGGGGGAGAAGGGACAGTAAGTTGAGGTAAGATTACAGGCAAAAAAAAATGCATCATTTTGCTAAGTACATAACTTTATTTGATGTTGTCTTTTTTGTCAGTTTCTCAACCACTGGGACACAGTCCCCAGCTAGTTTAAAAAAAAAAAAAAAAAAACGGCGGTCTCATGAGAGGATATTCTGGAGTACAGCAGAACGAAAAGCTACTCTATTTCAAGAAAGGATATCCAATTTATAATGCGTTTTAAATCAAGTAGCAGCACCACAAATGTCATCTACAGACGTCCTGGATACAAAAGCAGAGGAAGTGTAGACTAACCTTGTAGAATGAGTAAGTGGTGGTCTTGGCAAAGTCAAACCTTTCTGTTTATAAACTTTTAAAATATAATCAGTGAGGCACCATGCTAATTTAACCACAAATACCAATTATTTCATTCTCAAAAGCTAAATGGGATAAGGAACTGGTCCAATTTCAGAAAGTTTTTGCCCTATGGAGATAAAAAAATCTCAATTGTCTTTGGAAATCCAAAAAAGAAACATACATTCCCCTTTACTGGAGAATTTCAGGAAGAAAACTGGTAAATTAATGGACTGGTTAAGGGCAAATTCAGAAGCCTTCACTGTAGAGTAACTTGCTCCATTATGAAAATGGAGTCCAGAAACTCTAAAATCAAAGGAATGGGTGCAGCAAAGGGATCCTGGTATCTCTTGCTGGGACAGAAGGAAATAGTTTCCATTTGCTGTTGCATATCCTCCTAGTGGAGCTTTTTTGAGAAGATGTAAGGATGTGTAAAATCTGAGAGGAAAGCCTGGATTGTATAGCCATCATAGGAAGTGTAGAAACCATACAGTCAACCTTAGGGCTTTTACCTCTGGATGAGGTAGCCCAGAAGACTGAGAAAAGAAGATCTGGAGAAGGATTCAGGACCCAGTGAGGATATACCAAATGAGGCCAAAGGAATGGGAACCATTCCTGGCAAGGTCAGAATGGGGCAATGAGAATCACCTTGCCTTACTGTTGACAAGCTCTCTGTAAAAGCTTTGATATGACAGGTAAAGGAGAGTAAGCATAAAGGACACCAGAAAGTCAATTAAGGATCAGAGCATCCCCTGGTGAACCCCTCCCCCCCTTCTCGGGAATTAATTCAAAATAATCTGCTGCATTTGAATTGTGGACAGAGGGGAAAAGTCTGCAGCATGGCTGGCCCCCACTTGCAAAAAATCTGTTCCACTACTGAAGGATTGAGAGACCACTCATGAGGCAGGAGAAGAGAGCTGTTCAATCTGCCCACTAAAAATGTTGGACTTTCCCGGAATGTCCATTGGCAAAAGAAAGCAGATGGAAGAATCACCCACTGTCACACACACTACTTATTTGTCTTTATTGACCAGGAAAATCTGACTGGTTAATACCCATTTTCAGCAGAGGCCAGGTGAGAAAAAACCCATTTGCTTACATTGTATTATATTTACTAAGTTCCAGTCAAACACAGTACAGTTTTGTACCTACCATAAATGTAGATGTTCAAGTGGTTATACTGCTGCAGTCATCACACTTGGGTTATCCTGTCGTCAGGCGGTCCCGCAGTTGGCCGAATCCCAAAGTCCTGGTCTGGCGTCGGTTGTCGTCGCCTCTGCCCTGACGTCAGTGTGACAGGGGTATAAGAGAGACATCCGATGCCATTTTCTTCAGTTTTTCTTGCTCCAGATGTCAGGTGCCCCCAACTAGGAAGGCAATACAATAGCTATGCAACCATACCTTAGTAGATAAGCAATAGTACTAGCTGTTAGCAAATACACCATATAGACATGCATCCAACAGATTGATGTACATGGAGTTGTAACTAACACCCTGGTATGTAGAGGGGATGGAGGGAGGGTAACCTGGACTGCAGCAGTATAACCACTCGAACATCTACATTTATGGTAGGTACAAAACTGTACTATGTTCATCGTGCTATACTGCTGCAGTCATCACACTTGGGTAGAATCCCAAAGCTATGGAAGGGTGGCTGGTACTAAACTGGGTTAGGTGATGCTAGGATGCCCTGCAGAACTGCAGTGGCAAAACCAGCTCTGGTTTTTGAGTATAATGGAAGGTGGTAGTGCTTGGTAAAGGTGTGCACTAAACTCCAAGTAGCTGCCTCCAGAATGTCTTTGGTTGGAACCCCTCTGAGAAAGGCTGCTGAGGATGCAGTAGCTCTGGTAGAATGGGATCTAATATTGACAGGCACTGCCTTCCCATGGTGCGAGTAGCAAAAGCGGATACAATGTGCTATCCATTTAGAGATGGTCTGTTTTGAAATAGCCTTTCTTTGTGAACCTGCAGCATAAGATACAAAGAGTTGGTCAGTTTTTCTGAAGATCTTTGTCTTATCTAAATAGTAACGTAGCTGTCTGTGAATGTCCAAAGAGTGAAGGAGCCTTTCTCCTTTATTCTGTGGGTTAGGATAAAAGGTGGGTAAATGAATGGTCTGATTCAAAGCCACACTGGATACTACCTTGGGCATGAAGGTAGGGTTAGTTCGTAAAGAGACTCTGTCCTGATGGAAAATGATGAAAGGTTCCACTGCCATAAGTGCTTGTAGTTCTGAGACCCTGCGTGCTGAGGTAATAGCCAGTAACAAGGCTGTTTTCCAAGACAAGTATTGTAGTTTTGCTGAGAATGCTGGTTCGAAAGGAGGTAGTGTTAACTTTTCTAAAACGAAGTTCAGGTCCCAAGTTGGTGGTGGTGGTTTTCTGGGGGGTCTTATGTTCTTAGCCCCTCTGAGAAACTGCCTAAGTAAAGGGTGTGAGAAAATTGGGGGATCCGTATTATATTGAGCTGAAATGGCTGAAGCATGGATCTTAATGGAGGAGACGGAAAGGCCTTTGTGTAGCATCTCAGTTAGGTATTGCAGTATGTGAGGAATGTTTGGTATCCAAGGATTTTGACCTTTAGCCTGGTGTCATGCACAAAATCTTTTCCATTTGTCTGAGTAAGTCTTCCTGGTGCTGGGTCTCCTGGCCTCCAAAATGACATTTAGGACGTCCTTTGAGAGAAGTGTTGATTGATAATTTAAGGAATTTTCCATGCAGCTAAATTTAAAGTTCTGAGCTGGCTGTGACGGGTTTGATAGTTTTTCTGAGTCAACAGTAGTGGGAACTGAGGCAAGATCCATGGAGGGCTGTGAGTCAAGTTCCTTAGTAATGGGTACCAGTGCTGGCGTGGCCAGTCCGGAGCAATGAGGATCATTTGTGGTCTCTCTGATCTGACCTACAGTAATACCTTGGTCAATAGAGGTAGTGGAGGGAAGGCATAGACTGTCAATGTTGTCCAACTGAATGATAGCGCATCCACTTTCCAGGCTAGGGAGTGATAAGTTCTTGTGCAGAATTTTTGTAATTGGCAATTGTTGGGGGAGGCAAATAGATCTATGACTGGACATCCCCATCTTTGAGTTATCATTGAAAATACTTGTGGGTGTAGTCTCCACTCGTGAGGGTCTGCCATATTTCTGCTTAATTCGTCTGCCAATATGTTTTCCTTTCCTGGCAGGAATTGTGCTTGTAGTTGTACTTGGTAGGTCAATGCTGTGTTCCATAAGGTCATAGCCTGTCTGCATAAAGGGTAGGAGTGTGTTCCTCCCTGTTTATGTACCACATAACTGTGGTATTGTCTGTCCTTATTAGAAGTTGTCCTGGATGCAAGAGGTCCTTGAAGGCTGTCAGTGCATTTTGCACGGCTAGCATCTCCTTTTGGTTGATGTGAAGATGCATTTATTTTGCAGACCATTTGCCCTGTATGCACTGTCCTGCCATGTGTGCTCCCCAGGCGTAGTCTGAAGAATCTGTTGTCATGGTTTGGTTTGCTGGAGGTAAGACGAAAGGAAGACCCTTGTTTATTTGACATGCTTGAGCCCACCATATGAACTCTTTTTGAAGGCAGGAAATGATAGGTATGTTTGTTTCGAGGCTGTGCCTGTGTTGAGTCCATACACTTTTCAGGAACCATTGTAATTTTCTCATATGCAGCTTTGCATATGGGATTAGTTGAATGCATGATGCCATGAACCCCAATGCCTGCAGGATTTTCCTTGTAGTGAGCTGGGTAAAAATTGCTATCTTTTTGAAGTATTGAGTCAATTGTTTTTGTTTGTCTGGCGTGAGGTAAGCCATCTGGGCCGTTGCATTTAAGCTGGCACCCAGGAATATTATCTGTTGCGAGGGTATTAGTTTTGACTTCTTTTTGTTTACTGTGTACCCTAGGCAACTGAGCAGCTGTGTTACAAAAGCCAGATGCTGTAATAGAATGTCCTTGCTGTCCGCTTGGATCAGGCGGTCGTCCAGATATGGATAAATTTGTATTCCTCGTTGTCTGCAAAATGCAATTACTGATGCCAGGCATTTTGTAAATACTCTGGGCGCAGTAAATAAGCCAAAGGGCAATGCAGAGAATTGATAATGCGTTGTACCTGCCAAAAATCTGAGGTATCTTCTGCAATCTTGTCTGATAGGGACATGCAGGTATGCCTCTTTGAGGTCCAACGTTACCAGCCAAGACTCCTTGCCCAGCATGGGAAGGAGCTGCTGTAGTGTGAGCATTTTGAATTTGGGTACCTCCAGGTATGTGTTCAGAATTGAGAGGTCTAAGATGGGCCTCCAGGCTTTGTCCTTTCTTGGGACTAGAAACAGTCGAGTAAAAACCTTGACCTTGCTCCTTTGTAGGTACCTTTTGAATTGCTTTCATATCCATGAGAGCTGAAATTTGCGTTTGAGCCTCTGTCCATTGGTTTGGAGGCAGATTTGGCATGCCTCTCATCCGAGGTAAAGTGTGGAAATGAAATCTGTTGCCTCGGGTAATAATGTCCAGAATCCATTTGTCCTTTGTTATGATGCGCCAATTTTGTGGAAATAGAGCCAGTTTCCCTCCCAAAGGTGCTGCCAGGGCAATTTTGCTTGGCAGGCGAAGAGGGAAGTCATTGTGTTTGTTTCCTGAAGGGTTGAGATCTTTCGTCTCCACCTCTTTGAGTTGTTGTATGCCATTGTCTAGGCCTGAAAGAACCTTGTGGCTGGCCTCTGCCCCTTGGGCGCCTGTACCTACCTCTTTGGGGTCTGTCTGATGCAGGAAAGGACCAGTTTTTTGATGGCCAGTTTCTGCTGAAACGAGGAGGTTGTACCTGTAAAAAATCTTTAACTGTTTGCATAGATTTTGCCTTTTCTTCCATTTTCTTTAAAACTTCCTCTGCTTTGACACCAAATAACACATCTTTCTGCAATGGGGCATCCAATAACTTTGCTTTGACATGTTCTGGTAAGGCTTGTTCTTTAGGTCAAGCATGTCTACGTATGACAGACCCTGTGATAGCTGCTCTGCATGAGTCTTCCAATGAATCAAAACCACACTGTAAGGTATGTTTTCCCACCTCTTCTGCTGCATGTAGCAAATCCTGCATCTCTTTCAAATCAAGTTGATCTGTCTGAGGGATCAGCTTCTGCTTTAACTGTGTGATCAAATACTGTTGGTATTTTTTTTTACCACCATCACACACCCCCTAGTACAGCTGTTTGAGAATCTATGTGAAGCTGATATCAGGAACTTATTAGTGAACAAGTATAAAAAACCTGGTCAAGCTAACTTGGACTGTGATGAGAGAAAACTTCTAAGTGAAATTTTAGAGCATCGTGACATAAGAATAATGAAACCTGATAAAGGTGGGGGCATGGTAATTATGAATGTGGTTGATCTTGAGGTGTCAAGAAATGAGATTAATATAGCATATTGTAATATTGACCTGGAATTGGAACAGCTATTATTAAATGGGCAAATTACCTTAGAAACCTATAATTATATGCTTATAAGCCATCCAAAAATACCCACAATTTTTGGCATACCAAAAATTCACAAATCCTTAGAAAACCCACCATTAAGACCAATTGTGGACGCAAAAGCCTCAAAAACTTATAGTATTGCTAAGTTCATTGACAATATGACGAAATACATTCTAGATTCACGTAGTCTTGTGATTAGGGACTCATGGGACTTTCTTACTAAAGTTAAACAGGACATGTTTTTTGATAGTAACATATTAGTCACTATTGATGTTTGTGATCTCTTTTTAGTTATTCCACATCAAACTGGCCTTGAATGGTATTATGACTATTTATGTGCCAATTCAACACTTAATCATAACACCATTCTGACTTTACGAACATGTATGGAAATAATATTAGAGAATAATTTTGTGACCTTAGAAGGGCATCTTTTTAAGCAAAAACAGGGTGTTGCAATGGGTGCGTGCTGTCCTCCAGTGTTTGCCAACATTGTCTTGGCACAATGGGAGGACCTGTTTGTTACCAACTCGGAATTTAGGACTTCATGGGTATTGTATGGGCGATACCTAGATGATATAGTCCTGTTCTGGAAAGATAGTGAGGACGACCTGAAGAGGTTCTTCACCTATATTAATGGAACTACAAGTTTTCTTAAGTTTACTATGAATAGCAATGTAGAACTGATTAATTACTTAGATGTTACCATCAAGAAAGACTTTGAACACAATTGTTTTGTTTCACAACTATATAGGAAACCTACCTATTCAAATTCACTATTGCATTATACAAGCGCACACCCATTGCACCAGAAAAAGCCCTAGTTAAGGGCCAATATGTAAGACTGGCCAGAATGGTGTCTGATTTTGCGGATTTTCTTAGTGAATGTGAAATATTAAAAACATGTTTTGTAAGAGGGGGTACCCTGAAACCTTTGTCATAGATATTTTTAATGAAGTTAAGACTAAAAGAATGAATGGTCATTTTCTTGCACTACTAGGGCAGGTGTCCACCAAAAGTCATAATGACTGTAAACCTTTAAATTTTGGACGGGTGCTTACTCTTACTTATACATCCAATTTTTATGACATTAAAAACATTATTTCCAAATATTGGAAAATATTTGATGTTGACCCTGAATTATCAGGAAAATCTGGTATTGAACCGCAAGTGGTTTACAAAAGAGACACTTCCCTTAAAGGATTGTTTGAAAAGCAAAATTTGACACCCACAATGGTGGTATTTTTAAGTGTGGGAGGTGTGCCCAATTCCCTTATATTATGGACAGAGAAAAAAATCAAGCTCAAAAACTTTGGATATATTTCCAGTTCAAAAAGGATGTACTGTTACACTAAAGGGGTTGTGTATTTGGCCTTGTGTAGATTCTGTGCAAGTTTCTATGTAGGTTAAACTAAGAATGCCCTAAGGTTAAGGATTTATCAACATTTATATGATATCAGGAATAAAAATGAAAAGAATGCACTATATAAACATTTGGTTAGTGAACCTACCCATTCCTTCCTGTTCTTTATATTGGAACAGGTAGATCTGGGACCTCGTGGGGGACCCTTGAATGAGTATTTGGAGTTTGTAGAACTCAAATGGCAAATTAGGCTTGATAACACGAAAAGCAGACCGGACCCCTGTAGCTCGAACAGACAACACCAGGAACTCTGCAGAAAAACCACTGTAATGTCCAAAGTTCACACTAAAAACGAACACCAGTCAATGTTAATGATGAAAAACTTCTAGTCTGGCACCAGTTTAAAACTCCGTTTAATGACACAAACAAGGTTTAGCGCTTTCATCTACACAAAGGCAGACTTCTTCAGAACCTGTTAAAACAGATTACATCTCCATTTTTATAACTGATTTTGGCGCCAAAAAACCAACGTCATACATTCCATATAAAACACTGTTAATACAAACATAATAACATAATATAATATACCTATACCTAGGTTTATACTTAATACTAAAAAACTATTAATATACTAAAAACTAGTGGTAATGAAAGTTACAAATTGTAATAAGAAATAGTATGAAAAACTAGTATATAAAATACTAGTATATAAAATATTTAAAACTGTTCAATCTTGAACAATAGTATAATGAAATCATGACAAATATAAAGTAATACCATATTGATCAAAAAAATACCATATTGATCAAAAAAATATATATATATATATATATATCAGCCACGGTCCAGTAATAAAAATGGTTTGATGCTGATACTTTCATTAAGACCTGGCCATGAAGTAGCATCACACAGGATCTGCCATTTTGTCTCTAAACAGGACAAACCTACCTTCCAATTACCCCCATGTTCACTTGTACCTATTTGATCAATAATGGTGAATGTAAAACCATGATGGGAACCTTTTTCACTAATGTGTTTACTTAGTGCATTATTCATGTCAGTTTTCTTGATTTTATAAAGATGTTCATATATACGGGTCTTTAGCTTCCTTTCTGTCTTACCTATATAATACGCTTGACAGGAAGAACAAATAGCCAAATAGACCACACGCATGGAATTACAGTTACCTGTCCATATATAAATGAGAGAGAGATCATTAAGTTGTGTAATAAGAACAGAACTATATGTTATGGTAAAAAAGGTAACTGTAATTCCATGCGTGTTGTCTATTTGGCTATATAAACACATTAGTGAAAAAGGTTCCCATCATGGTTTTACATTCACCATTATTGATCAAATAGGTACAAGTGAACATGGGGGTAATTGGAAGGTAGGTTTGTCCTGTTTAGAGACAAAATGGCAGATCCTGTGTGATGCTACTTCATGGCCAGGTCTTAATGAAAGTATCAGCATCAAACCATTTTTATTATTGGACCGTGGCTGATATATATATATATATATTTTTTTGATCAATATGGTATTTTTTTGATCAATATGGTATTACTTTATATTTGTCATGATTTCATTATACTATTGTTCAAGATTGAACAGTTTTAAATATTTTATATACTAGTATTTTATATACTAGTTTTTCATACTATTTCTTATTACAATTTGTAACTTTCATTACCACTAGTTTTTAGTATATTAATAGTTTTTTAGTATCAAGTATAAACCTAGGTATAGGTATATTATATTATGTTATTATGTTTGTATTAACAGTGTTTTATATGGAATGTATGACGTTGGTTTTTTGGCGCCAAAATCAGTTATAAAAATGGAGATGTAATCTGTTTTAACAGGTTCTGAAGAAGTCTGCCTTTGTGTAGATGAAAGCGCTAAACCTTGTTTGTGTCATTAAACGGAGTTTTAAACTGGTGCCAGACTAGAAGTTTTTCATCATTAACATTGACTGGTGTTCGTTTTTAGTGTGAACTTTGGACATTACAGTGGTTTTTCTGCAGAGTTCCTAGTGTTGTCTGTTCGAGCTACAGGGGTCCGGGTCTGCTTTTCGTGTTATTGGTTGCCTACCACACTTGTTTTCTGAAATTAGGCTTGATGCCTATCATGCTCCTGGGTTAAATGATAGAATTTCTTTATCTTCTCTGTTGAAATTAAAATCTATGTTTTTTATTTAGTTATATACACTGTTTAGGGATGTTTTAAACTTTTTACATGTATTATTGTTTTATATTTGGCTTGTATTAAGTATTTGCAGCCTTGTTAATGGGGGAAATGATGTCAGTTATTTGTGATTGGGTAAGCAATGTATTTAAACAGGTGCTAATTGCAGTATTTTTGTATTCTGAGGAAGTCATCTACCAGACAAAAGCGCTTAATACTGCTGTGTTTGCTTGCACTGCTTTATCTTGGATGAACATTGTCTGTATTATTTCTGGATTTGGAGTTTTCTGCTTATAAAGGATTTTCCATCTACCAAGCGTCGCTTTTGTCTTGCAACAGCTGCCTTTTATTTTTCATTGTTTGTAAGACTCTACCTGTTTTCCTTGACTGTTGGTATTTTAGCATGTGGAATTGGCAGTTTAATGCCCTCATGGCCAAAGTGGCAGACGTATACACTTTCTTTCCCCATCTTTCTAATGCTCTGGAATCTCTTTCAGAAGGAAGTGGATTCTTAGCAGTAGAGGCCTTAACCCCTTTGGGACCCTGGGAAATGGTCTCGGGGTCTGCATTAAGGCTTTTGAATAGAAACTTATGAGTATCAGGAACTCGGTAGTATCTGTCTGGTTTAGCTGGTGCTGGAGGTAAGGAATCTGGGTTTAAACTGGATTCAGAGAAAACATCATCCAAAATGTCTAAAACTGGAGGAATTGCCAGGGGTCTATGCTGTGGAAGAAGAAGAAACTCAGAGTCTTTTCTTGGAGTCCGAGTAATCTTGGCCTTCCCAGTGGAAGTGTTCCCTCATGGTGTGTAAAGTTTCCCCAAAAGAGTAGTCTTCAGAGGGGGAGACAGAGGGAATGGACTCTTCAGCATCTGAGTCTTCATAAGGAGGGAAGGAGTAATCCTGGTTGTCAGAGTTGCCTGAGGAAATGGATGCTTGGTCAGAGGAAGGATAATCTTCCTCCAGTCTAGGCGTTTTGTCAGGTGGGGGTTGGGATCCCCTGATAAGGGTAATTAAATCCTCAGCCATCTTAAGCATCTGTTTTTTAGGCATAGGGGCCTGTGGGGGGGAGGGGGGGTGTGGCCCCGGTTTTCTAACTTTCAAGGGGGCTTTGAGCTTAGCATAAGGCTTGGCAGAGACAGTTGTCGGTTTGAAAACATCTTCTGAGACCGAAGGCCTATCCAAAATTTCCGGATCCCCGTCGGGGGTGGCGTCCGAGGAGTGAGGTGGAACCGGATCCTGAGGCCCAACTGCTTCGGTTTGGGATGCCGTCAGAATTTCTGAATCAGCGGTAGTCAGGGGCTGCGAAGGCGCCTCGCTGAAAACCGGAGAACCGGCGTCAGGCCTTGCTGAGGCCTCGGTATCTGGTCTTGGCGGCCGGTCCTTATCTTTGCGATTTTTAACCATTGCTGATGTCGGTTGCTCCGAAGGCATGCTATAGTTAAATTTTCTGCCAAAATAATGCTGGGCGAATTCTGCCCGACGCTTAATTGTATGTTTGTTGAACCTAGCACAAAACCGAAAACCAGAGACGTCGTGGTCTGGGCCTAGGCAAGGAATACAATAAGAATGAAAACCCTTATGAGGTATTTGCTTCCCACAAGAAATACAATTATTAACTTTGTCTGACATCGGTCTGAGGCAAGAAAAGTTTCCCCAACGGGGTACTTAGCTTTAGAGAAGACTTCGGGCTGAAACTCGATTCGAAAATTTCAGCAGCTGGCCGACTGGCACTTGCGAACTGCTTCTGCTTCGGGCACCGCGCGGCAAGAAAGACTGAAGAAAATGGTGTCTGCTGTCTCTTTTATACCCCTGTCGCACTGACGTCAGGGAAGAGGCGACGACAACCGACGCCGGACCAGGACTTTGGAATTCGGCCGACTGCGGGACCGCCTGACGACAGGATAACCCAAGTGTGATGACTGCAGCAGTATAGCACGATGAACATGGAGTAGTTACATTTCTATTTACATTTATACATTTTAAGATTTTACAGAGGTGGAAGTTACTAAATAGAAAGAACACCTGCAAATTAGTGGGCTGCGAAGACATCAGCTGTGTATAAAAATTGTTTTGTCATTTCAGTAAGATGGTGAGAATATTAGGTTTAAGGAGAGTATTTGGAGAGTGTCGTACAGTGAACACAATGTTTTAACCTTGTGATGAGAGCATGCAAGACCAGGACCGGTTAAGAAGCTGTTTAAGCAGTAGTTTAAAACTACTGAGTTTGTCAGATAGTCTTATTTCCGTGGGCATACTAATTCAGAGTTTAGTAACACATTGGGAGTACACAGTATCTCCTGCAACATTTGAATTACTGGGAAGTAATAAGAATTTGTTACTAGAATGGAGGGCCCTTGCTGGACAGTAGGATTGTAATACGTTTTGTAGTGCATGGCATTTTTCTGGATGATGAATGGGTGTGTGTGTGTGTGGTGTAGTTAGTTGAGAATATGTTCAGACAGTTGTGTTGTTCAAGCCAGTTTTAATTGTTTTAAGCTAAAGCAATGGTGGGTCCCTATGAGGGAAACGGATGGCAAATGTAGCTATTTATTGTAGCAGGACACAAGTTTCTTTCTTTGAGTATTTTTTTAAGTTTGTTAGGATAGGAGAGGCATATAAGAGAGTGAGCAGTAAGAAGGTGGTGGCTAGAGTTTTTCTTTTAGTACCTATAAGGAATCCATTGATCTTATAAAGGAAGCCTAGTTTCTGGTGTGTAGATTTAATGGTGTGCAGTATATGGAGGTCATATTTGAGACTGTCATCTATTGTAACGACTAGAATTTTAGTGTGAGTTACAGTTTTACTGACAGCATTATTTGCTAACTTTATGGTAAAAGATTGCTTTTGATTTTGGCAAGTTTTTGAGATTAAAAGCATTAACTTAGTTTTTTTTGGGGTTGAGTAGGAGGTTTGATTCTTTGAGCCAGATTTCTGCAGAGGAGAACTTTGGGTAATGTCTTGGGAGCTTATTTATTGTTGAGGCTGCGCATGTCAATGTTGAGTCATCTGCATACTGAACTAAACTAGCATGGTTAGTGGAGGCCATTAGTATATATACATATATATATATATATATATATATATATATATATATATATATTAAATAGTAGACGACCCAGAAGAAAGCCCTGAGGGACACCTGTAGTAACTGGATGAAAGGATGAGTAAATTTGTTGTCATTTAACAGCTTGTTGCCTTCCAGGTAGGTAACCAGGGAACCACAACAAGGAGTATTATTAAAGTCCTATTGAGAAGAGTCAAATGAGCAGCTGCTGGTGTGAAACAGTACCAAATTCCTTTGACAAATCTAGGAACATAGTCGACACAAGCAGATCATTGTTTCTATGTCAGTTTATTATATTGGTAAAATATAGTAGAGCAGTAGTCGTGCTGTGCTGGGGCCTAAAGCAATGTTGTATTTCTGACAGTAGGTTATTTGAGGTTAGGTACTGCATCAGATGCACATGGATGCATTTCTCTATTATTTTTGAGTGGGGGGGATGAATTGCTATTGTAATTAAACTCTGTAGATGTGCCACCTGTGTACAGTGGAATGATGTAAGATTTTTTTTTCTACCGTGATGTGATGTATCTTTTTGCTATGGATCTATTAATTAGTATGGACACAGGAAATGCTATGACTTCTGCAGCCATTTTTAGGTAGTCTTATGGTAGTTGGTCTACATCTACAGAAGTAGTTTTTAGTTTAAGGAGCAACTTCCTTTAGAACGAGGTAGGCACTGGACGAAAACTGAAGAGCTGTGGGTGGTTTTGATTGGACAGGGGTAGAGTGAGGGGGCAGATGTTTTAGCCAAGAGAAACAATATTGATAGTATTAAGTAGGAATTAAACTGTTTGGGGATAGAGTCTGTAGTACCATCTGTTTTTGGAGAAGGACAGTGGTCCTGCCGGGGTGGAATAGTTTATTTAGCAATGACCAAAAAAGTTTTGAGTTGTTTATATGTTTGTCTTTAGGTTGGTGTAGTATGGTTGCTTACCTTGTTTGACATGGAGTTTTGTGGGGTTTCTCCAAGATGTCTAAATTGCTGGATGGCATTTTGAGTTCTATTTTTATATCAATTTTCCAGGCTTTATCCCTTTTTATCATGATTTTTTTTTTTCTTTATCAGCCATGGTGTGGGGTTGGACTTTACTCTCTTATTACGTACTGGTTTTAGATTATTTATGATCTGTAAGAATATGTTATTAAAGTGTTCTACAGCAGTATCTAGTGGCATTATTCTACATACGTTCGAGTTATATTTTTTTAGTGCTTCGTTGAAAATATCTTTGAAAGTGATTGCATTTCTTATTTGATGATAGATAATATGTTTATCTACTTTATGGTGAGTTCTAATAGCATATGTTGGTATGTGGTCACTTACGCTGAGAGGCAGCTTACTTTTGTCAGTTTGCCTGGTTTAATCTTTAAAAATCCAGCCTAATGTTGAGTGTTTCCCTGAAGTTTTACTAATTCTAGTAGGTGTGGTTATTAATTGTCTGAAGTTGTACTAGTTCATGGATTCAGCAGGGGCGGAGGAATTTATAAGTTGACAGTCTATACTTAAGTCTCCACGTATTATAGTTTCATGACTAATTTGTTGGGATATCCAATATAGGATGCTTTCAGCAGTAGCAATGTTATTCCCTGGTGGTATATAAACTGCTAAAAAACATAGTTTTCGGACTGCTGATTTTTAGGAGTGTTGTTAGTTCAGCATTGTTAAATCTGGGTATTTGCTGTGGAAATAAGGTAATGGTTGGGGAATTCTTAGCTACACCACCTGCATATGCTTGTTTTGTCCTTCATGCCCAAGTATATTGTATCCTGAAGGGTGATCTCATTATCCTTCATTTCTTTTTTAACCAGGTTTCAGTAGCTATGACAACATCAAGAGTGTACATGGCAAGATAAGCATGTATGTCACAGACTTCATTGCACGTACTTCTTAGCTTAATATTTAGTAAGATGAGTTTGGATTCTGTTTTTTGCTGAGATGTATTAGGTGACTGGTTTATTTTGGGGTTGAAAGTGATAGTTTTATGAACACTGGGACTATGGTTGGGGTGAATATCTCCACTAATTTTTTGAACTGATATTTTACAGAGGGAAGTGTGTGGCCAGTTATATTTTTGCCTCGATTTGATATTTGACCGTAAATTTGGATGCTTAGTGTTAAGATATTTATAGAAAATTAAATCAGATGTGGTTTGTTTGTAGAGATAGGGTGTTATGGAAAAAGACAAGTTGGGTAGATGTTGATATTCTTTGTGAGGACTGGTTGAAGACTTAAGAATTTGAAAAAGGTGGCTTTGATAACTGGTGATGAAGGCTAGTAAAGTGAGGAGAAACAGTAAAATAATGTGACTTGCAGGCATCTTAATTCACTTGGGTTTTACCTTTGTTGTAAATTAGGTTAATAAAATGTTAGGACAGTAGTGGGTTGGTTGTAGAGAAGTAATTTGATAGTTATATGAGGCAAGGATTAAGACAATTTGGAGAGTCTAGGGTGGTAAACTAGAGTGGGTGTTACTATTGGAAGTAATTGTAATTATTGTTTTCCTACTGGAGGGAACTGATGGTATTGGTAAGAGGAATATGTGGGTGGAGCTATGGAAGTATAAATGTAGAGTAAGAGGAGGTAGGTGGAATTTGGGGGTAGCTTAGGGGAGCGAAGTGAGCCCGATAATTAGCAAGGGTGAACAAAACAGGTTGAAAACTTCTCAAGACACAGAGAAAACAATCAATAACTTAAAGTAAACACCACAAATCTGCTGAGAGATAAGTAAAAGGAACAATGCAGTTTCAAAAGTCTCTGTGCTAGTAGATAAATGTCTTGATTTTGTTGCCCTAGAACAGTTTTAGTGGGAGAGAGAGTCCAATATCACCTTGACCTGACTAACGGTGAAAGCAGTAAAACTTGCAAACAACCCCCACAGACTAGCAAAACCACGAGAAAAAGTAAGCCAGGATGCAGCAGTTCAGCTCTGTACAAGAGAGACAGTGGACTGCTAAAAATAATGAACTGAGTACAGTTAAAGGAGAAAGTACTAACTGGATGTCTGTGGTCTAAGAAAATTGAGCTATTATAGTGGCCAAAGTTCT